>NW_008794731.1:1512316-1573331 GCF_000699145.1 Aptenodytes forsteri | reverse complement strand
GGCAAAGAGCGGGGAAGCGCCGAGAGGGGAGAGGGGAGGCTCCCTAAAACTCGCCTTTTAAAGATAGCTCTGTAGATGTCACAGGACGCAGTTTAGTAAAAGTTAAACACGGTGAAAATTTTGTTCGGGCAAATAAAGGAAACATACTTGTTGAAAATTCGGCACTGGCGCCAGAGCCTAGATCTAAAACTGCAGTCGGAGTTCGGTTGGAAGACAGATTCAACAGCATCCAGCTCCCTAAAACTCCCTAAAACTTTCCCATCTTCGGGCGAAGCCTCCCCGCTAAACGCGAACGCAGCAGGGCTTTCTTCAAGACAAGCCGTTAAACGGGAACGCAGCGCTGCTTGTTCCACATAAGGCCTCCTCGTTGAACATCAACATGGCGGGAATTCTTTTCACCAACGCGAGGCTTACGAATTCGTCAGCCCACAGCCTGCAGGAGAAGTTGTGTTTGCTTCCAGTTGTTTTAAGAGCAGGGCAGTAGAGCTCGGCCGTTGAGGAGCACAAGGCCTGTTGAATGGCAGTGGGGGTGTGGTCGAAGTCACTCCTAGTATTTTAAAAATCCTCCCCAAAACCAGTTTGGGCCGGGGCTCCGAGGTCCTGACCGATGATCGATCGTACATCACGTCCCCCACCTTTTTCTGTCATTCAGGTAGCGTTCGGTACTCTCGCCTACTAGTCGTTACCAGCCACTGAGAGCACAGACAGTATGAACAAAAATTGGAAGAGAGAAAAAAAGCCCCAGTGGTTTGAAATTAACACCTACGTTTTGGTTCATAGTTGCAAGATAAAGGCTTTTTCCCTTTTTGCTTTTTTTTCCCCACCAAGAATGCTGCTGTGAAGCACTGGAGGCAGGAGGCTCTTTCCTACACCCAATACACAGCTACAGTAGAGTCCAGAGCCCTGGATTTCCTACTGTAAGATTCAGTTACTAAATTATAAACACTTCAGTAGTTTGCCAGTGTTTAAAAACTGTTCTTTGATAGAAAGTTAATCCAAAGCCCCTTAAAAAAGCTCATTTTTTCTGGACTTGTAAAGCGGTATTACCACATGATTTCATGAAAACGAGCTTGGATGCTAGGTCTTCCACTCAGAGACCGCCTGAGCGCGTCCACACAGAATCACTCTCTCCACAACAGGCATCTCGCGATCGTGAGCGGTCTGTTTGTACATTCGGTTTCTATTACGTATCTGCTACTGGTTATGTATTTTAGTATTAAAAACAGATGCCTATTACAGAAGACGCATTCTAGAAACAAGCCAGAGCACGAAAGGCACAAAAATGCTACTCTAGCTCAAACAGAACAACATGAAAAAAATTCAGCTCTCTCCACAACAGGCATCTCGCGATCGTGAGCGGTCTGTTTGTACATTCGGTTTCTATTACGTATCTGCTACTGGTTATGTATTTTAGTATTAAAAACAGATGCCTATTACAGAAGACGCATTCTAGAAACAAGCCAGAGCACGAAAGGCACAAAAATGCTACTCTAGCTCAAACAGAACAACATAAAAAAAATTCAATACTTTATGAAATCTTCATTCCCTTCAGGAGGTTAAAAAAATAAAATCTGTTTACTGCATTCTTTAATGACGTGCATATTCAGTCAAGGTAGCATGCACAGACATTTTCCATGTCGAAGTGTACCGTGTTAGGAGAGGTGTAGCCAAAGTCTGAAAGTTACGCTGGTGACTTTCCTCTAGAAACAAAAGGCAGAAATTTTAAAAGCCGTTTTGTGCACATTGGACTCAATAGACTTTCCTCCTCTCGTCCTTCTGCATGCTCTCCTTTAGAATGCATGAAGTTGGAATATTACAGTCTTTTATAGAGGTAATGATCGTTCTGCTTATATTGTTCTAGACCTTTCAAAGGCTTTTACATAAAAATCTAGCAAAATACTCTTTGGAAAGTTAATTTAGCTTAGTACAAACAGATAAAAGCTCAAAATAGTAAGTCGTTTCATGTTAATCAGAAGTTTGAACAAAGCCAGAGAATTGAATTGTTTCTTTTTCTCTTTCTTGCGATGCATGATAACAATTCAGTGCCCTTTTTAGTCTCTGTAAATTGAGTTAAATCGTTACGTTCTTTTCAGCCTCGCTTTTACTGTCCGCTGCAGTGTAGAACACAGGAACCTTGCTGCAAAATCCAAGTCCAGGTCATTATAAACTATATAAAGCTGTGGTTTCAAAAAATAAGTCATCAGTGTCTGTCTGCATGCTGTTGATTTTTTTGCCACGACATCTGTGGGAGGATGCATTTACTGTTCCTAAATCATGAACAGATTCCCCAAACTGATCTGTGATAAAGGAGTGTTTCCTAGAAGATGAAAATCCACACATGATAACAATGTAAAGTCGAGGAATTCATAAACGGTGTGAACTGAGTTTTTCCAAAGTTCAAAGCTGACCTGAATTAATTAATATCTTTTCTTTAAATTTTTTTGGGTAAAGTCTACAAACCACACACTTCCTAATTCAAATAAAAAAAACCCTTCAGAATAAATTGGGGGATGTTTTGGAACTGAGAGAAAAATCATAAGCACAGATTTTCATACGCTTTTTAGAGTGCCTACAATTAAATGTCAGTTAGTAGTGATGTCCTGCAAAACATCTCCTTTCGTTAAACAATGAGGAAATGAAACCTGTGTGCCATCAGCCTCTTGTGGTTTGTTGAGAAGTAGCAATATTTAGAAAATAATATACACATACAGATTTAAGAAATGGACAACAGTTCTCTGTAGATGTTTATTCTACTTACAGTAACAAAAACCTGTGAAGTCCCATATTTTAATGTACAGTGATATATTTTGCCATATAAAATACAATTTACAGAAATTTCTATCAAGTAAACCTAAACAAACACACTTACTTTTTGCATACTTTTATGTATGTCTTTAAATTAGAAACATCTCATTAAGAAAAAAATCTTACACCATAGTAGATGTTTGCATTTAATACCACTTCTCTGCATGTTAACGTTTTGTCTACAGGTTCGGAACACAGATGATCATTTCAACCAGCAAATCCTTGATGTATAAGGACTTCGAAGATGCACCAATATGAACTGTAAAAGCCGCAGTGAGATACATGGCATACATGCTACTTGTAATGTAGCCTTCAAGACGCAAATGTTTACAGGAATCTAATTTTACATTTCCAAAACTATTTTATAAAAATATCAAAATATTTACCCGACTGTTAATTTACACGGTCAAATAAATTAGCGGGGTTTGATTTCATACTTTAGAATGACGCACTTGAAGAATACATGAAAAGTAGCAATGTAATGTATTTCACAGTGAAAAACGTCCCTCTGGAATCACCGCATGAAGTCCCACCGCTCTTCTTTTCAAGCTTAATGCAGTTACACCTTTTTCAGTGGAGAGGTTTTATATACACTACCAGCCTAAGCAGGGTCTAACAAAAAAAACAGTGACACTTTTTTTTCAGGAGCAAAACACTTTTAGAATGAAAAGTACAATAAAATGGGGACAGCTCGTAAGTCTATGGCAGAATTCTGCAAAAACAAAACAAAACCAAAAAAATGCTCCACTAAATCAGTTCAATCGAAGTAACGGATTTAGCGGCCCATTTAACCAACTTGTTCTTCTTTCCTTTGGTATACCAATTCATTTGTAGTCTTAGCCTTTTTCAAATAAACGTCTGATGTTTTTATAAGTTTTGCTGGTTATAAAGGTGCTACTCTTGTATGTCTTTTAATTACAGATTTGTAAAAATGCAACATTTAAAATCCCTCAGCCTCACGAAAAAAACTAAGTACGACTTGTTTCTTCGCTGTACACTTAACAGATGGATTCCAAAACACAAAATACCTGTATATAAAAAGGAAGATAGTGCACTTTAAGCTTATAACATTCCATTTTCAAATCCTCCGTCAGTCACAAGTAATTATTAACACTGTTGTTCTGCAGCCTTTTCCTAAATACACACGACCCTTCCGTTGTAAAACAAACAAGACGGCAACATTGGACTCCTTTTTTTAAAGCGTGTGCTGTAGGAACAACTCTGACACCAAAATATCACGTAAATGAGATGTAAAGGTATGGCTCCTAAGGTCTGGATTAAATTCTCTTATAAAATTACAATTCAAGTTACTGGAAAACATAACTTTATAATCTTAAAAAGCAATATGCTCTTCTTAGACTTTTTCCATTTCTGTACTGTAAATGGAAATTTTAAGATAAAGATGCAAGTAGAAAAACAAAATTTCAGTACAGGTAACGCTGTGAATTTTTATAAGAAAAACATTATGCACAAAATGCAGCAAGTGAAAGTCCAGTATGTTCTTGCCTTTTACCTATTTGAGTATTTTCATTCACAGTTGTTCAAAAATTGCTAATTTGTCAGTACATTTTGTAAGGCTAGTTTTACAACAGCGTTTTTGTAAAGGTGAGAATATACAGTATGTACAGAAGATGCTGACTCAGTCCTTGCTGTGTTGTAAAAGTGTATTATTTATGGGAGATATATCAATCATATCTCTATGACTGATTAGTGGTAGATGAAGCTTCTGTTTCTGTTGGTTTCTGAGTTTCCTTCGGTGTTTCTGGCTTCATCTCTTTACTGATTTCCCTGCTCTTACTCCGATCTTTGCGATCTTTTCCTCTTTCTCTTTCACGATCTCGATCTCTCTCTCGATCTCTTTCTTTTTCCCTGCTTCGATCGCGGTCCCTGTCTTTCTCTCTGTCGCGATCTCTGTCTCTGCTTCTTGATCGCTCTCTATCACGTCTTCTGTAGGATTCTCTCTCTCTGGTTCTTGCTCTCTCTCGGTCTCTGTTTCTTTCCCATTCTTTAGCCCGCTCTGAATCCTTCTCTCGATCTTTGTTTTGGTTTCTGTCTCTATTTTTATCCCATTCCTTGTCTCTGTGTCTCTCCCAGTCCCTGTCTCGATTCCAGTTTCTGCCACGGTCTCTTTCCCAAGGTCTGCCGTGTTCTCGATCCCTTCGTCTTTCCTCAAAGGGTCTACCTTGTCGATTATCTGCCTGCTGAGGCTCTGGCTGATCTAAACCCTTGTCTTTATTTCCTCCCTCGTATCTCTCTCTCTGTCTCCCTTCAAATGTCTGGCCTCTAAATTCAGGATTTTTGCCTTCTCGGAAGTCAGACGCTGACCACTGTCCTTCCGACTCAGATCCTTGTCCAGAAATATTGGAAAGAGATGCAGATGGTCCAGCTTCCTCCCACATCTCTTTTCTGTGGGGTGGTGGATGGCTTGGAAGGTCCAGGAGCGGTCTTGGGGTCGGCTTCATACCTTGTGGTGACTGACCTTGGAAATGAAATCTAGAAGGGGGAGGTTCATTTTCCTCTGGAAACAGTGCAGGTGTGGCTCCTCTTGGTCCTCCAAACTGAAGCGGTGCTGGACCTCTCTGGTTGGCAAATCTGGGTGGTGGACTCCCTCTCCGTTCTTCAAATGGCTGTGGCAAAAGTCCTCTTGGACCAGGTATATGATTTGGAGCTGGACCTCTCTGCCCTTCAAATTGATTTGGGTGAGGCCCTCTTGGCCCCCCAAAATGACTCGGGGCTGGACCTCTTGGCCCTCCAAACTGAGGGCCTCCTCTCTGTCCTTTAAACTGAGCTGGTGGGGGTCGTCTTTGACCTCCAAAAGGAAAAGGCGAAGGTCCTCTGTTTCCCATAAACTGAGGTGGATCTGGTCCTTCGAATTGTCCTGGAGGCCTAATCATTTCATTATATTGTGAATCTGAGAATTCCCTTTGTTCCATGTGAGGTTCCCTACGATCTTCAAACTGAGATGGTGACATTCCTCTTGGAACACCGTAAGAAGGGGCAGGGCCCCTATTATCACCAAAAAGAGATGGTGGTCCATGCTGAGTAGAAAATAAGGAAGGAATGGGACCCTTCTGACCTCCAAATCTTCCAGAGGGAGGCCCTCTTTGCCCATCATTATTTGGAGAACCGTGTTCTTCAGAGAACTGTGGTGCCGGTCCTCTAAAATTAGGTCCATGAGGTCCTCCAGGTGCGTTGAGCATCAGTGGTGGCGGAGGCCCTCCTTTCTGCCCAGACAAAGAAAATGGAGGTCCAGCTCGGTTTTCTTCAAAGTGCTGTGGGGAAGGTCCGCCCTCACTCTGAACTGATGGAGGTTCAGTTTGTTCTACAAATTGATGAGACTGAGGATTTCTTTGTTCGTCATATTGCACTGATGAAAGACCCCTCTCTGGTTCAAAGTGACCAGCTGCCTTTTCCTGAGAAGCAAACATTGCATTTGAAAAAGAATCCCTTCCCATTACTTCCTTTGACTCATTTGACCATGGTGCTTTATGCATATCTGGCAAAGACTGACTATCGTTTGATGTGGAGAAATTAGGCTGAAAAGATGTACTTGGAGGTGTTGGAAGCAGCACTTTACGTAAAGGTTTGGATGTAGAAGATTCTCCAGCAGCTGTTTGACTCACGTTTTCCAAGTTAACTTGAACAGTGTTTTCAAATTTGCTATTAGTCACCTCTTTCTGGGACACCGTAGAAGCCTTTTCACCTGAAACCCAGTTATCACCACTAAAACCAGGCTGAGCAGCGGAAATTAAAGTTTTATCTTCCTTACCAAGCGAAGCCTGCAAAGCATTTGGAAAACTTGCTGGAGCAATTTCTCTTGTGGATATCTCATTCTGTACCACCTGTGGCTTTATTCGAGAATCAGCATTGTCATTAGTCTCTGTCACCATTCTTCTAGCTTGTCGAGGATCTCTGTTCTGCCTTGGGTCACAACCTTGGTTTAAAACTTGTGCTTGCTGATTTAAAGATGAAGGTAAATCTGCTTTTTGTGTAGCTTGCTGGTCCTGATGGAATAATTCGGTCTTTATTAGGGAAGATTTTGGTGGTGGTGACATTAAAGCATCAGACACTGAAAAATGAGCCATTGAAACACCAACCGCTGCTCTTTGTTGTCTGAGGGCTTCTTCTTGTTCCTCTAGTTGCCTTTTCTGTTCTTCTATTTGTTTGTTTAATTCTTCCAACATTTTTTGCTGTTCTACCAAGGATGAGGATGCAGATAAATCGGGCACAAATGAAGGAGATGTTTCCGAAGAATTGCTTTTAGTGTCTGTATACATTTTGTTAGGTAAATCATCAACAGTAACTTTTGCTTCTTCCAAGATAGTTTCATCTTCTGGATCGTAGGCCTCATCCTCTAGTTCTGCTGTGTTAGATGGCTTTTCCACATTGTATCGTTTTTCGGTTTCACCAGTCTGCATTTCAAAAGCTTTCTCCGGACCATATTCTTCTTCAGGATCATACGGTCTGTCATCCTCCTCCTCTTCTATAGCTCTGTCTTTTGACATCTGTCCAAACTGTTGCACAATGGGATCTAACAAAGGAACAGCTGACATTCCTCCATCAGCAGCAGCTTGACCTTCCTGATTTGAAGACTGCACAGTTTCAGAATCCTTAGCAAGAGGCTCAAAAGTTTTCTTTTTTCCAAAAAGCGTCTGCAGGATGTGCTCGAGAGGCGTGGCAGTTTTTGAGGATGAAGAATGCGTAGCAGTAACGCTTGCAGAAGCAGCAGTTGAAATCGGTGGCGTTACGGTAGTTGTGGTTCCACTTTTAATTGAGGACAGTATTTTTAATACTGAAGGTGTAACTGCTGAGGTGTCTGGAATGGGAAGTGGGGGTGGAGGTGGAGGAGATCCAGGTGGTGTTGTACTCATGGTTGAATCTCCTGCATAAAGTGTGTATTTCGGAGTTTTCTTCTCTTGCGAAGCAGCTAGCGGCCCTTTAGAGAACAGTGATGTTTCGGTTTCCTCATGCGCTTGAATTCTGCTTCGCTTCTCCTCTATCTTTTCTGTTTCAATGCCAGTGGCAAGACGTTTCCCTTTCTGACAGATAACCAATCCAAGAATTAAATTTGGCCGAGATGACTCAAGACCTGAAAGAGAACACAAAGATTGTATACGGAAAAAATTAATTTTTAATTATGCTTTCAGGAGAAACTTACTATTTTATATAGTGGCAGCTACAAAAGTCATAAAGATAACAGTTTTTCTAAATTCCATTAGATGACCACCTATTGGCAATTTTCATTAGACCATAAGCATATGCATCTGTATTTCTTTACTTTTTATATATATTTGTATACAGTAAGCAATGAATTAATTCCTTCCCTGATATTTTTAATAAAAGACTGCAGCAACAGGTATGATTATTAAAAAGTGTCTCTACAAACGTTCAAAACCACAGAAAGTTTTTACATCAATGTATTGTTACATTTTTACAAAAGCAATGTATTGTTACAACAATGTTGTTGTTGTTCAACCACCCCTACCTCTCCCCCTGAATAATCATATATTTACTTCTAAATAGTTTGCAAATATGTTGTATACACAGACATATTGAAAAGTGAGAAAACCTGGGCTAAACTTCGGTTATAATCTGTGCTAGAGACTACGCTGACATTTACACCAGTCTACAAATATTTTGTCTATCTCCAAGTTAAACAAATACCAGTAATTGCTAAAAAGATAACCTCCAACAGTGTTTGGAAACTATTGAAGCTTGTAACCCACTCCCTGTTTGTTTGTTTTTTTCCAGCTAGACATTAGTGATAGAAGCAGGGAAACTGATAACTAACGTACCAAACAAGCAAAGGAGAGCTTAAGCAGACACGAGTTTAGCATGTGGGAGAAAGGGACGCTGGGTGTGTTTGCTTTCTCTGCAAGAAAATGGTTGCTCGGGTATGAACCTGGGACGCAGAGGGCAAGGTGACTTTAAACCCTCTCTTGCAGGATTCGGTTTGATGCCGTAGGCCTTTCTGTAAGTAAAAACCATTGTGAGCAGAACTACTTCTTTGTGAAAGCTTCAGACTTGAATCCTTGGAGAATTGTATCAAAAAATGATGGGAAAGTTTCTGATAAAGAGGAAAAATGCAAAGGTCTGTAGGTCTGTTGCCTGTTACTGTATGTCTTCCTTTTACATGCACAGTTCCCACTGGCCCTTGTGGAAGATGAACGTGTCCGGAATGAAGGGCAGGGAATAAATCCTTAACGTACAGTTGGTGGCAAATGTAGAAAATCTGTATAAAGAGAGGCTTTTCTAACTTCTGGATTTAATGACTTTTAAAAGGTCCTCATGTGAGGACCACTGTCTTTCCCCCATATGTGCCATTAGTTATTATTTGCATCCAGCTAGGAAGCGGTAATACAGAAACACAAAACAATCTGTAAAGTAACAGACCATATTCACTGTGGTTAAATGGTGAGGTGAGGACTCGGACCTACATTGTTCCTTCTATTCATGATCCTGTAAGGAAGAGTTTTATACATATATGTTCCTTGTTCTTATTAAACCAAGCCAACTGCTCATTAAGGCACAATTTTTAAATATCTAATTACTAGCACTGAAAGCTTTTTGATAGCAACAAAATCCCCCAAACCCCACAGTTGCAGATATAGTCCATTAGCAAACCACATTCGCAGATACATTACTTAGCTGAAACAACTGAATTTGAAGTTTTAAGGGGACTCTTAAATTTACCATCTAATGAGAAAATCACGTCATAAATTTTCCTAAATTTATGCTCATGCTTAACAAACTTCACCTTTTCCAAGTTCTTTGGTTGCTAACTTCACACCTAGAAATCAGTAAAAGAGTTTAGCATATTTTTAGGTTAAATGTGAAGTTTTGTCAGTGAGAAGATACCATCACTCTTACAGCTTAAGCTAAATTCAGTTAGAACCTACTTAAGTACAAGATGAAAACTTGGCTGAATTGATGCCAAGGGAAAGCCCAAGCGTTAGAACCAATTAAGTCAAGATTTCTTCTTCAGTGAAAGCCTATACTGCAGGAATTATTTGCAGTTTGCTAAATAACACACCAAAACCGTAGCTGCTTTATGTTTTAAACTTACTATTTCTCTTCAATACTTGCTATGTATTTCATTAAGCGTTAACTTCTGTTCACAGAATGTCTCCCTAAATCACCGACGCTTCCACTTCTTACACTCAAATCTTATCCCATATAAACCTTATTTTCCAAATAATGAACTACAGATAATAAGACAAAGACAGTAATTTTTCAAATAAAATAAGTTAACTTCAAAGTTTTATGAGAACTCTTGACAATTGAGGGAAAACCCCCTCCTCTAAAATTCTGTGTTCTTCTGATTGTAACTGGCAATAGTACAGTGAAACTGTTTTAATCGCTTAATGAAGAAACCAGCAAAGTCTGGTTACTCCCTAGAAATAGTCTTTTTAGAAGACCAGACAAAATTAGAATGAAAATTTGAGGCCAATCTAAAATATTTGCTTGAGATTTCCTATCAGGAATGGCTCTCATTATAATTACGTTGAGAAACAAGAATAATTAAATTTGAGTGAAAGTTTTTGGAAAACAGTTATTCTGTAGAATGCATTCTAAATCCAAAATAGAATTTGTATTATTTCACAGTTCAGTGGTCAAGTTTTACACATAGTTCTGTGGTTAAGAGGGTATTAGACATGCTGTTTTAAATAATATTTTATTTTTCATTTTGTAGTACATACTATTTCCTATTCGTACATCTAAAATTCAGTGCCAAAAAGTTTTTTTCCTCCAGGTACAAGATTTCTGTGTCAGTAAGTGTTGCTAATTTTCACCTTCTTCTTTCATATTTAGAAAAAAATTATATAAGTTATAAAGACATGAAGAAAATTAACCAGCTATATTACCAGAACTCAGATTTGCTAATAATTCAGTACATGCACAAATTTGCCCCTTAAGAGGGGTAGGGATGTTCAGTGAAAGTAGGCAGGACAGGAACTAAGCAAATAATTATTTTCAGTGAATCTAAGATTCTTCAAAAAGGACCACATAAATACTTGACTTCTCCAAATACGCATTTGCACCCACAGCCTACAAGCAATTCGAGCAGTTCTGTTCACAATAATTTACTACCTTAAATGAAATGATATTAATGTAGAAGATCAAGGCATAGTTCAAAAGTTAGACAACTGGGAAAAAAAACCCAAAAACCATTCACCATTTACAGGCAGAGTAGACTCATTAGTTAGAAATGGTTCGCTGTGTGTGAATTTGCTTTATATTTTTTCTTTATCAAGCATACGAATAACGACTCCACGTTTGGTCGGTGTTGACCAGTGCAGAGTATCTCACAAATTGGTGTTCATCCAAAAACTCCTAGTAGGCATTTGCTGTCCTTCTGTTGTTAATGTTTTGGTTATCTGCTTTTGTGCAGAGACTTGTGGTTTATGCAATTAGTCACAATGAATCTCAAACAATGAATAATTGAAATAAACAGGTTTCAAAACTCCGCCAGACAGGATATCTAATAAACAGCAATTAGTGAAAAATCAGGTTTGAATCCCTGTAAGAAA
Organism: Aptenodytes forsteri; assembly: GCF_000699145.1. Taxonomy (NCBI): domain Eukaryota; kingdom Metazoa; phylum Chordata; class Aves; order Sphenisciformes; family Spheniscidae; genus Aptenodytes; species Aptenodytes forsteri. Next base: position 1,561,995 of record NW_008794731.1, on the reverse strand, counting down.
CAGAGATCAAGTCACTAATTAAAACAGGGTAAAATTTTAATACACTTTCAAGACAATAAATTCCAGTAGTAAGTTAATAACATTAGTCACAATTTAATCTGTTTAGTCATCACAGAATAAATCCATTAAAATTTTGTTTTGATACAGTAATTTTACACAAATACTAGAAGTTATGCCTAACCTGGCTTCTACATTCACTCAGTTCAAAGTGATCAAATACTAAATGCTTCTTTTGAATGGAAACATACAGCTAGACCAGCATTTCAAAGGTCAGTCCACTCTATTTCAGTATCTATAAATAGGTTAAGTGCCTAATTTTAGTTCATAATGAAAGTGTTGGCTGCAGTCTCCAACTATTGCTCAATGACTGTCTTTCACAAGCGAGCATTTTAAAAGTGCTGCAAGCTGTGTCGGCAGAGTTAGTAGCCTTCAGTGCTACATTATTTATAAAACGGTTATTATCCTATTATGTATTTGAAGTCCACGTGCTGGTGGACTCCATAAAAATTGAGTTACATGCTGTAACTAAAGCCATTAAAACTGGATATATTAAATGTTACTATTGGATGAATATTTGGGGTTTTTACCCTTAAATACCTTTTTTCATTAAATCAGTTTCACCATATTTATGCATGTAATGGCCACATCTTTCCCTATCATCATCAGCTGGTAAAAAGTTACCTGCACTGTTAAAGACAGATGCCCAATTTCTGTACATCGGTGACAAAACCACGGGAGTGGACTAAGCATGGTGTACATTTTTAAACTGCAGAGACCGACACAAGATATTCTTTAAATTTTATCAGCACCATTTAAGTATCTGTCCCAATTAATCACGAGAGCAGCTGACAACCACCATCAAATTTGTGCACCCTTAATCCAGGGATATAGATCACCTCCTGCATTGCAACACTGCTGCACGTTCAGGTACGCTTCCTGAATGGAACTGACTGGCGTAGAAAATAAGGGTCGTAATGCTGGGCTCTTCTACTACCCCTACTTTTCATAATGCTGTCTGCTGAGATGCTAACTCCATTCAGAGTACAGGTAAAATTTCGTCCCATTTGTTGCAATTTTTAAGAGCATTCTAAACAGCATGAGGAGATTTCATGCCTTCATACTTTAAGAAAAAACACACTTCCTATTGTAAACTACCGAAAGAGATCTATCAACATTTGTGGAATCCTTTGCTGATATATGGCTGGTTTTTTTAAATTCATTTATTTTAACTATGTAAGATACTTGTTATGTTCCCAACGTTGCCACTAAATCCCTCAATAAATCACTTTCTATTGGTAATTAAGTCTAATTACACTATTTTTTACAAAGTGCTCCAAGATCTACAGATGAAAGTGCTAAATAACAGTAAGTGTGTATGTGAAACAGACAAGTAAATTCACATACAGTAATCCACTGCAAAAAGACAATGCAGAGGAGCCCACTGATACATAAAATCTGGTAATAAATGTCTGAGATGAATTAAGTATAAATATGGATAACCTTCCATTTCCCTCTGTTTTTAAATCACCCATGTCAAAGTTTTTTGTAGGTCTTCTAGGTACTAGCGCAGTTCAGAAGTCCTCAGTTGTGTTCCAAATCCAGTCCATCAGAAAACAGGAGAAATTCATAATCCATACGTGCCTGATGGAACTGGCTGATACAGCTGGAATATCTTCTAACTAGGATTTCTGGAGTGGCAGCGTTTTATTGTCCTCTCCCTCCTCCCCCCTCCAGTCATAGTTATCAAATCATCTTAAGCTATCTAAAGCATAATGCTTTTCAAGTCCTTGCTAAACTCTATGTGAAGGTACACGATTAAATTTAAGGAGACAATGACCACTTTCCATAAAATATTTTTATTGATTGTGAAAGAAAGAAAAATCGGTAAATTCCAGCAGATGTCATTAAAAAGTATGGATTACATGTCTTTTATGCTGTGGTTTTAATACATACACAAAAAGAGAAAAACAGCTTACCTGGTTTTTTTGCCCCCCCATACTGGATCTGGTTTTAAAATATGAACACAACTTCGCGCAACTATGACGCTTCCAAGAAGTGTGAATTGATGGCAGAAGTCTGAGTGGGTCTTCTACGAAACTGTTACATCATATGGCCTCCCTGCCTTTGGAACCTTGTTTCTATTCCTATCCTTTAATCCACTTTGCCTACAAATACGTATTTCAATTTGAAAACCTGACTCATAGAATTCGCCTCCGTGAACAATACCTTCAAATGATACCTGTATTTCTTCTGAGCAATTCCCTCCGGTTTTGAAAAACTTGTGCACTTGAAACTCAGCAAAACCAAGCTGATGTTAGAAATTTCTATACTAATACTTAGTAGAGTTTGTCTACATTTGCCAACCTCCAGTCTAAGGTAAGAGTTTCATTTGAAATGAAACCTATAATGGAAAAGTAAAAGGAAGTGTAAAAAGGAAAGCTGGTATTTCCACAGGAATGCAAGTAGGCAACAATTAGGTAAGTGCCCCCCAAAGCAGGTTATTTACTAGCCCAGCAAAAGACTGCAGACATATACAGCTGATTCAACGGCCAATCCCGTTCTTGTGTTACTGTCCAGAAAGGAGGGTATTTCTTTTGCTCTGGCTTGAAAAACCAGTCCATGAATTAAGACTCTTTGCCTACGTCCCTGTGCCAAAAGTCTTCTGCATTTAGTGTTTTCACGTCTTGGCTATGAAATGGGAATAACAGTTTTTGCCTACCTTTCAAGGATTCAGTAAGTTAAAGACTACGAGGTGTTGAGATTCAACAATTATAGCTATATTGCTATAATTTAGATAGCAATAATCCTGCCTTTTTAGCTATAGCCTAAACACAATGACCTAGACTGTGCACTGTTCAAGGACGGGTAAGACAGACTTGGAGTGTATGACAAAAATCTTGTCTGAGGATGCAAAGCAAGTGCCCTTTGCAATCTCACAGAGGAACGGAGAGCATTCAGCTAACGATGTATCATTTCTTGTTGAAGTCATATGCCATTAACACATGAAAACCTGTCCCAGACACTGTTGCTCCTGCATATAAGCTCTGAGAATGCTTTATTGAGTTTAGTCCTGAACTTGTATTTGAGGAGTAGAGGACAGTCAGCTTCTCAGAAAGGTCAGCTCCTTGCACGTTTGCTGTTTCATACCTACCGTTTAATATTTTGCAAACCATTGCTATGACAAGGAAGTATCACCTTCATTGTAACCGGTAGTTCTTCAGCTTCTCAATCTGTTATTTTATATAAAACCCCAGATACTTATTGGGAAACTAAGCATATGCACCTCCTCCATCCGCAGATGAAGATGACTTCAAGTTTTGTAACAGAAGGGTGTTTCATGGCTGAATTCATTCTCAGTTCTTCTGTCACCATGTTCAACGTACAAACATGGAGCAAACTCCAGCCAAACATTACTACTGGTGATTTTATCTAAAAATAGAAGATTCTAATATAACCTGCCTATACCAACTGCTGTCTGCCACCTACTAACCCTAAGGAATGTGGATCCCTTTCCTCCCAAAAATCCAGTTTTCAGAAGTCAGTGATTTGGCTAGAGTTTGCTCCAGCTAGAACAAAACATTTCAAACACCTTGTGCACCACATTGCACGTGCAGCATAATACTTAGCATGAGACAATGACAATGTAGCGAAACCACTATAAATACCACCTTTGTCTTCATTTCTTAACTCCTCTGTGGGCTAAGTTTCTTGCTTGATTTAAGCGACGATGAATGGCCTGTAAGGGACTAGGTTTTGTGGATTTATGGGTTGCTGAAGGATAAGGTGGCGGTTTTATGTTGGGGTTTTTTTTCCCAAGGTAGTGGCTGTTCCACATACTTGATTTTACAGGTAAACTCATCCTCCTAATAGCATATAAGCATCTTGTTGGAAAGGCTATGTAAATTTCAGACAATTTTATCTTGAACAGAGTTGGATTTCCAATTTTTCCCTATTTACGTACTTTAAAATTGGTTTTATATAAAAATATTTAATAATGCTTACATTAAACATTCAACAACAACTTGTCTCAGATTGACTTTTGTTTTGTGATTTTACCTAGCATTTAACCTCCCCTGTTTTGTGCTTACCTGGTCCCTCAAAGGGCAAGAGTTTGGAAGGAATTGGGTCCTTAGTACTCAGGGGGATCAGGTAGAGATCCTTGACATGTCTGTTGTTATTAGCTACAACACCAAAACGACCACGACTGCTAAAATAGGAGTAGAGAGAGATATAGGCAACTTCTTCTTCTTCTGTTGCAGGATGGAAACGAATCAAACACAATTCCTGTAATACAAAAGCAAAGTGGAAAAATTCAACCTGCAACATACCAGCAAATAAAATGGTAAAGGGCAAATTCCAGAGGTAAAAAGAAATTGTACGTTTATCACTCCAACTATGTTTTCAAGGCAATACTCTAGCTTTAAGAGAGTACTGCTGTTCAATCTGTAATACTAAAACAGAATTAGGCTTGTCATTTTCAGAAATACAAACTACTTGTGTATCTTACATCAAACTAAGCATCTTGAGGTTCAAATATGAAAGAAATGGAAAATTCTTAGTTTCATTATTATTTCTGTATACTGTGCATCATTATTTCACTTCTAAAGTGTTTTTAATAGTAAAATTTATTACATACATTAAATGATAAGTTCCTTTTCTTTAAAATTTGAATTTCAATCTTCAATACTGAATAAATAGATTATTTATGTTCCATCATTAAAAATGAATAAATAGTATGACAGTTTAACTACTATGCAGGAGAGAGAGATCAAGAGGATCTGCAGCTCAATAAACATGTTTCTTCGATAAATGAAAAATTTCAAAGGAATAAGTGGTGTTGGTAGTTTTCCAGGTGTGATCTATGTCAGTATTTGCTCTTTACTACTTTATATTATAAAAAGTTGTCATTTTATATTACTCTATTTTTCTTCTGGGTTTTGCAAAGGATTTTAAGTGAATACCTTAGAAAGCGAAGATTTGAGTTTGCCAACATAATCCCAGACTGTCTTCGGTGAGATCCTCCCACCAATATGAATTGTATCTGGTAAATCCTAAACAAGAAGTATTACATGGTAGTATGAGAAAAACCAAGAGAGACTAACGTTTAAAAGCAGTGCAGGTTGTCCCATCCCAGTAGCCTAGTGGATAATGCACTATTATATTTTAGTAAACTTTCATACATACTTTTCTAACTTCAGACAGGCTATTTCTAAATTGCAAGGTGTTTAATTACGGCATGTTACCAGAAGGCTAACATTATACATGAAACAGAAAAAGCACTCCCAAACAAGGATAGCAGCAAAATGTCTAATAGTTCTGTATGCCCATTAGTGGCTTTGCTTTTATAGGGAAGCTGCTATTTGAAATACAGATTTTCTCCACGCCTTCCGTTTCTCAGGGAATGCTGCACTCGTGACTCCAAGTCACGTGAATTCTAGTGAGCTTCCTGTCACGAGGACACCGAAACTCATTTTAGCAAAAGCAATACCAAAAAGAACCACCAGCCCTACTAATAAAAGTCCTAAAACGCACATTTGTGTTTGAAACTTCCTAAGACACATAAAATGCACTTCAGAGAAAAAGAGAAAGAAAAGCTTATTTGTTTTAGCGCAAACCTTTATATTGTCTCATTATTTGAATGTGCACCCTCCCAGAATAAGATCATGCAACTGTTTTTATTTGAAAATTAGTAAAAAGGATGATATTTTTCATAAATGGCCAAACAAAATTTTGTAATAGATCACATCAGTGACCCATCTAGTTTGAGAACAGAACAAGACATCTACTTTAAAATACTGGCTCTAAAACTTCTTTTCAAAAAATGATGCTGAAATAAAGGTATTATTCCCTGTTAGATCCTAACGTGTAAATATGTTTAAAGACATGAGAATTCTTCACAAATTTGTGAGGAATTTTTAAAAGGCTTTTTTTTTTTCTTGAGCTACTTTTCCTATTACTAAAGCGATGCCATTTACCACTGCCACAGTTCTAATATAACAATATATTTATAGTGACCCCAGCCTTTCTAGCAACAGGAACTGCAGTACAGGTTTATTCTAAACACATAAACATGTCAGTGCTAACCTCGCTAAGATAATCAAAACACCCGGAGACAGGATATGCTTTAGTGACAAATTTGGCCACACTTTGCATGTTAATAAATCCTTTCCAAATGGTGTTGAGACGAGAGAGAAAGAGGGAGGTATCGCTGTCTTGAGGTGAGCGTGGCTCTGCGACACTAAAAAACAAATCCAAAACAGAAAGGTTACAGAATACAAATGAGAATGGTCCCTTCTTCTTTTCTTCCCTCCTCCTATTGATCAAATACTTTATTTTAAACAAAGAACAGAATTTTTACTAATTGCTTTGTTAATGTTTTCCATTAACTTGGTATTAGTGAAAAAAGCAAGGAGTAACAGAAAATAAACTTGTAGGTGCAGACAGGCAAAAAGATGCCGGAAGATAGGACTTTTATAAAATTAGGTTAGCGCTATAACTGTTGCGATCCTGACTCTATAACAAACTCATCTGAATTATATATTCTGAATTATATATCTCCCACTAATTGAGTCAACGCTATGCATCTGAAAGAGATTCTCAAGCAGAAGAATTTGCTATGAGCAAAAAATCTTTTAAATGCAGTTTCATAAAGATGCCGGAAGATAGGACTTTTATAAAATTAGGTTAGCGCTATAACTGTTGCGATCCTGACTCTATAACAAACTCATCTGAATTATATATTCTGAATTATATATCTCCCACTAATTGAGTCAACGCTATGCATCTGAAAGAGATTCTCAAGCAGAAGAATTTGCTATGAGCAAAAAATCTTTTAAATGCAGTTTCATAAGGATATACTTTGCAATATTTAATTTTAATATTGTATATACCCAGAATATGAAAGAAATCCATTTCCTTTCAAGCTGGTAAATTGGTTAATTTTAATTCATATTCATAAATTCACTTGCAACAGTATTTTACTATAGGATGAAAATCTGGAAATGCCTTTAAACCATCTCTCACATACACTCGCTTTCTATACATTAATGTACATGCAGACTTCTAAGTCTGCATAATACCTTCAAGTTTTATTTATCTGCTGAAACACATTGTAGAATCTTTGCTGTCAACATACACTGAAGCTCAGAAAATTTTACCAACCAGAGAAGGTAAATGAGGAGATGGTAAATTAAAAATCTGATCCAGGCTACCTGAACTTTAAAGCTAAACATGCCTTTTGATTAATCTGATCCAGGCTACCTGAACTTTAAAGGTAAACATGCCTTTTGATTGGGGGGAGGGGAACGGGACACATGGGACTTTGAAGGTAACCACATTAAAGATTCGGTAGCTTGGCTTACTATTAAGTATACGCACTTGATATTGGGTGAATGATGAACTGCTAAGTATCTTGGATCTGGTGAGGATGATGGTTTTGTTAATATTGATTTGGGGACAGTCATAACTGGTTTTGAAGTTTCCTGTTTTGTTTCCCCTGTTGAAACTTTGTCAGATGCAGGACCAGAACGCAGGGCTGGTGTCGCAATACCAGAGGAGCTGCTCATCGCTGTCCTCGGATCTCTGCCAGAAACCGTTACGGTTGTGACAACTCCGCCAGCACAAGAGGCAGGAAAAGCAGAAGCCTCTTCAGGTACAGAAGAATCTGTATTGTTATGGCCCTGGGTTGTAGGAATGTAAGTTCTTTCTACGCTTGACTGAGAAACTGTTTCTGCTACCGGTCCAACTTCAGTTTCCATTGCGTTTTCAGAGACGGCCTCTTTGGCGGGCTCTGCTGTCGGGGTTGGTGCAGAACTTTCATACTTTGGCTGAACTTCTGGTTTTGATTTGGACTCCACCTTTTTAACAGGAGCCACTGACTTTATCTTCTTAGGTGGTACTTCATCTTCGGATGCTGAAATCTGACCTGTAGATTTATTTTAAAAGCTTTTGATTACTATTTAACAAGGAAATAGTTTGGAGAAAAACAAATAAACAAACAACAGTCTTAACATAACAATTCTTTTACTTTGCACAAAGTCAGCACTATAGATACCTGTACAGATTTTGCAGTTCAGGTCAAAAAGATGGGCTCGATGTTGACTTGTTGTATCCTTCAACATACTGCTAAAAACATCTAGAGATGGAGCACTGTTTAAATTTGGTGCAGTTCGGGCTGACTCTTGCTGCTCCTATAAGTGAATAAACACAAAAAATATTCCAGTTGATCATTAATTTCAACCATAAAAAAATACTTTGGAAACTGTTAACTAACTTCAGTTCTTTAAAAAAAGGATTAAAGGCCTTGGTTAAAGCATATCATGTCAGATAAGAGTTCTCAAATAATATTTGTCCTCATTTCATTCCACGGTGTTTTGAAGTAGATAGCTAATGTTCAGAAATAAAAGATTTCTCCGTAAATTGACAGCAAGGGCTGAAAAATACACAGCATTTTAGAAGTGCATGCAAAATATGCCTATCATTTGGTTGTTGCACTCCTTCAAACTAGAAGGAAAAATGCTCCTAGCACACCTACTAGGTGATAATATCCTTACAGTTCATTGAAACAATCTGCACTTCTGATGAAAAATTTGAGGCCCTAGTTACCATTTATCTCCCTCGATGTCTTCGTGCTGAAGCAATAGCCAATACTTACATCAGAATCAGACACTGGCGGAGAATCTTCCATATTTACAACTTGCATATGTTCCCGTTTTACAGACGTTTTCTTGATTTCATGAGATTTGCTTTTTGACTCTATCATCTGAAAGAAACAAAACCATTTTGGTAAAAAGTCCACATTTATTTTATAATTTTATTCTGTACTTTGTTATCATTTGGCTGGTGGTAGAGAAAAAGTAGATTGAAACTGAACGTTATTAGTATTTCATTAGGAAGGAAATGGCGCATTAACGTAATACGGGTGGTAAGGGTTGGTGAACTCGCTCTTAATTCATATCTAAGGACATAGGGGAAAATTACGTTACTTACTGCTTTAGCTGGTTTCTCTTTCCATACAGACAGTTCTTTAGATAGAAGTTCTTCTGGTTTCATTCTCACTAGTTTTGACAGAGAGATTTCCTCACGAAGGACACGATGAAAAAGTCCCTGAAAACAAAACAGACTTTGTTGCCAAGCTGAAGAGATCCTGCTTGAGTAACTAACAAGATTTGCAGTGCTGAACAGGCAAAACCTGTTCCAGTTCCTTAATTCTCTATTAAAAATACCAGCTACTTATAAGCAAATTTGGAAAGGTGCAGCAAACAGAAAATAAGGATGAAACAATCACAAAGTATGAATTTTCCTCATTATCATCAATATCTATCAATATAACTGAATAGGAATGTCAGAAGTTGAGCAGCCACTCTCCTGTTTCATATCTACTGTAGAAAAAAAAGAAAAAAGACAGACGTTTCAAGTGTTCTCTAGTGGATATTTTCATCTGCACCAGCATCCATTTTTTTCTTTTAAAGCATAAATATGATCACGTACATGGGTGGTATCCAACACATACTACAGAATGTCACAGGAGGAGAAATTAATAAAGTCTGTATTTATTTTAAGAAAGCCATTCTCTAAATAAGTATTTCACACCAAATGCCCAAACTTAACAAATACACATGACCAACTAAAGTAGACTTTGAATTCCTACTGGATAAAAACTTTTTAAAAAATATTTGAATGGCTTTATAATAATCTTTTGTAAAATAATTCATCAGTCTCTATCTTGAAACTCTTAACGTTGAGGGTAGAGTTTGACATATCATTAAAAACCAAAAGTATATTTCAGTATATGTTTACTGTTTAAGGAAATTCCAAACCTGGTTTTTGGGGTCCTTGAGATTGAACATGATGCTACGGTATTTACTCTTGTATCTGTTGTCCGTAACTTGAAACAAATTAAACATCTCCTTTTCAATATTGAGTGCTACTTTCCCTACTTCACTCTCTGTCATGACCAGATCATCGCTATCATTGACTCTGTTAAAAACAAAAAAGGGTACGTGCATTTACGTTAGGCATGAATCTTCAAGTAGCATTCATAAAAACTAACTTTTCAGAGGAAGGAGCTAACCTAGGCTCCTCCTCACTCAGTGAGGGCTCAAGACTCCTTTAAAAGACATCTAAAAGCCAAAGTCTATCTCAGGACCTTGAACCGTGAACTATGGCAACCTTTCACTACTGTCCACAGGTGGGCACAGAAGACAGCCTGCTCACGGCACTGAAGTTGGGAGTTTCTCTGCCGTGAACGACACAGGGAGCCCAAGCACTTGAGTTTTAGTCCTACATTTTCCACTGTGAACGGCATTTCCATTTCAGCAACAATACCAGAGTGCAGTGCTCTATAAAGTATTGATGGCTGGCATTAGCTTTAATAATCATTGTGGGACAATTTGCTTTTGTTTGTTTGGGGGTTTTTTTCTTTCTTAAGTCATACAGCTGTCCACTGACCAGGTTTGTTTGTTGTTGATTTTTATACTGGGAGGGGAGTGAATCTTTGCTTCAGTAAGCCTTTGCCCTTTCGCTGTGATATTTCCTATACTATGTTCCCTACAACCTCTACATCTCCAAACACTGCCATCACCAGATTTTAAAACTTCAGAGCTTCTGCATTATAAAAGCTTCTATGTTGTAAATTAATTCTTCAGCTGTAATTGCCTCAATATAGAGACTAGTGAGGTTTCTTTTTTTTTTTAAGGCTTTTTCACATACACATTTATTTTGTATCAGGATTTTTACACTTTTTTAATATAAACCTGAAATGCCAATTATACTTGTAGTAATTTGTAGTATAAATTCAATCCCTCAATATCCCTTATCAAGAAGTAAACAAAACACTGCAGGCTAAACATTTATGTCTAACTGTAGCTTCCTATATAAAGTAAGTGCTTTGAATTCCCACCTCTTCCATAAAATTTCTTTTAGGGACCGTCGAATATTTTGTCGAATCTGAGAGTTGGGTTGTGACTGCATAGGGCCAGCTGATGCTTTTGCTTGACTGCTTCCAGATGCAGCAGAAATGGAAGACAGTGAAGGCTTTTTGAGTCCTCCACCCAAACTGGAAGATGTAGCTGGTTTTTTGGAAACTGATGAGCCATGAGAAAGAGATGAATGTTTTGAAGGAACACTGCCTGATGAAGGAACACTGCCTGATGAAGGCCAAGGTTTCTTGGGAATTACACCTTTGAAACTTCCAGCCGAAGGTTTCAGTGGTTGTTTAGTTAGTGATGTGTTAGAGAAGGATGGGGACTTCTTTGAAGGAAGATTTTTAGTAAGGGAAGACATCTGTTTCTCCATTATAGATGCAACAGCTTTCTTCGATGCCGATGTAGGCTCTGCTCTATCTTCATGCTTTTTCTCTTCCCTTTGAGCTGTTAAAACAAAGAAGAAAATACAATATTAAAGGCTTAACTTTATAACTTCCTATTCATGAAGATCAGTTACCAATCTATAAAGAAAAGTCTGTGAAATGACATCTCCAGAGAATAACTATCAAGTAGGCAATTTAAGCTATTTACTTTCACTAGCCTTTTTAAAAGTAATTTTAAAAACCATGTAGAGGTTGACATAATTTTTTTTGACGAAATTTGTCTTTGATCCTTCAGAGAGTACTTTGTCTCAGAGGCCGACTGAAGAGTTTAAGAGTTCCACTTTGGCTCTAAAGGTTGAAAATTTTATTTACAATCTACACAAGAAAACTGGAGGAAAAAAAAGGCACCACCTTCAAAGATTCCTGAGTGGGATAAGCTTCAAAAACACTCCAAACTTTCACACATTTTAAAAAAAAAAAAAAAAAAAAAGGGCAATACAACCCACATCTTACATTTAAAGAGAAAAATTCTCACAGCACCTTACAGAACCTATTTATTACAGAGGCTGACCTGAATGTAGAGTCCGTGAATTTGAAACTGCATTATTATCTTAACTTTAGTCTTATTGAAGTTTAATAAACCCTTTCCCCCAGACTTTATTTTAAAGAGCAAGCAAAACCAGACAAGTTACGTAGCACAGAAGTCACTTAAAAAATTTAAACACATACTCAATCTACTTGGTTGCTAGCATTAATATCATACTGATGACGTTGCCATAAACTATTATTAGATCTTCCTACTCAGTTCCTAGCTAAATTCTAGATTTATAGAATAATTAAACATTAATATTGCTGCTCAGGCTGTGGCCATCTAATTCCCACCATTCGCAAACTATTCTATTAATACTATCCAAAGTTTCCATTTAAACATTTTTTTTCCTAATGTTAATAGAATAATTGATACATCATATACAAGAAAATTTACAAAGTATAAGTAAAAGCTCCAGTTTTCACCCATGTTGAAGTTATACTTGCACAGGACTTTAAAAGCAATCATTTATTTAAATTGCATTTCATCCGTCCACCTTCTGGCACTGACAGGAACAATTCAGCATAACAAAAAAAGCCAAAACCAAAACAACACACACACCCCAGCAAAAAACCCATCAGTTACCAGACATTAAAGCTACACTGGGCTAACACTAGCACATTTATCCTGACAGCTCAAACAAGGAAGGGTTCTGATGGAACTATCAAAAAACAACTCCTGAAATACAATTGTTTCAATTAGAAAAGCCAAGTTTTCTCCCAAAAAAGCCCTTTTTCTCACAAATCTGTAGGTAACCACTGACTAGTTAACAAGTTAATTTTTAATCTGATGTTTTTAGCTCGTGAGGGTTTATAAATGAATTAGCCCAGAAGCCCTAGTTGCAAAATGCAGGACACTTCCTGGGAAAAGATCCAGGAATTTAACATTTATGACTTTACCAAGGACCGAACGGTCCCTCTTCACCTTCCAGATCTGCTATAATGAGAGCAGAAATTACTAGGAGGGTCTGAACTGTCCAATCTTTCTATCTGTTCTGAGATGGACTTGAAGGGGACAAAGCACTCCCGTGAAGTCTGGTTCAATAAACCCCACAAACCAGCCCAAGCTTCCAATGGAAACACCCCCCAAATCGGGGATGATTTGGAATGCTTAAGGACATAATGCGATATTCCCTCATTTCGGGAGGAAAAAGCCTTGCAACCTTTCTCCATGCTTAAAGTTCAGGTACCCCCCCAAATGTTAGCATACACTTCCAGCGTGCTGGAAGCATCTAAAAATGCTTCTAACCCCAGTTTCTTTAAACGGGCTCTTACTGTTGGCAGTTTCACCACAAATACAGAAACCAGTGGTTAAGACGAAATAAGAAACGACGCTGCACTTGGACTTTTGTAAGGCTAAGTATAAGGGTGTGTGCTGAACTTCTGCCGGAATACAAGGAAGAACCAGAAGATCCAGAAACACTATATATTCATCCTTATTTTTTTTTCTTAGAAGCATTTTACAAGTAGACAACTTGAGGAGTTTTTCTGAGTGAGTTTTAACTATTTGAAGTGTAAAACGAAACAGCTGCCATAATATATTAAATAATTTCAAAGAATGTGACAATTCTGCTATAAAGTAGATTAAAATTATTACTCTCGCACTATTCCCATAGTTTTCCCTGGAGACTGGTCTTGGTTACTGTCAGAGACTGAGCTAAGGAGACCTTCCGTGCGACCCACAATGTCTTCTCTTATGTCCCCACCCTCCCCCCGAGCTTACCCCGCTAACACTGTACCAGATGTCAGGAGGGCTTTGGCAATCCCGGGAGGGAGGAAGGGGATCAGGAACTATTGCTGATGGTTTTGGTTTGGTCAAATTAGGCACCCAGAACTTAACAGAGGTAAAAAGCCAAAACTATTTCGAGTTAGTAGTCTTGAATAGAGAGGCGGCGAATATCCAAAACATGCGCACTGATAAAGCTGCAGGAATTACTCTACTTCCATTCTCTTTTTCCTGATTTATTGCATCTTCTGCACAGATTTGTACCTTTTCAGGCAGGTAGGACAGAAGCACGTTTCTGTGACTCATCGTGAAAAGGCAGGACAGCACAGCTCAGGTTTCAAAATGACGACAGTAAAATTCAGTCCTCAGTGCTAAGACATTTAGTTCTTTTGGTTTACAGCAGAAGTACAAAATGTGAAATTCTAAATTTGTATTTAATTCTCTATATGCTATCTTTTTAATGATTAGTTCAAATTAGTTAACAAGAACTACATTGATAAAACTAAAAATAGCACAACCAAGATGTTTTGTGTCACTCAGATGTTGTATATGAGAACTACAACCACACCACAAACCTTTCTATGTTACAAACCGCTGTACCATAGTAAGAATAGGTACTTGTAAAATAAGTAAGTTACTAGTACAAAGGTAGACTGACGTTCCCAGGGTTGAAGGGCAGCAGAATCGATGTGTCCGAGAAGAAAGATGCAGAAGCACCCTTTATTCTGCAAGTTGACATCATGACCATTTAGAAATGTTTCCAAAGTAAGGCATGCAATTCTGTGCTTCTTTAGCCAATAGAAAATGTGCAAATATTTCATAAGCTTCACGGAAGTTTAACAGTTTCAAACTACTTTATACCAGTTAAAACTGTCTACCTAGCAGTACTTGTTGATGAAACTGATGGTACAGATTTTGTATGTACTCATTCAGCCACACGTAGGTCATTCAGTGCCTCAGAACGTCTACCCACTACTTGTTCAAACTTACAGGACACATCACTATTTGAAGGACACCCAAATCGTGTGCACATTGTGACAAAGAATCAAGACTACTTAAATCCTACATATGCAAATAACCCATGATGGCTGTAGATGAACCTAACCTAAAAAAAACCTCTTATCCTATTTTGACTATGAGAAACCAGAATTTTTGTCCTGTCAAGTTTTGGTTTTTAGTGACAAGATTAATGTGCTGCCACGTAATCCAGCTGAACCGAACTCACTGTGTCGTTACACGGGTCTTGGATCCAACGCACAGGAGCACCCAGCTGAGTGCGAGGAAGGAGCAGGACTGCCTCTTCTGGTGGCAGCTCGCTCTTCTATTGACTTAGCCGCAACGTGAGCACACCCCAAAGCTTACGCTATCTTCTGATAGGTATGAACTATGGCAAGTGCACGTTTGGAAGAGTTCACAGAAATATGTACTCTTTTCAGAGAGCAGTATGCCAACGTATGTGGGATTTAACTTCTGAACAGATGCCACAGCCGTTCAGCAAATTGACAGGACATGTAATGGAACAGGTTATTCTCTCAGACCACGAGTTTCAAATCGCTTGGCCTCGCAGTCCACGAACAACTTGAAGAGAAGACGCAGTCAATGCCTACTATACACACTGGCCACTGTATTTTATCCTGTGATGTTTCCAGTCCTTTTCATCAGTAGCTCCAGCGTACCTACAATAAATGCTCTCAAACAAAGTTAAAATAAAAGGATAGGGACGACCACTCACATTAGCCTAACCAGCCTAACGGAATAATAGGGAGTTTCACCACAGACAGAAGATTAGTGCCAGAATAAGGCATTTAGTGCCTCTTCTATTCGGCACTTTTGAACACACAGGTGTACCTCCCTTGGCTGGATGTTAGAAACGGTATTCAAAACAAAACATTAATTCCTATTTTCCCCATTTTGTCCTGTCAGCCACTTCTTAGGACAGCAACAGGATTCCTACTGACTGAAGAGGCACGGGCTAAAAGAGGAGAGGTTCAGACGGAGCTGATGAGTCCGCTCATTTCCAGAGTGAAACCCAATGAATCCTCTGGCAGAAAAAAGTGCATTCCTTGCAAGGCTTAAGAAATAGCATTACTATGGTATGTTCACTACAGACATAACTATACTCTCTCCCACTAGATGTCCACAGATACAGAACCCCTCCCCTAAGGAAATTCCCCGTGAAGCTAAGCCATATATTACAACATGCAGCCAAGAACGAAACTTCTGTAAGCGGTGGAGGACATAACTGCCACATTATCTATTGTGTTACAGATGAGTCTGTTGAAAGCCTGATGGTTACGTATACTTCACTTTTGTACATCTCAGCAATGCTGTTTCAGCATTGTAATGTGGTTGTTGAGGCCCAATTTAGGAATGATTTCCACAGTGCAGCGCTGTTTAATTTTGCGTGAAGGATTTGCGGGATGCACTCGTATCATAATCCCTCACCTACACTGGGAGGCTGTGTTTTACAGCACCAGCACAGAAATTATCCAAAGGAAACTTTGCTCTTCCTCTGACCTCTTCAAAATATTTCTGTATAGCATTCAAGCCTATGCTGGTTCTTCCCCCTTTCCCTCTCCACCCAATCTTTGGAATAGTAGCTTTAGAAAGTCACTTCAAAAATACACTGCCCCCCCCCGCAGTTTCTATTTAAATTATCTCATTTGTGACGGGTTATTTTGCTGGAGACATTATCTAGTTTTTCCAACTTTTAAATATCTGAAGAAATGTGCTATTACTTTTGTTTGTATAGTTTTGAAGTTATTCAAATCACTTTAAAGATCTTCCATTTCTTGCTCTAGTTGATGCTAAGTTTTAAACGATGCTGCAGATAAACCATAGGCAGTTACACTTGAAGAGCCTGTTTCGTAATGAGTCTTGTAAGGCTCAAGCTTTTTTCTTTTAAAAAAAATCTTTTTTTTTTTAGAAGAAGAGGCATCACAGCTACTACTACAGAACACTAAAAAGACTTTTGTGAAGAATGTCTTGCAGCTGAATGTTTGTTACATAGTACCAATTACGAGAAGTTTCCCTACAGAATTAAAAATCTGGCATAAGGCTGTTCATACAACCACTGCCTCTGGTGTCCAATATTGTCTTAACGTTTCCCTGTGTTCTCCTCCATCGATAAAAGATAAAATTCCTCATGGCAGGGAAGCACAGGCTGATGGTGGGGAAGCACAGGCGGATGGCTGCGTCGTCTTGTCCAGCTTGCACAGAACCTTCCACAGTGGGAGCACTGGCCCAAGGGCGCAGGACGTCGGCAGCCCAACGCTTCAGAAGACGCGCTGCACATCGGCAAGCCTTTACAAGCCCACAGCGCGGAGGCTGCTGAAGCATGTGTGGGTTCTACAGATACTTTTCATGCTCCTCTGTCACTAAAATAGAGAGCTGTAGGGGGAAAAAAAAAAAAACCCAAACCAAACCACAACTAACTTTCAAACGTATGCACAGCATACAAGTTTGTGTGGCACCAACAGTAACAAAGCTGGTAATTAACATTTTTCTGTTAAAAAACCCCAAAAAACCCCCAAAAAACCAATGCTGTAAAATTCCACAATATGAATAATAAAACCTAAGAAGCAGAGTACAGCTACTTGTGATCCACCTTTTAAAGTGGATCATTTACTACACTTCAAAGGATTTTTATGTTGTTTTCCAAAAAAACTAATGTCAAATTGGAGGAAAATTCACACTAGTGCAGCTTTGCAGTTGTTAAAAAAGGCAAAAATGCCTGTTAGAAGGTATTCTCCAACAGCCTGTGTAAAGGCTGGCCGGAGCTGAGCAATTACGTATTTTGAGAAGAGCTGATCTCTGAAGATAGGCAACAGCACCAGCCTTTACAATAGCTTAAACATCTGATAGGAATGCAGGTGCGAAAACACCAACCAGAAGCACTAATCTATTTCGGAATTCACAAAAAACCCCAGCCAGCCTTTTGAGTGTCACTCAGAAATGGGCCTGTGAAATTGTACTGTGAAGTTCTGTATGGTCCTGCAGCTCCTTCTTGCCGACACAGGTAGCTGCACTACCCGTTTCTCCGTGCGGTCGTTCCAGCGTGCTGCAGCTGTCCAGCCTGAACACTACAAGAGGTGAGGGCAGCCTGTTTTGGCACATATCACAGTAGAAAAGGACAGTCTCTTGGCTCAGAGAAGATGAAATATCTCACCCCGATTTGCCAATATCTGAGAATTCAGGAACGGTGTTTTGCCCTTTGTAAAACCGCTGAAACAGTGGATAGGTGAGATTTCTCAGATTTAAAACTGCTGGTGTTCCAACAGCTTCCCTTTGCCACTCAGCCTCGCTATGTCCTAAATGGACTTGTTCGATGCAGCTGTGGTATGACCCCTTTCTGCATGACTCGTGGCAGAAATAATTTTAACAGAGCAGAATTTAAACTAAAACCCTCCACCCCAATGCAGTGGCTGATACCGAACTTCAATCCATGAGTTCTTCCGAAGTGAAACCTTTTATCCAACTTAAAAAATTGAACAAAATACACGGGTGAGCTGGTGCTTTAGATGTCAGTTATAAAGCACTCTACAATGGGAAGTTACTTACCAGTTACGAGACGTTCCTCAAGAGCAGCCTTTGCATAGTCACACTGCTGGGATGCACGCCTGACATCTCAGAGCCTCAGACACTTGTCGAAGAGTCAATCCTGTTAGGTGCCACTGAAGCACCCTCTTGTGGCACCGAACATTCAGTGCCCAAGGCTGTGAAGGTGAGGTGTAGTTTGTAACCGCTTCAGTTCCATGGCCGTTCAACTGTTGCCTTCCCGAAACCTGTTTTTGCTAGACTTTTTGTCATTTCCCTCAAAGATAGCTTAGCATTAGTTCTAAATAATTCAGAAGTGTTGAACTAGTCTTAAATAGGTTTCAGTGTTAGTTTTCACCGTTAATTGCCTACGGAACAAGGTGTCTGCTTCCGCTTTCAAGACCAAATCAAACTTTATTATCAAACACTAGTGTTTCAGAGGTGTGCCTCCTGCCCTGCTGTTTTTCTTCAAAAGGCTCTATCAGTTCTAATCTGCACCACAATGAGAAGCTCGTAATTAAGCTGCCTGTTGTGCCAAGCCTTTACATTCAGGCACACAAAGAAAGTAAATCTGTCTTTAAAGTTAATTAATTTAGGAAACTCTGAGAGGAGGACCTTTTCTGTGGTGGTGATTTGTTTGCATTCAAGCCAACGCTGTAGCTACGCTCATGCAAATCTGTAACTTAGACACGCAAAGCTTTGTTTGATCTACATGAAATTATAGTGATTTATCTGATCTACATTTAGATGACTACATCTTCACAACTACACCACTCCTGAGTGAAAGAGAGGCACTACTGCTGCAAAAAAAAGGGCTCCTTATTTTCCAGGCCGTTTATGGATTGGTATGATCATTCCTTGCAGTGACAGGCCATCTTCAGGTTCCAAGTTCAGTACAGATCAGACACAGTGAATCATCAGCACCAAGACCAACAGCAAAACTTGACTCCAAAGTGCAAGAGATCACCTCAAAAAACCCCTTTTATTTGGGAACTAGCAGAGGAAGATCTTTTTCGCTGGCTATGCAGTCAAGTGAGCAAGTTCAAAGAACTAAAGTAATATTAGTAAAAGAAAGCAAAACAGCAATAGAGGGTGGTGAGTTTTTTTAATCAAACTTTCATCACTTTCAGTGTTGATGACAAGAGATAAACCACCCTAATATTCATAGTGCATCCGTAAGTTGTGCCAGGTTTCTGCCCCCCAACCCTTCCTCTCAGCAATGCTTCCTTATACTGAAGCCAAGCACCCATTATGGCAAGAGTGCTGGCTTTCTGTTGTCCAAGCTCCTTGGGGGTGCTAGGCGCTTGAAAGACAATAATAGGAAACATGCCAGCAGCAGGGACCAGCCTTCCTAACTTAAAGAGACACGGCAAAAATCTTCACGTGGCTGACAGCCACAGGACAGATGTAACATACCTTGTAGAGCAGAGAAGGGGAGCTCCAGTAGTTCACAGGCAGGAGATGATAATCACTCCCCAAGGATCCCACTGCTCCTTTTAATTGGCTGGGTCCCAGGGGATGTTGGCTTCAGCAGCCACTACTGGTCTGCCTCACTCCAGAGCCAGGGCTCAGATCACGTGCCAGCCCATGTGCCGGCACAGCCCCTGCCATTCTCACGATGCAAGTTCGGCACCGGAGCCGCGTTACACCAGTCGCTCCTGTACTATAACCTTTCCAAAGCCAGATCTCCAAGATGAATTTCTCAGAAGTTCTGGCAGACTCATCTTAGGTATTCTGATTATTATTTGGTCTGTCAGCAGCCTTTCTGAAAACTCCTCTAGTTACAAAAGGTTAAAGCTAGACCTACATGTACAGCAGCCGTGTGTCCCAGAAAATTGCCAGTAACATAAGTAATTCTTTTTATTCCCTTGGTACTACTCAATACTTATTGCCTCTTAGTATGGGTTTACGTTGCAGAATATAGCATTAAGCAAAGATACCTTAGCTTTCAAGGAGTTAATTCAGATACCAGAAGTAGTTTAGTTATAACAGTATGGAACTTGGCACAGGCTAGTTTTTCCTATGGGGAAGCACTCACACCAAAACAAAGGCATCAAGTTTAACTACAATCAGTCCTTGCAGACAAAAATACTTATGACTTAAGAACAGCTCCTCAATTTAAGTAAAATATTTTTTAATAGTTAGTAGTTAAGTATTTTTAATAGCTGAACCAACAGCAGCATATCCACATACACTGCACTCCACTGAAGAGTCACAACTTAAGCTAGTACAATCTTGCCTGAAGAGAAGCATTAAATTGGCACCAGTCTGTGTGCAGACAAGGCCCGTTTTCTTTTCACAAAGATACTTACAGCTTCCCACATCACTTTTACCTCCTGAGCCATAACTCCTCTGTCTTGTGTACTACATTTTCCCCCTGCTGTCTTTATAGTGGTATATTTTCCTTCTTTCCTGCCTTCATACTGTTATTACAGAGAGGAAAAAAATGACACAAGAAAAAAACCCCATAAATTATGTATGCTATAATCCTAGCATTTTGCTATGCACATCACATTTTGTGATGATGGGCTCCCAGTATCACTGTATTCCCTTTACAACATCTCCGTATTTTGTCAGAGGTGTATAGGAACAAAGCAGGCCAAGTGCCCTTTGTATCTGGGATCTTTCACTATACAAGCAAACACTATTCACTTTGTGAACAGGTCTTGGGTGTAGAAAAGTTTAGCTGCAGAAAAAATGTATTGTTTCATCAGAGCCAGGGCTCTACAGACCTGGCCTCCCACTTCCAGGAGGTGGCAGTGTCAAGTTGTCTCTCCATAATTCACTGCTGTAAAGCAGGAGAGGTACCACAAACAGTGTGCTTTCCTCTTAATGAAACACTTCCCCTTCGAAGTCCCACTCATTAACAATTTCTGTGAAATACTAGTACCAAATAAGATATTATAACAGATAGCTATAAACTCATATGATTTATCTGTCTACAGTTAAGTAAACAGAAGTTTAGTGCCTTAGTGTGACTTAGAAGTACTTTTTACTCAGGAAGTTCTACAATAATAAGAAACACATTTAATGTTCATTTTTTAACTAATAAACCCTCTTCACTCTCCTGTGCACTTAGTTACTTTTATCAATAAATGCAGTTAAGATGTTTAAATAGTTTTAGCACCTGAGCTGAGTAAATTATCAGTTCATGTATTTCTTTTAAGTCAGTCAGCTGAACTTCAACAAAGATTTGAAGCACTGATGAGTACTTAGTATACTTATGACTGGGTAGTTTAAAAACTGGGATACTGCAAATGTCTACCTTCCTCCCTCCTTTTGGATTCATTTTCTATTTTAAAACTGCTGATACATTTGCTGCTGACTTCTATTTGACACTTAACAACAAAAATATAGAAAAAAGTCTCTTCCAAGTGTTGCTCTATCAAACAGAAAACCTGAGGTCAGGTGCTTCAGACTTACACACTGATACTGCTGATAAACCTTTGCATCAGCAAACTTCATGTCTGAAGTGCTCCTTTACCCCCTTTTTACAGGGCAGCAGTGAATATAATGGACAAATATTGTTACAAATGCAATACATGATATTAATTAGTGTAAAACTTTAAGTATAAAAGCTCTCAGCAGAATCAAATAAGCAGTGGGCACAAACTGCTTTTGTGGATCCTTCTGAAAAAACGTGTTTATATTATGCTGTTTAAAGTTTGTCCTCCTCCAGCATAATTAAAAATAACGCTTCCTATTATTGTAAGATGTATGTTAGCCTGCTAACAAAACTGAAACATTTCAGAAATCATTTTGGGTGGTGCTTCCCCACAAACACCTAGATGATCTTACTAGATAAACGAGTCTGTTTTGCTTTTGTTATGAATTTTACATCTCCTTTGATATGACCTAAATATTGATAATTAACACTAGCTCACATGACAAATTCAGGATTTCTATTGCAACTTGAATCTCTGAACAACAATGTTCCTAAATCTCAGCAATCCATATACTTGTATCAATTTAGAAGCTAGGATGACTTTTGAAATTCAGTATAAAAGTTGAGCACTGCATATTAAACTAATACCAATTTTCCTAACGAAATTAAAAGCAACACTTCTGAAAGGGAATATGACGCATACCTGATTTCCTCTTGTATGTGTAGTTCAAATACTGCCTGCAACTTTAAAAGTACTTGTACTTCATATTTACTTATCAAAGCAAGTTCAAGATATTTCCCACTCTAGTTATTAAACAAATAAATAGGATTATTTTCACTGGGAACATCAAGATGTTAGACAGTGTCATTAATCAGGCTCCAGATTTTGGTGTACGAAGTCACTTCCAAGTACAGCCCTAACTTATCCCCAAAAAAAGCTACAGAAAAAAATTAGAAAAAAATCAGGAATTGAAGAAACACGAACTAACGGGGTAACAGAGAAAAAGAAATCACTGCTCTCTCTAACTGCATCCTACTAGCACCAAATAGCCTTTTTTTTTATATATATAAATGCAAAACAGGCTGGGAGGAGAAAAGGGGGCTTGGTGGCAAGGTTTAGATGCAAATATACTATATGCCCCTATCACCCAGTACATCTCTAAGAGTGGCATTTTTTCTGTGGCTTGATTTTCTTCTTGCTACTACTTGATAAAACTACTGTCGAATGTAACAACAACAAAATCTTGTATCTGACAAGTACAGAGTAAATGTGTAAAGTAAATCCATGTCTGAAATATGATAAACTGACTGATGGAAAGAGTATTAGAGAGAGTAATTCTGCTAATCACATTAAGTTTCCTTAATTCCTAAAGGGCCTCGTGCACTGGAGTCACAAATAAGGATTTGCAGAGCATGGCTTGAAGCTCTGGGAGAACGCAGGCTGTATTTTGAAATACTGTATATGGAAGAATCCCGTCCTTAGCCTCCTCTAGGTGACCTTAAGTCCAAACATTAGACACTTAGATGTCTGAACTAGTCATCTTAAACGTCTTTCATAATCAATGTTCAGAAATAAGCATTTCTAAACAGTGAGTCATTTTGTTCTAAGATTAGTGTCTAAAACAGATTACATGTTTTGTCCACTGAAGGTGTTTTTCTTGACAGACTAGCTCAGACTTAAAGAGTTCTAACTTTTAGATACACGAAGTGAAGTGAGATGACTCTCACGAATTTCCATAATGCTGTTAACTTCTATGTTTTGAACAGCATGTAAAGATTTGTTAAATAAATAAAATCTTGTAGAATACTCTTAAAGATGATGCAATCGCAGCTTCTCAGGAAGATTACAGATCAAACTCATCCAATCAGAAAGCAGGACAAATTTTTTCACAAATACACAAGTGATTTACCTGGGAATTTAGTAATGGCACCGAGTCTCCACATATTAGTACCACTTACCTTAATAATAGCAATCTGAAGTTCTTCCTTGCATTTGATATGAGAGTTCTTCATCACACGAACTAGGTTGTTTTCTATTCGTTATTAAAGTCTGGTACATACACATATTTTTGAACCAATTTAACCATTTAGCTACAGGAATCCAATTTTCTACTGGAATTGGTTATATCTGTATAACCTCCAGCGTGGTAAAACTTAAGAGCAACCCCCCTTAAAGAAACCCCAAACTTGCTACCTCAAAACCTGTATTCCTGCCTCCTAGGAAAAAACCTATAGCAGTAAGGACATTTTAAGTGATATGGTTATGAGGTAGAAAGTGTCATGAAAATTTGACACGTAAAATAAGCCCTTATAGTTTCATTTACATTCTTCTTTCCTAATTTTGGTTATGTTTAAAACACTACTGTTTCTGACAAAAAAAAAAAAGCTAGTTCCTTTTGAAGCAGCTTAAAAAAAATGCAAGTTTATCAAAGTATGTATCTTAAGAGTTCACTATAAAAAAAAGGCACAAGGCCCAAGTAACAAAATATGCAACAAAAATATGCAGGGAAAAATTATAACCATTTAAACATTTGATGTGGGTAAATACAATTAAAATATACCTAGTAAGTCTACTATATGCTATAATAATAAACAGCAATTTAGGTAGCTAGTGTTCCCTCGGTGTTTAAAAGTTACATCTAAAAAAATCTCATCTTAAAGATAATTTATAAACTTATCAGTTACTTTACATATAATGTAAGTGTTTAATAACTAGGTTTATTTCTGAACATAAAATGTAAAATTGGCTAAAGTGTGGTTAAGAAAGCTGTGAGAACTGCATTTCTGAATTCATTAATCTTCAAGTGAGTGAACATTAGACACCAGGTCATGTGTTTTGTAAACGTGAAATGTAAGATTTCATCTGAAGTTCCACCACTGCATTATAAAACTACTTAGCTGAGTCAATCAAAAAACGTCATTAGCAGAAAGACTTGTTCAGGCTACAAAGCAGTATTTACTTACCTTTGTATGAGTTACAAGGATGCTATTCAAAACCTGCAAAAATATGCAAGGCAATATCTCTGCCTAATATCCACTTAAGATGTGTTCTTGTGTGTGTGGATAATGTGTGAAGTATGAACATATAAATAGAAAGGGGGGGAAAAGAAAAAAAAAAAAAAAAAAAAAAGTACTGTTACCCTTTTGGTTTTGCAGGATAATAAACAATCAGCTGTAAATTAGGAACTGACAGCAGCTTTAGCTCAGCATAGGAGAAGTGGACAGGATAAGCTCAAGTACTTACTCAGCTTTTTGTATAATAGGTTGACCAGCAACTACCACTCAACTCCTACTGACCTCCCCCATTCTAGCACTAGTACAGCTGAACAGTAAATCACAACGGGGAGTGGCTAAGCTGAGAATAAAATAAACTGGCCAAGAAGAATGGTTTCAATGAGGCAAGTTCCCTGGCCTGCTTCACTGCGGGGCTATATAAACACTGTGCTAGCACAATCCAATGGATGACTTGGGATACGAATTTAAAAAAAAAAAAAAAAAAAAAAAGGAAAGGGAAAAAAAAAAAAGAGGGGGGGGAAAAAAAAAAAAAAAAAAAAAAAAAAAAAAAGAGTACTGCCTCCCCCCAAACTTAGAAGTAAAGAATGGTCCTTAAATTATTTCATGTAAGGAAGAAAAGCAGCAGGAAGAACTTGGGATATACTTGACAGTTAAAAGCTGTTTGAAGAAGTGTAAAGTATTGTTGGATAGCACGTTGAAGATTTCATTCTCGGCACTAGCACTGAAAATGCAAGACCTGAGAGACAGGTGCCAAATCTAAATTACAAAAATACAATTCAAATTAGTACAGTCAATTGCCGATTCATGCTGCAACCTTCTTGTAAAACTTAACACAAATGTATCGATACTTACCTTTTCTAGATTAGAAAAAGTTATTGTCTTTATGGGAAAAATTTAAAGCTTAATCATGTAGTTTTCATCCAGAAATCAGCTGGGTAGATTGATAGGCTCTTAATCATACAACTGTCATATGATACAAATGAAACTTCTAAAGGTGTCTCCCATTTGTGTGTATCTCTGTGTGCGAATCTTTGAAGGTGGAGAAAAGTAGTTTGGTGCCATATTAAGAGGAAAAAAAAAAACAAACCCAAATCCTAAACTCCCTAGTCTTGCAGAGCCAAGAATGGATGGGTATTCAAAGAAAATGTAAATGATTATTCAGGAATATCCCTATGCGATACATACATTTGAACAACAGTGAAGATGAAATGGCAGCAGTCCTTTCAGGCTTTACAGCATTGTAATTATGATCGCTTGCCCAGGATGGCGTGCTGTTTTCTGCTGCTGGCTCTTTAGCAATTGGTTGAGTGTTTGCCTCAGTCTTGGCAGCTGTCAAAACAGTCTTCTTCATATTCACCTCTCTTTTCTCAGGAAATTGTCTCTTTTGGTTTGAAAGAGGCTTAATAACTGCCTGCATGATTAAAGGAAGCTTAATTACTAATAATCATCAAATACATTGTATTTTAAAAACAAGCAGAGATATACTTAAATACAGGAGCTTACTATAAAAGAAATTTGTGTAAATACACTTGAAATGATGTAATTTCACATTCAAATTTATAAAACAAAGGTAATATACACTGTAACTTCAAGAAAAGAGAATGGCAAAGAAACCACCTCAAAACAACAGTATTTATCATCAAGTTGGGGGGGGTGTTGTTTGTTTGAAAAACTACTGCCCATTTTATAGTGGTTTCAAAAGGGAAAGGAGAAGGCTTTGATTTCATCTTTTTGCTTCCAAAGCACACATACAATGCAGTCACTTTAGTTCACAATTCACAGTAATTCCAAATTACTGCCCAAAACCCAGTAATTTGGAGTTAAAAAAGGTAAAATTAATTTGGAATGAAATTAAAATAAAAAGGGGTATTGCTTACACTTTTTTTTTTTAAAAAAGGTAAATTAATTTGGAATTAATTAATTTTTTTTTTTAAAAGTACACTGCCATCTAGAAGGCCCTTTCAAGAAACTATCTCTATCTAGAGGCAATTATTAAGATTTTTAAAAAGTGACAGGAAAACATTTTATTGTCAGAAGAATTAAACAATGCTTTTACCACAGAAAAAGGCAAGAGAACAAAAAAAAAATACTAGAAAGCTCATCTTCATGCAGGACTTGGCACTTGTAGTTGCCTGAAAAAGGAGAGCACAGAAATGAGCCACTGTGCTTCAGGACAACTGTTTTGGATCATGAACGTTAGCTTACCTGCAGTTGAGATTTTGGCATGCCAGGTTTTTCACATTTTGGTTTGATCTTCTCTTTCGGTTTTGGTTTTGCATCTTTGCCAGCACTTAAAAACTTCATAGTGGCTGCAGCATGTTTGAGAATGCAGTCGTTGCTGCAATACACAGAATCAGGCTGAGCCAAATTAAAACAGCCAGGACCAATGCACTTCGATGCACCAGGAGCTTCAATTACCTATAGATTGAAACGGAGTGAGTTCAAACTTCAAAGAGGAAATGGAAACATACCTGTATAACATGAAGAAATGCTTACATATCATACGTGCAGACCACAGCTATGACTGTTACTGACTTGCACAATTGCCAGCGTGAAAACAACCTTCATCCATGATGTAACAGAAACAACCCATACAAATGTAAGGATTTCACTCTTGTAACACAGTATTTTCAGAACATGTTCTATTTTCAAGTGGTTGGCCTGCTAGCAGCGAACTAAGGGAGGCTTGTTTCCTAAATTTTCAGATCCTATAAACACGCAGATGCTTTTTTCTGATCCTCTACATCACGTGAGAAATCTCCTTAATAATGCAGAACTGGTTTCTCAAGAGCAAGGTTTCTAAAACACGTTTTACTTATATATCACCATCAGCAGCTGCCCTCAACCATGCACACAAGCAAAAGGAAGCACTCAGCTATTCAGGTGTACAGGTAGTTCTTGCTCTAGAGGTTTACCAATTTTAATTTTTGCAAGTCTCCAACTTACATAAACACAACCATTTTCCTAGACAATTTTGCTGTAGCCTAATACTTCTTACACATTGAGAAGTTTGCATATGCGATCTTTATTTTCCTCTGCTTCACAGTTACTCTTCATTTCTATCAAAGTGCTATATACTACAGCACTTCCTCTTCAAATCTTAAGATTTAGAAAATGGCACATTCCTTGAAAACAGAGTACATTAGGTCAAAGTCTAGAAATATCTGAAAGCTCTTTAGGCTCCAACATATCACCTCTAGGTATTACGCCTTTAGTCTCACTCTTCTAGATTACTCCTAGAAATGTTATACAACTGACCTAACACTTGGAACTACTGTAGCTCTAGACAGCCTCTCCCCTATCAATAAACTGCAATTTGTAATTACCAAAAGTTAAGTTTTTCAGGAATATTTCCAGTAAAAAAAAAAAATAAAATATCTATTATTAGAATAGTGTGGCTTATTTTTCCCCAAAAGTCAGTAAGACAGCATTCTCTGCTGCAGCCTGATAAAACCCGGGTTTGGGAATTTTCCCATAAAAAACAAGTTTATGCTTTAGAATACTTTTCCATCATGTACACACTTAACTATGAAGTACGAGAAAGAAGTATCAACTCATGTTCCATAAGAAGTACCTCAAACTTCAGATTAACTGAGCTGTCATTTCTAAGTAAGGGCATTTACTCAGATGATGACAAAACTTTCAGTGTTGACATCTGTACTTATAAAATTTCGAGGAGTTTTAATCACAAACCAAAACTCTACAGCTATAGGTGCTTATGGACAGCAACAAAAAGAAGTCTTTCTCAAAGTGCTTAGAATACTGGTGTAAGAGAGCAGATAAACTGAATAACGAGCCTGTTCAGTCACCGTACCACAGAGTGATTTCAGCACACCAACATATGTGAAATAGCAATGATCTTTTTGCCTAGAATGGGCAGGGAATTCTCCAGCGAGAGAGTGGTGCTTGTTTACACAAGCCATAGAGGGATCTTAACTGAGGTATGAGGGACAGCATGGGCTGTAACACAGACTTGACCGTTCAGTTCCCTCAAAACGTGGTACCACCTGGCAAACACAAATAGAGCAGTTCCATTCCTTTTCCAAATGCCAAAGAATACTTAAAATATTAGCAGTTCTTCCCTAAGAGGCAGTGAGTTAATGATAATTATGGTTTTTTTTTTTTCACTAAAGAAGAGATGCTTAACACATTGAAGTAATTTGTTAGCATGCCAGTATCAAGGAGTAATTGGTGATACTCAGAAGCAGAACTTAAAATTAATACTAACACTGTCGGTGAAATGCAGACCAACATCAACAGAACTGGACTCTCAAAAACGTTTTTGTGTACAAAAAGATACAAATGTATTTGAAACTGTATTTGAAAACATTTTTGAGAAAAACACTGTTTTCTACACATTTATCTTAAAATAGTAAATATTTATATATTAAGCTCAAACTGTTCTGATCTATACATTAAGTTCACTATGCTGACATGGATAGCTCTGCTATTTAAATTGACTAGAAGTTGGGGGGTGTTCCATAAACGTTTTGTAGAAAACGTACTACAACAGAAAGATTCCTCCAGAGAGACGCTTATACTCAAACTTGTAATACTTATTCTAGGGATGATTTCGAAGTTTAAAGATTAGGCATCAAAGAACAAATTCATACAGAAAAAATATGAATAGCTGTAGCATTCTAACAGCAAATACACTAAACATGCTCTTCAAGGCACAGTGAGAGGAAAAGGAGAATGTTCAGGATGTTGGCATTACTACAGTAGCTTAGGCAGTACAAAGACAACCACTGTAGCATGAAGTTTTTAAATTTGTGTACATTGAGCTGAAGAACCTTCTTTGCCTGTATTTTGAATTGGGCATGGAACTTGCTATTACAAAATTTAAGCTGCTTTTATATTTTATGCCAGAATTTGCAATAATTCAAAATACACATTTTTATGTTAAAAAGGCAGTATAAAACAATTCTCTATGTACTAATAACTCGAAGCAGCATCAGGACAAAGATCAGAACTTCAAAGACTAATTGGGAGTCCGGAGGAAGTACAGCTGGAATTAACTCCAACAGACACTTGTCAATGTTAAGTAAAATGTTCCACTGTCATTGAAAATGTCCAAAATTGAGATTATTTCAAAGCTAGTATAAACCAGTCCAGAATTCTAATATTTTTATTAAAAGAACACCTTATTGTTTGACTTCCAGAACAGTATTTATAAAGGGCAGAATAGCACAAAGCATGTAGTGTGGCATTTCCTTACACCTACCTAGAACTTTTAAATTCCCCACTTCCAAATAACACTTTCTTAGTTTTTTTTTTTTAGTTCCTGTACTGACAGAACTATGGATAAACTTCTGCTAAATGGTAATATTTAGTGGGTTGTTCAGCTTCATACTTAGCTTTAAAAACCAAGTCAGATTTACAGCTGTACAAGCAAGCCATTATCTCAATGTACTCAAGTGAAACACGAAAAATAAGAAACAATTAAAATACTTACAGGCTGAAATATCTTTAGTTTTTTCTTCCCACTTGGATTTGCAGCTTTTTCAATCCTACCCTTGATTCCTTGGTCCTCAACAGATTTTTGTTCAATTGTTCCTATGCTTGTGAATTCTGTGCCATCCACATTTACTTGCCCCGCTTTAGCTTCCTGCTGGTCTATTTCTGAAACAGGCTCATCCTGTCCCTGTAGAATGGTGCAGTTCGGACAGATATAGTCCTCACCATTCCTTTCCAACAATCGCCCTCGAGCCTCAGAAATACCCACGCAGTCACCATGAAACCATTCCTCACATCTATCACAACAAATCATAAACCTGAAAAAAAACCCCAAGAAACAGTAAAACATTGTGAAATGAAAAGACAATGCTCAACAGATATTTCAAGCAGCAGATCTTAAGTACCCCGCTAAAGTACCAGTATACTGTTCTGCCTCACTGTTCATTTCTGTATTCATTTGTTTATCCCCCCTTTTAAATATTTGTTATAAACTCCCCCCCAAACTTCACACAAACCCAACAGTTCATTTACATATACTCAAAAAGTAAACATTAGCATTTGGTTTAATTATTCATCACAGAAAAATTCCAACTACTTGCACCACATTTTTAGTTGAAACCTTTGCCTACCTGTTGTTATGAGGCTGACGACAAATACAATACAGTGCATTTGGGTCATAAATCTCAGATTCAGGTTTGCTTTTGGGCAGTTCTTCAGGTTCTTCATCTGTGCTCCCTTTTGCACCAAGGGCAGGCTTTACCTCCTTCTGAACCTGAAGATCTTCAGTGTCTTCCTCAGACACAACCACTTGACTTGCAATCTCAGTGCTGTCTGCAGTCTCAGGCTCTTGTTTGACAGGCAACTCAGACTCAACTTGTTTTTCAGACTGGACATCACCCGTTTCTGTAGGATCTTGTTCTGAATTTCTTTTCCTCAGGCGGTTCTGTATATCCTTCAACGTCAGCTGCACAGGTTTCTGTTCAACGCGTTTCTTTCTTAGTCGATTCTGCAGTTCCTTTAGAGTTAACCCATCACTATCACTATCAGAAGTATCATCTTCCTCTTCCTCCTCCTCCTCCTCTTCTTCTTCTTCCTCTTTTGTGCGTCTGCTTTTAGAGCCTTTCTGATCCTTACTACTCCTAGTGCCAATCCTCCGAGTTGCAGGTTTTATATCTGGAGTGCTCTCAACACTATCCTCCGAAGCAGTTTCAGCATCTGTAGCTGGACAGGATGCTGGTTCACTTGAATCTTCCAGAGCAGTAGGAACACTCCTCCTTCCTCTGCGTCTTACTGTTGTAAGAAATTCTTCCACTCTTTCTGTTCGCTTTGGTTGCCGTCCACTACGCCTGAGGTTTAAGCTTTGTTGCTGCTGTTGCGGCTGTTGTTCACTAGAGTCTACATCAGGATCTCCTGCACCTTCTCGCTTAGCAATTGTAGTCCTTCGAAACCCCCAGGTTTTCCTGAACTCTTTACTTGTAGGCTTGATAGTTTTTTGCTCCTCCTCATTGCTTTGCTCACCTTTCTCATCCAAAACTGATGCTAAAAACAAAGGAATAGTTATTAAACTGGTGGTGAAGGAAGATATTTTTTCTTAAAAGTTTTTTTCAATATAGTATTATTTTCTTTGTGATAATATATCTCCACCTCATTTTATGACCCTGAAAACAGATGCTTTCTTGCGAATGTAATACAACAGCAGTACCAATTAAGTACATCATTGAACACTGTGCCAACATAATCCAGCTGTTACAAACTTGTTATTTAAAAATATATGTATATACACATATATGCACACACACATATACACAATGGACAAATAAGTATATTTTCTGCTCAATTTAAAAGGAAGAAATCTTACCAGGAGAACTATTTTCCATGTTGTCAGTATTAGATTCAGATTCTAATGGCACTGGCTGTGAACTTACAGCTTGTTCCATAGCACGGACACCACTGTCCCCACCCTGAAATGCTGGAGAGAAATATAAGGTTCAAAACTCAGATTCAAAAATATTCATAGCCTAAGTTTATTAAGTATTCCGATGTAATCTCATTATGTTATTGTAACAAATACTTAACTTGAATTTCAAGCCACTAATAGTCACTGAATATCAACAAGAAGTTGACTGAATTCCTTCAAAGACAAAGTAGTAAGTTAAATATATGGGTTTGGACACTGTACTGACATACTTTATTAAATAGCCTTAGGATTTCTGATATTTCTCAAAAAAATCCTTTCACGGTACAAACCTATTCCCTGGGGTTTGTCTGGGGAAAAACCTATAGCAGTTCCACTCCTTATGTGGACACAGGAACCACGCATGCACCAGTGTGAAAGACCATGGAGCAGAATAAGGAGTCATCCAAACAGACAGTACAGACATAGTTACTGTTTTAAAGGTGAGGATGGCATTTGATATCACTAACATTTTCTGGTAGAAAGGACTGCTGATTACCTTCCCTGCAGAAGAAAAAAAAAAAAGGAAAAAACCCCAGCCAGTTTAAAGAAATTCAAAGCTACTGCTGTTCAGATAATACACGGTTAGTCAAAGAATAATGAGGTTTTGGATTTTAAATAAAATGCAAAACCAGAGAAATACCCTAGTCCTCCTTGTTAAAATAAACTTGGTCTTTATCTTGTCTATTAAACAGTTTAGCTGCTATTTTTAAGTCGTTTCAGAAACACTGATGGGTATTCAGGATAAAGCAACACACTTTTCCTTCATTATTTCTCTAACAAGTTTTATTGGATAGAAGAAATAATGCAGAAAAGCACAAAATAAAAATCTTCAACATCTCGGGGGGGGAGGAATCTGCGTTGAATGAGACCTGAGAAAGGCTGCTCCTTGACATGGTTATTTACAAAGAGGTTTTCAGCCTATATGATCTACCAGAATGACAAAAAAAAAAAAAAAAAAGATTCAGCAAAGAACCTCCAACTACCACAGATGGAGCCATAGGGAAAAAAAAAATAATGTCCTGACAACCAGGATCCCTTTTTTCTCAAGTCTTTACCAGCATACTAGATTTGAGAAGACAGAAGCAGATGACAGAAATGAAGATAAGATCTGAGACTGCATTTTGATTAATTCAGGCATAACCTGGTTTGAACAAGTATTAGAGTTAGTATTACATCATTGTGCAGTGTTTTAAATGAGTTGCATGCCATGTAAGCGCTCTCCTAAATGAATGCAGAAACTGTTTTGCAGTCATTGCAATTACATTGCTCATGTGAAACTATAATAAGCAGTAGTAAGTATACCTCAATGAATTGGGTAAACAGAAACAGTACTTTAAAAACAACAACAAGAAACACCCCCCAACTCTCCCCCAAGAATGTTTCTGGAGTAGTTATATGCGTATTCCTGGCTCAAGAACTGCACAGGTAAGCCAAAAGGGAACATTAACACAATTCCTAAATAACAGACCTTGCTGAAAGAATCAAAGATATTTCTAACAGCTGTACATATTACAGCTACAGGTTTTCAGAGGCATCCTTTAGTAAGCTTTTCTCAATCTTGCAGTGTACACCGGTGACGCGTGCCTCCTTATTTCATATACTGCATCAGTTGTATTACTGTTCTGCCTTATCAAACACGATCTCTCTATAGTGCAACTCCTCCTCTCACTAGAATTATATTTAACAATGCTACAACAGAAACGTAACTTGTCAATGCTATAGAAACATAAACATCCATGCAGATATGTTAACAAAATTAACACTTAACTTGTAACTTAAGAGCAATTTCAGTGAGATTCTAGAAATGTTGCTGTAAAAGCAGACGACTCCAGAACATCAATTTAAATAGTAACTGATTACTTTCAACATTACAGCCAGAATAAAAAGTGAATTTTAAGCCTGTAGTACACAGGTAAAAAGCTGAAACTGCTTCAATCCAATATGAAATTCCATTAAGCTCCCCCGTAAAAAAATCACTAATGATAATTTTTTAATTTTTTTTTAAAAAACAACACTAAAACTATATTCACACCAGAAAAAGGCTGCAATGGAAGTAAGGGAACAAGTCAAAACAGTTAAAGTTTACATCTTTGTTTACCTTGGAAGATGAAGAAATGTTAAAAGCTACAAGCAGAGGTAATCCAAATTCTGAGATTTAAATTCCAGATAAAATGTAAACAAATAAGAAGTGTCTTCAAGGTCCTCTATATGCTTTACCTGACACAGCATTAGAGGTTCGAACGGTTTCTCCCTTCAGAGCTGAATGAAAAGGAGAGCCAGAGGAGGGCAGCAAAGGATCAGAGTCATTCAGCATTATCCTTCCAGCACATGCTGAATTTCCTGATTCAGAAGTGCCAGACTGAGTCTCTGAGCTGTCAGCAGGACCAAGTACTATCAGTCCTCCTTTTCCTGCTGGTTCCTGGAAAAAACAAAGAAGAGACAAAATAAGGCACCAATGTATTTATGAACTTATCTTACTGTTGTATACATAAATTTGGAATTGTTTTGCCTCTAATACATTATAAAGCAACTTCTGTTATTTTGCCTTTTTGACAGTTTTCTACTTTCAGAAAGACACTGAAAACCAGAATGAAAAGTCAAAGTAAAGCAATACCACCTCCACCACTTACCAACAGTTGAGACCTTTGAAATAAATATAAAATGATTGTACCAACTCTCATCAATTCATTTAGATCCCAGTAAGACTTCCAAGAACAGTAACAAACTGTAATCAACAAGTCTATTCCATTTACAGTATTTAAAAGCATTCTGCAAGTGAAATTTAATAAGCATATATTGTGCAATGAAAATGCAGAAATGCTTTTAAACTCCATCAGCATGCCCAAGGTTACAGTAGGGAAGATTTACCAGTTTGTACTAAATTCCACCACAGAAGACATCTGCAGCTTTGAGGATTTAAATCCAAGTGGCTACTCAGTGGTTTTGCAAGGTGGGATAGTAAAAATTTATAGTTGAGCTTCAGAATTAAGGAATATTCCTTATCACTGTCTCTTTCACTAATAAGGTTTGCAATACAGAAAATTTCAGAAGCTTTTTTCCCCAAGGACAGCAGATTACATCAATAACACCACATTTTCCCAAAAATTAACCCTTGAAAAATATTTTAAAAAAATCACAAGGCATTCATTTATATCAGCTGAACAACTGTTTAGTCCAGGGGTCCGAATTCACATACAGAATGGCAATCGAACATCAACACTGACTGCTTGCTTCCCAGCTCACCTGAGCTTGAAAATCAGTAGAAAATGCCTGCATTTAACCCAAAGTAGTCTACCAAAGTAGAAGAACACTGGAAAAGAATTTGGGAGGAAAAGGAGAACCAGATGGACAAGACAGAAAAGTCACTTTTGAACTGGCCTGTAAAATAAATTAGTGAAGACAAAAAAACAATACCGGACACAGACTATGTGTGTCAGCATTCTGCAATTAAAGATGCAGGGGAACTGCCGTAGTAGGTGTAGGAAATACCTAAAACATTCGTAATTCTTTCAAAGGAGTAAAAACTGATTGTTAACACTCCAGGTGGGGAGACACACAAATTTAAGAACAGATTAGATAATCCTTCATAGACATGCCAATACATAGTCTGAATTTTATTTTTAAGAATATGTCATTTTTTTCCAAATCTTTCAAGCCCCCAACTCTTAGCATCTTTGCTGTTTAGAAGCACTTTTTACTTCCTAAGCCATGATCATCTCTAGGTGTTCTCCAATGCCATGTCACCATCCCAAAAATAAGGAGAGGGGAAAAGACAAACCCCTCCCCAAATCTGATTTTCATCAGTAGATCGCTTTATTATTTCATGAACAATAAATCTCAAAATTTGCATGACTGCAGCAAAGCAGAATTAGGAAAAAACCCATGAGTATATAGCTAGATCCACATCAATATTTCCTTCCCCTGTACCTTCTCCATAGGGGATTATATACATTATCTACATTCTTTCCCTCGGCCAACTATTCCCACTCCAAAAATAGGAGAAAAAATTTAAACAACAAAAAAAAAAGGACAATAGAATAAACTAATTTTAAAGTCCCTAGTGCTATATCTCATGGCATTGAATACCTGCTCTAATATGTATTTTGCTCCATTGTCTGAATCAGTGATTATATCCCCGGAGTCAGTCACTGATGGCTGAAGACAGTCTGAGTTTAAAGTGCCTTCTTCCACGCTGTTGTTCTGTAATAACCTTTCAATCTCCCTGTTCAGAATCTCCAACTGATCACACATCATGCAATTTTTAAGTGATATGCCTAAAGGAAGAGGGAAAGTCAGCTAATCACTTCTTGTTCAACTCTAATATTAAACTATGAAAACAAACTATACCTCTAGAACATGCAAAAAGTGCATCCTATTTGAGTAATTTATCCAGTAACATACTAAAGAAAGACTTGTCTAAAGTATTGTCTTCACAGCGCAGAGTTATGTATCCGTGCGTTCAAGGCCCTGTGTGCCACACGCTCGTTACAATTACGTTAGAGCCACAAAGCCAATATCATTAAAGCATTCCAAAAACGGAATCGGCATCCTCTCTTCTTAGGAGACATTCTGGCTCGTTGAACGCGATACATTTTACAATGTTAGTCATACCCCACCCAGTGGGCAAGGCTGCACAGTGCACGGTCTACAGCTCTGATTTAAAGTAAATAGCATTTTTAATACAAATAATAATTGAAAACTAAGAGATTCTATGCAAGAATCATGCTTCTTTTTGCATTAGATGATGTTATCTCATTATTATTACCTGTATTATTACCTCTGTTACCTACTAACAGAACTGCAATTTTAAAATTATTTCCAATTTGAGAGGTATACAAATTCAGTACACTTGAAACACTAAAATTGCAGACCCCCTACATTTGCTATAAAATGCTTGGTTTCCTCTTATTATTATTTAGTATCTCCATTTTCCCCTCTCCCCATTCGGTCCAAATTATTTTTCATGAAAAATAGAGTAAGTTTCAAAATTACTTTAGATTAATCTGCTCTTGCAGAACTGCATCTTAATACACGTTAAATGCCTAAAAGAAGCTGAAAAATCAAAGATTATCAAAACATTAAAGCACAAAGCCTTAACTTGCAATTACACTTTTAAACCTAGCAAGCCTGCTGGCACTTGTAAGCAAACATTCTACTAACTGCTTGCAAAAATATTTACTACAACATAAGGCAACTTTGGAAGTCTTCAAATATCTGTTTCTCTTCCCAATCCAGTATGATTTTTTGTTCATTTTGTTCTGTTTGTTCTCAAGTTAACTATTCAATTGCAGTTGAGATACTGACAAATGTCAGCTGAAGCAGCAAACTGGTTATCTTGTTTTAAAGGAAGTGAACACCTGTGATCAACTTGATCTTATTCCTCCTAATACAGTACATTAATCACATTTCTGAAACTGTTCTAGCTGGAAACTGAAAATTGTTGTACTTCCCCTAATAGACAATTCCCATCAGCATCATCCTGCCTTTCTGCCACATCTCCTTTAAAAGGATACTACGTGCCTTTGACAAATTTGAGGCAAGAATCTCTAAATGATGGGACAGAAAAGCAAAATAATATTAACAATAAACATATATACTGTTGCTTATTCAAAAAGCCCTCTGGTTTTGCTTAGGTTAGCAACTTCCGTGATAAGCAATCTCCACTGTGAAAATGTGTAAGCTTTTAAGACCAACTATAAATAAAGTTAGAAACGCAAATCAAGAGTTTCTTCAAGGACAAATCTCTTCCCCTTCACAGATGAAGCAAGCTTTGCCAGTACAAACCCTAGGCTGATTTAAGTGGTTACATAACATACACAGCAGGTCCTCAAAGGATTCACAGTTCTTATTAAATCCACATTTATGGACTATGAAGAACAAAGTAGAACCCTAACACCACTTGGGCTGCTACTGTCCTGCTCCCTTCTCCCATGCTCAGTTACACAGTCTATGCCACATCCACCCACGTACCTCTGCCACAGAAATAGTCACCCGTCTCCTCAGTAAACACTCCGCTTATGAATCCAGCAGAAAATGAACCCACCAAAGAGTGATCCAAAACGATAAAAAAAAAGAACATCAGAACTAGTGTAAAGACATGCAAGAAAAGGGATGGAGAACAAGATCCCCTTAAACAGGCTGAGCTGGTATAGCATCTTGCTGCTATCTCATTCAACACGTGCACACCATCATCCATGCAGCATGCACTCCTCAGATCTCAGCAAGCAGGTTTTCATTAACTGTCCCCTCAGTCAAGACTCTGTTTTAAGCTTGCAAACTGTAATAACGTGAGCATTCCAGTGAAACAGAAGTCACTTATCTAGAAGTGGAGCATAAAGCTGATGCATAGTATCTTGAGAAAGAATATTCAGCCAAGAAAACATTTATTCAGGTTTTTCCTCCCACATTAGTTTGCAGGTAAAATGTTCCAGTTTCCCCAAAACAAGTTAGGCACTTGAATTCATCCTGGACCTAAATATCTTCATCAATGACATAGACAGTGGGATCGAGTGCACCCTCAGCAAGTTTGCAGATGACACCAAGCTGAGTGGTGCGGTCGACATGCCAGAGGGACGGGATGCCATCCAGAGGGACCTGGACAAGCTCAAGAAGTGGGCCCCTGTGAACCTCATGAGTTTCAACAAGGCCAAGTGCAAGGTCCTGCACCTGGGTCAGGGCAACCCCCGGTGTCAATACAGGCTGGGGGATGAAGGGATGGAGAGCAGCCCTGCCCAGAAGGACTTGGGGGTACGGGTGGATGAAAAGCTGGACATGAGCCGGCAATGTGCGCTCGCAGCCCAGAAGGCCAATCGTATCCTGGGCTGCATCCAAAGCAGCGTGGCCAGCAGGTCGAGGGAGGTGATTCTGCCCCTCTACTCTGCTCTGGTGAGACCCCACCTGGAGCACTGCGTCCAGCTCTGGGGTCCTCAGCATAAGAAAGACACGGACCTGTTGGAGCGGGTCCAGAGGAGGGACACAAAAATGATCAGTGGGATGAAACACCTCTCCTGTGAAGACAGGCTGAGAGAGTTGGGGTTGTTCAGCCTAGAGAAGAGAAGGCTTTGGGGAGACCTTATTGCAGCCTGTCAGTACTTAAAGGGGGCTTATAAAAAAGCTGGCGGCAAACTTTTTAGCAGGGCCTGTTGCGACAGGACAAGGGGGAATGGCTTTAAACTAAAGGGAGTTAGATTCAGACTAGATAGAAGGAAGAAATTTTTTACGCTGAGGGTGGTGAAACACTGGAAGAGGTTGCCCAGAGAGGTGGTGGATGCCCCATCTCTAGAAACGTTCAAGGTCAGGTTGGACGGGGCTCTGAGCAACCTGATCTAGTTGAAGATGTCCCTGCCCACGGCAGGGGGGTTGGACTAGATGACCTTTAGAGGTCCCTTCCAACCCAAACTATTCTATGTTTCTATGATTCTATAAATTCCAGAAGCAATCAAAGTGCAAAAGTATCCTACCCTAGAAAAATCACAAAACTGTCACAAGCTTTTAATTTCAATTTGGTCAACTATTCTCAAGCAGTGACAAACCCGAAAACACAGGGCTGCCCACTCTGTAAGACTACAGAAGCCACCACCCACATTCAGCATCCCTGTGGATTCTCTAACTACTGCAAACCTGTGTTTTTCAGTATACATGGCTTGACGAAATTCCAGAGCAGTATCAGCAGCCAATCTAACAAGAGAGAGAAAAGATACTCCCAAATTCCAAATCCTGCTACTGCAATACCACTTGTTCACAAACACGCAATACACATTAAAAATCCATCCTCCAATGTCTTTATTAATCAACCATTAAAAATCCATCCTCCAATGTCTTTATTCATCAACCAAAAAAAAAAAGAGGGAAAGCTTGTAACCTCACTCCACTTTTCTGTAAATATCACTCTCACATTCAGACAATACCTCAAGAAAAGCATACTGCTACCTACTGCCACCTTTGTAACCCAACAGTTTACAAGTCTCAGGCAAAAAGGAAGACAGAGAGATTATCGATGCCAGTAACAAAGGGCTGAGAGATGTTAATTGCAGGACAGGCAGCTTGAAGACACCTGGAACTGCTGATGCTGACTTCTTTAAGCCCTTTTTAAGATGCCTCACTATAACATCTTAATCTGATGATGACAGAGCAAAGCTTTTAAAGAACACCAACATTTCCCCATCTTTTTGTGTTTGTATTTTTAGACAAAGGCCAATTCAACAAATTACCAGCAAATATACATTCAGATCAGTATCATCACTTTTATTTTTTCCTCTCATTTCCCTGAAGAGGTAATGAAACATTCAATGGGTCCACAGACTGCATAAAGATTTTGTCTTTTCTAGAACTTATCATTTTAACTGCATTAAGAATTCCCTGCCTCAGTTAACCGGGAAGACTTCACTCTAAATAAGGATCTTGAAAGACAGCTTAGTAATAAAACCTTTAACATGAACCAAAACCAACCAAAAGATATAACTTAATTTCTCCTTTATCTGAGGACTTGTGTACAAAAAAAAAAAATCTATGTGAAAATTCAGGGTAAATTCTTCAGTTTCAGCTTACTAGCTATTTTACTTAGTTTTTTGAGGAATCTACATGAAAGACCAGTGATCTTTATCCTCTCATTAATGTTAATCCTCATTGTCAACAGCTAGATGACAAAATATGCTGCACCTTATTCCATGTTCCTGGATGACAGCACTCTTCAATACTCAGCCAATTTGCTGTAATCTACACAAATTCTGGTATCGTTATTTAGAGGTTATACAAGCACCTTGCATGAATATTTTAGTCCAAATGGTTAATATCTGGCACCTATTAGTTCTCTTATTTCCTACTCACCCTAAGACCTCTACAGAAGGATGTCTTTGATTGTGAAAGATCTCACACATACTCACCCCTACACAAGCATCCAAGAAAGCAAGGTTCACCTCATGTTTGAGACTTGTGATAGACCTTAGTACCTGCAGGAGTTGTTTCAGTGTGACCCGTTACCTGAGGAACATTTACTTCTATTGTGACAGAGAAACGAAGGCGCCTTTTTTTTTTTTTTTTTTTTAAAAAAAAAGACTTCATGTTGAAGCTCCAGTTAATGTTTTAGATACATTATGGAAATTCAATGGCTAGGGCCCAGGGACAGGACAGAAACCTCAAACCACCACAACGGCCAATATAAGGTTCAGCAGCGTTCTGAAAACTAGGGTTAGTGAGAAGACAGAAGACTGTTTGCATCTGCAAAGAAATTCAAAGCATAAGAGTCTTATACCTTCTAGCTTTTAAAAGCAGGTATCATTCATCAGTGACCGGTTTCATCTCCACGTCCTGACACAAAACCAGCCTGTGCCAGTATTTAAGATACTAGCTTCAGTTAGAATGACTTGTAACTGGCCTTTAGTTGTATTTTCTGTGAGCTTCTTCAGGAGTAGAAGGCTTGACATGCAAGGTATTTGGCTAGAACCAAAATATCCAGGATAGGTTTCTTAAGTATCAAAGAAACTGTAGGGTGTTACGAACAGGACAGAAATCATCCCTTCCAGAATGATGTAACAGTGATTCCAATCACAATTGACACTATTTGCTCATTTTATTTCCTGTAAAAGAGGCACTGGGCTTCGCCTATGCCTCCTTTAGGCATTAAAAAAATTCCTAATAAGCAAATATATTAGTATCACGAGAAAAAAAAAAAAATACTGAGAACTCGTATAAGGGCATAATTTCTGATGCAAATAAAAGAAATGTTGGTATGGCTTGGCTGATGCCACTCCCACTCAGAACACTGATCCCATTGAAAATTACTTTGCATCCCTATTTGTCAAAGATGACATCTGGGAAACCTGCGCTCTTTCTACTAAGCAGCGGCAAAATGAATCCCTTGCATCAACAAGCATTACAGAAGCAGCCCAAAGGAAGTCAGTAGGGCAAAACCCACTTTGTACATAAATGAGCAGTTCCATTCAGACCATGGACAAAAGGTACAATCCATTGACCCCTAAGAACAGCAGGAAACAGGTTCTGCACTAGCACTAGAAAAAGCCACGTACACACAGGGCTGCAGTGCAGTTCCCTCCATCTGCTCGTCCACGAAAGATGCAAGAGCAGACTACTTACATGAGAAGCAACAGAAAATCAGACGATGAAACTTAAATGTTCCACCGCTCCTCTGAGGAGAACCCACTTGGTCCAAGCCTATCTTAAGGCTGGCACAGAGAATCCCTGACATTTGTAGGTGCACATCAGCATGCACAGACCTGATAGAATACTCACATCTGTGCTAAAAATGCTCTGATAGCACAGTGCACTAATTTTGCCCCACAACTAGTATATAGTCTTTTATTTTCATATAAAATGTATCCACACTTACTGATTTAAGTATCTTCCTTCTGAAAGAAGGAAAACACCTTTCAAAAAGTTGTGAAATGGGAACGTTGTGACAAGAGAGAAGTAATGAGAGTTGAAGAGTGAGAGAGGCAGCAGTCGTAAGGCTCAAGTCTGGATACGGGGAGACGTAAGAAAACTGATGCGATCCTGAACTCCCTCCCCCGTCCCCCAAATAATTTACTATCTCACTACTTGACTGCTACAGACAAGCTGCAGTTCAAGGTCAAAAGTCCAGACATCCCCGGTAAATACTAAGATTTTATGCCACGAAGAAGTTTACATTTGAAAGATCATGTTAAAATAAAACTTGCATAAAATCCAAGTATTTCACTGCTTATAGTTAGACCCAGAAGAATAAAACCAAACAAAATAATGCTACAAAAAAATGTAACACTCATCTGTAAATGCTTTGCTGGCTATAAACACACTAATTAGTTCCAAGATTATAAACAAACCTACCACCTCATACACCCACAATACTAACAACTTAAAAGTGGCAGTTAATTCCTTCCTATTCTAGAGTCAATACATTATTCCCATTTAAAAAATTAACACATTAACAAGCTTTGAAATTTGCAGTGTAGATTCAGTAATACGTAATTCATTAATACAGCCACGTTCCTCAGAAATACCTCATCTTAATTTAAGAAATGTGTACTCTTCTTAAATACTGCATGAGGCAGTAATAATTATAGGCAAATATAAGCAGTACTATATAGCCAAATTAGGACAAAGTATCACCAAGATCTAGTTTTAAGGTAGCTTTTAGTATCATGACAGTATTTCAACCCCAGATGCACATAACACAACATGTTATTAATTTATCAGGGATGGCACCACTGACATCTACAATACAGTCTCACATCACACCGTTCCACTCAGACCTGCTGCTGCTTCCCTCACCTCCCCATCTCCCTTTACAAAGACAGGTTCTAATACTTGTAAAGCCTCAGTTTTCAGTGTTGGGTAGTACCCCATCTAAGT
Source organism: Aptenodytes forsteri (assembly GCF_000699145.1). Classification (NCBI taxonomy): domain Eukaryota; kingdom Metazoa; phylum Chordata; class Aves; order Sphenisciformes; family Spheniscidae; genus Aptenodytes; species Aptenodytes forsteri. Next base: position 1,518,677 of record NW_008794731.1, on the reverse strand, counting down.
TCCTACCAAAAGTAATGGAAAAGAACTGACTGGACTAGCATGGGAGATCAGGCTGCCCCAGGATAGAAATGGTTGCACCGGAGGATAGAGAATCTGCACCCTTTGAAGATGGTGGAAAGAAAGTGTGTGATGGTACCCACACACAGTGGTCTCCGATGTGAGGGAAAAGCTCCCCAGGGACACCTTAGCACACCAATGTGATCAGATCTCCTGGCATGGGCCGGGGGGGGCGGAATTAATTCAGAGGCTTCTGCATCTCTGTTGAACCCCCCTTCCTCAATCTTGCTGACATTTTATCACAGAATCTTTGAAGGTACTGTAAGACCTTGTGGTGTCATGATGCAGTATCACGAATAATTCAGTAGTGTCCGTCACTACCACATTTCTACCATCAGACACGCCTGGAAAACCAGAAAAAAACATTTCAATGAAGTTTTGCAGTTTGCAGACTTTCTGACTTTGAATGCAGCTTTTTTTTGTTTGGCATTGAAAAATTATTTTAAACATCCAGGGTATGGTGCAAAACACTTGTCTTGGTACAGGAGAGCCCATTAAATGCACATTTACATGATACCAAGTACTGCCAATATGCAGTGCTGATGCCAATCACCTAATGAGATTTAAAATGTAAACATTAACTACGTTTTTTTTATATTTCCAAAGATGCAGAAACAAGTGTTCAATTTTCTTCCAGATTTTTCTCTCATGAAAAATGAGACTCAATACATTTAGAAATTTCACAGGATCATTTTTTTCCACTTGAAAAAGGTATTTAAGAAATATTCTAAATTAACAATAAACTTTAGAGCAAGCCAACTTGACAGCTTACTTTTTAAAATAATTAAGCAAACGTATTCATGTCAAGAAGTAAAAGAAAGAGCTTCCCTTCAAAACAAATACATTCACTTGGTCTCTGTGCTTGCAATAATAAAGAAATGAACCTTTCCAAATTACAATGTCATTAGTCACCCATTATTATAAACCCTCTCTACTGCATGTCTGAAACTAATATATACACCATCATCCTTTCCATGACTTCTGTCAGGCTACTCACTTACCTTACGTAAGCCTCATAAGAAGGCCACTGCCTCACATGACGGGTAACTGCGCACACACAGGACAGCAATCCTGCACATTTGCAGTGAATGTGGGACCTCCTGGAAGTGTTGAATTTAATGTGTATGCACAGAATCACATTACCATGCACACACAGCAGACTCTAGTGCACAGCAGCAGTTAGACAGAAAAGACACTGAGTGACTCCATAGTACGACATAACTACTCCAAGCAAAAACGCATAAAGTAGCTCCCTGGTTTATGCAAAACAAAATACACACACTGAATTTTATTTTGATGTCTTTCAGACTAGAAAATCATCTCCCCAAGCAAAACATTTTTAAAAAAATTCTTATTTCAGATTGCATCATACAGGATCAGAACAGTCAGAAAAAAATAAAGGAAAGAAGGGATGGACCACTCAGTAGGTAGCGCAGCAGAATGAGAACAGCACCAGGTATTACAAGCGTATTTTATTCTGGATAAGTAGCAAAAAGTGCTTCTTTGAACCAGAGCGAAGTTCCCACAGCTAAATTTAGCTAAATAGCAATTTCTCATAGAAATATTCAAGGCACTTTAGCAGCAGGCCCACCACAAATCTGGCAAACATGAAAATTTTATTTAATAACAGACAAGACTATGATCGTATCTACACTATGGATGTTCACTGTCACAACTGCACAAGTCAGGAAAGTTAAGGGGTACAATCCCTAACCAACAGAGCCCTGCTGGCATAAGCACCTCATATTGGTGTAATTACACCTGCAAAACCGTACTTTTACCTGAATGAGTCGTTCTGTTTGCAGGGTGGGGTAGCAGGTGTGCACCATCCTGGTGCAGCAGTTTTATTATGTGTGCAGCCACACTGATAAGGAAGCTCTATCAACACACTAGTACAGGCCCTTCCAAGTAGGGAAGCAGTTTATCTCAGGAGGAAGCAAGACTTTGAAAGTTCACTCAAATTCCTTGAATGAAAAATGTTACATTAGCAAACAGATTCTAAGATATTTGTGTACACATTAGAGCTTCTGCCAGCACCGCTCTGTCTGTTAGTAGCTGGGGAAGGCACTGTAACTGACAACTGTACTGACAGAACTTTAATAAAGGTCACACCTTAACATAAGGCACTTACACTATGCACATCCTCCAACCCGTAGGCCCATAACTGTGTTTGATAAACAAACTTCATATTCAGTTTAGTGTTTTCTGCACTTGAGAAAACATTAACTAATTTTAAGAGGAAAGAAAAGTATTATATACATGCCACTGGTATTTTCTAGTCCAGAGCTTCATGGGTGCTTAAAAGACTAGGCAGATACACTCTACTGGCTTACTAACAGACTGACATTTGGCTTTTTCACTACTCCTATACCACCTTCTGAAGCCTTTATTCACATTTTTCTGAGTAAGCTACTCCCGTATCTGCCCTAACAATGAAAATTTACCCAAAGACAACAAAATAAAATTGAATTTTTTGGTCAGGATTACTTCTGCTCTCAGGGTCTGAACAGTATGAGCAAAAATGAGATAGCGAATACATTTTGCTCATTAAAAAAAGTTGTGAGCAGAATCACAAGCAGTGTAGATAGCTCTGCCTTTCCCCCCTCCCCCCCTTTTACACAGATTAAGAAAAAAAAAAAGGCAGCTTTCTGTGGTCAAAAGCTTAGATTAAAAAAATAAACATAACCATCTCTGTACAAGAAACCTTCTAAAGGCCCCAGTACAAGCCAATTTTACAAGCAACGGTCCTAAGTTTAGGCAACAGAAATATAGTTACAAACTTTGATTGTTATTGGGTATTTCTCAATATACAATCTCTTTACCATTCCTTTTCCATCACCTTGAATGAAATATTTTTACAAATACATACTACTTATTTGCCTAATGGCCAATTTCTGCTACGGAACTTGACCTCTTCAGCAGCACTGAAAATACATTTTCAGCAACTGCACAGGAAACAACGCACTTTGGAAAAGTGATTCGTGCAATTTGGCATTCCTCTGCTTAAGTAATGTTCTTTATCATGGCTGTTAGGAACACTCAGCTGTTAACTGAACAGCAACAGTTATTCGGCTGTTAACTAAACAGCAACAGTTATTCGGGCTAAGTCTGAGAACCTTACAGTTTAACTCTTCAATATCCTACAGCCTGTTTATTTTTAAACATTCAAGATTACAATTCTACAACTGTCAAACTTCAGCTTGAATACTTACACTGTACTTAAAAATCCCTCTTCTCAAACAGTTTTACACAAACTAGTAAAGCTGTACGGGCTTTTTGTCAAATTGGCATTATAACACTACATAAACTAGTTACATATCCTAAACTATTGTATGTAAAAAATGTTAGGTTTACATTATAATTAAACTATCTGTATCCTCTGGCATGCCCAGTTATTGTTGTCAGTCGAACCATGCATACAGAAATGGACTCAAAACAACTGCAGGATTACAATTTCTGACTCTATCAGCACAGCTGTTGAAGAAAAAAAAAAAGAAACCCTGTGTTTTTACACTTTTTTCCCTTATTTCATTTGTAAAGAGTGAGCTAAAATATAACATCTGAAACCAGCTATCATTTTCACTCTTATTGCATCAAAAAGACTTCATTAAATGAAGTAAAACAGAAATTAATTTCTCCTTCAGAATTTAGTGAAACAGTAATTACAGCATACTGATTATGTTATTAAAAATGCAGTAAACACAGTTCAGTTCCCAATTTTGATTAGGGTTTACTGTGAGAACACATATAATGTACATTTAATCTTTGTGTCTTAGCTCCCTAACTGGAAATTTAAGATTTTTATTAACCTCAAAGTCTATCAATGCTCTTGAGACTACCACTATTAATAACTGTGAAGTATTCACTTATTTCAGAAGCTGTATCAGATAAAAACTGAACAGTAGTACAACCCTCAAAGCGTTAACTGACAGTTGACTGAAGATTCTCCTAGTGAGGAGAGAGGCTTGACAGTACACAAAAAAGCTACCAGTTCTTGCGTAAACTAGATAAATCTTATATTAAAATCCTCTCCCTAAATCTCCTGCCACTGTCCTACTATTCATAGCACTACGAGACACTAGGTAGAAAAACTGCACCAGAGAATAAAACTAGTGCAGATAGACACTACCAATTCTGTCAACTAAAACCCATCTACTCTTACTCTTGCTGAGTACAGTCCCTTCTTCCATTTTTATCAGTTAAATTTTATAAACTCTCAGCCTAACCCCTATAATCCTTGCCCTTCCTCTCCCCACTTAATATTTCTAGCTGAAGTTTCAGGCTGTATAGAATTAAAATCCCACAGTTGTAAATTACAACTAGAAAGACAATTATTATCTTAAACTGGAAAGAAATAACATAATCTACTGCCAGAAAATCTTAGTAGTGAAGCAGGATTAGGTAGAACAAACACTGCCTTTTGATGAGTCCACTAGACACTGAAAAATATTTATTCCATTTTATTTACTAATCTGGAGTCATACAATTCTATTAGCATTGCTTTTGGGAGATTCAGGCTTTTGTGTTTTTTTTTTTTTTTTAAACTCAAAAGACATCTCTTCGTTATGTGAAAAGCACCTTCTGAAGCACTGTGTGAATTGTATGTATTATTTTATATTTGAACTGTTTTAAAATCTATATTTCGTGGTGTACATACATTTGCAGCAGAGCAAAAACTTCATTTGCATACCAATAGAAATCAACTAAAATATCCCTTAAAAAAATAAATAACACAAACTCTGTAAAAAAAACATTATTTCAATGCTAGTCTTGAAGTCAACAATTATTTGATTTGCAAATCACTGGAATCATGCGGTCTCAAAGTAGGCTGAAGGCTAACGTGAGCCTTTATTCTTCCACCAAAGTGCATTAAAAAAACCTTTATGTGCAATATGTCTCTGGAACCATCAAGGGAAAAAAATTTAAGGCCTAACTGAACAGCTATTTTGAGCATACTTCTATATTTATTCCTATAGAAAGTTCCAAATGTCAAAGAATGATAACAAGCAGCTGGCATACATAAAAGTGGAGCAGAACCCAAATATCTATTACAATTAACACAGTATATGCTACACTTGTACAATAACTACACATTATCATTTTTCATTAACCAGCAATTAAATTGCTTAAACAGCTAGTAAATTTTGTTTGTAGAAGTAGCAACAAGACAGTTGAAGCTAAACCAATTCAAATTACCACTTACAAGAAAACTGTGTAAAACAGAAAGATAAAAAAGCAAACAGTGAAAAAGTTCTCATAAAATAAAGCAAAATATAGTTGGATATCAGCTGCCAAAAAATTTACTTGAACAAGGCTGTGATGATTAAGTATTCAAAATTAACCAGGGAAACTAGGAATGCTATATACATCCTTTTGAGTTAAATAAAAGGAATCAGCATTTTTTTTGTCTTCCTGAAGTTCCTAGAAGGAAAACATGAAATCCCATGCAAGAAAAAAGCATGTTACACTGTTTTGAATTACTGAACATACAAACAGCAGGGAGAGTGTAACACACATACATTTTGTAACACGTTAAAAAGATTGTAACGTTCTTTCCAATTTAAAAATGACAAGCTAAAACGGTAAGATTTTTTTAACCCACTACTAAAATACAGCTATCACTTGGAGGTATAAACTGAAAACTACTTAACTGTATGAAACAAAATTTGGTCACCATCAAAGAATGGCTTTTACAAGCCAAATAAGCAGCTCCAAACTACCATCACCTCCAAGAGACAGTATTTAAGTACATTAGTGCAAGGGATGGGGAATAGTTATTGACAGGGAATTTACTGAATATTTAAAGCCAGCCAACAATTACTACTGCCTAAAAATTCAACCCCTCCTCTTTACCCCTGCAAGAAAGTCACCAGAACATGGTAAAGTTCAACTTTTCTTGTTTAACTCACTAATAAGGAGATCACCTCCATCGCCCAGAGAAAACAAACGTCACCTCAAGGCAGGTAAGTTTTAGTCCCACCCTCCGAAGACCCCCCCAGCCCCGGAATGAGTTTTCGGTTGGGTTTCTGGAGTCCCCAGCGGCGAAGAGCACCGCCCCGACGAAGGGCGCTACCCCCGCACCCAGCCACCCATCAGGGCCGTGGCGGAGAACCCCTCGTCCAGTACTAGGGCAACGGTGAAACTGAACGAGAAAGGCGGTTAAAGTCGGTCGTGACGTCACGGAGAAGCTTGCCGGCGTCAGCTTGATTATGACGTCGATCGCCTCAGAGCACAACCGTCCTCTCCTTTCCCCCCAACATGGAGGAGCCCGCCGTCTAGCCCGCTCCGCCCGGGGAGGGCGTCC
>NW_008794731.1:1505894-1511831 GCF_000699145.1 Aptenodytes forsteri | reverse complement strand
GGTTGGCGTCGGCGCCGCCTCCCGGGCAGGCGGCGCGCGCTCCCTCACGGCAGGGCCGCTGGGCGGGAAACCGCGGCGCCGGCCTGTCACCTCTGCAGCAGCCGGGGCCGCTCCTCCCCGTCTCCCTCCACCTCGAGGGGAGGCTGAGCCGTTCCCCACGCAGCCGTCGCGGCGCCGCTGCCCGCGGAGTCCCCGTCCCGTGGGCTCTAGGCCGCCGCACGCTGCCGTCCTGCGGCCACTGAGGAGAACGGGAGGCAGGCCGCCCCGGTCACCTCAGGGCCTCCTCTGCAGATGAGTCCTGTGGGATCAACACCACCTGCTCCCAGTTTTCTTATCAAAAATACGGGATGATCTTACCTCACAGGAACTGCAGTTTTATTCGTTATTCATGAGGTTGCAAGTGCCAAAGCACAACTACACAGTAACAGTGCTAAATACTGTTTTGCTTACGCTGAATTCTCTCACAGGGCAAGTACAGCTTTGCCACAGGATTAACGTGGCGGAGGAGCCCGTCTGCTGCTTGCAGACCCAACTGCTCACCTGTGCTTATCTCATTAGGGTTTGGTTTTGTTTTTTCCTATTCTACTCCCATCTGTTCTAGAAAAATCAAATAGCAATTGCTGCAGTAACGCTTTCCTCTGGGTCCAGGTTATGGAATGCTGTGGAAGGGAAGTGCTCATCCACTGCATGGAGGCTTCCCAGTAAACACCCTTTAAAAATGGTTAGGCTAACTCAGAGAACTCCCCAGGATCTGAGCTGCTATAAATAGTTACAGAGAGTTAACTCCCACTTAGATGTTTTGTTCCTACTGTCAGCATTTATGATATTAGACCCTGATCCTGCACATTTTTCCTCATGGGTTGATAACATTGATTTCAGTTGGATTCCAGACAGGTGCAGTGTTTACTAAGATGGATTAAGGAATAAAAACATGAGGAAACAAAAACATACTTAGCATTAATTCTACAGAATTACAGGATTCTATTGAGTAACTTGATTACGTCTTTTAGAAATCTACATTCTATATACAAGACTTCTGGTGGTAAAAGCTCAGGATAATGTTGGAAAAGCTATTATTAGCTTTTTGCCCGATAGCATAGTCAGCCTCTTTCTCCACCTGTAGAACTGGGCAGTATTAATACTTACTTCACACAGGAACACCAAGAGGTAAAAAAAACCCCAACAGATTCCTGTGCAAAAGTACAAGACACCATGATTAAAGGCAAGCAGCAGTTTAATTTTTGTTCTGCAGCTACAATAAATGAAAAGCACATGGAGGGGAAATACCTTATGATTTGGTAGACCAAGCTGCACTGCGATTTATGCCCTGGGAAAAGCTAATAACATTGTTAACAGACAAATATAGCATCTAGGGAGTGCTCAAGCCCAGGAATTAAACACCAAGGGAAAGGGAACATGCAAAACAAGGAATTGCACACCAAGAGTGAACGGGGGATGCCTGCAATAGGGGATCCAGCAGTGAAACAGGTATTAAATTTCTCTTACACGCATTTGGTAAGAGGCTTACACCATCTTAACGTAATAGTGATTCACTTTGCACACCCAGTGAATACTATCTAAAGCACATTACACTTTCGACCCACAAAAAACCCCTACATCTTTGTGTTAAAGCCCAAGTCAGAGTATCTACCTTTGCTGACTGAACACCTGTGTCACCTTCACTTAAATGGTACCATCAGCACCTCAGTTCTTTCCCTGCCTCGTTCCCTTTCCTTCCTAATTCTTTTCCTGTTAGAGCCTAATTTCCCTTAATTTGGGAAATTTACTCCTGGGTTACTGGTCTGAATCGGCATCGTCCTGGCATCAAGCAGAAGGAGCTTTTTTGGTGATCTATATCACGCGAGTTTTGTTTCGGTTTAGGCCTCCTCTCATATAACATGGTGATAGTTTCTAACTGGTTTCAACCGAAAACCCTGCTGGGAAATCCTAGCAGAGATTAATAACTATGAATCAGCTTCTAAAACAGTCTAATAAGCACCTTATCTATCTCTCCTTCTTAAACACTGCAGAAGCTTATGCTGAGATATCTACAAATCCCTCAGCACTACTCTCCTTAAAACTTTTTTCCACTGCTTTCTAAAACCTTTCCCGCTATTAGGCAGTCAGTAGACTGAGACTTTCCTCTGCAGCCGATACATCTTTACTTGTTTATCCCTTGGGTTTCCCTAGTTATTCTTTTTCAAACTTTGGGTGTCTACAAATTGGCCTTACTTACATTTGTAGTGTCTCACACAAGGGTCTTTAGGCACGACCCATAAAACTACTATCTGTGATAGGCACTAGGGCATCATCTTCGCATTGCACACAGATGGTCTCCCCAGATCTGGGGTGTCACTTCTGCTCTCACCCACCTTTCCCCGCACCAAGATAGCAACCTTTTCTAGTGTTTGAAGATGCAAAGCCCGTAAACATACTTACTTTGTGCTCACCCCTTCTCTCAGTTCTTCCTCACTGAATGTTTTGGTGAGCCAATTTCAGCAGCCAGGTAAAAACTAGGGACAGAGTTAGCCCATGAAAAGAGTAGGGACGAGTTCTCTTCCCTTCTCCATCTGTACCATGTTTTTGGTTTTTTGGGTTTTTTTTAACAGATAATCATGTTAAGTCAGAAGAGACTAATTTCTGTTGGCTGTGCTCCAGCTTTACCTTTTTGTTTTTGTGGAAAAAGGCCTCTGTCCTCAGAGTTCAGCACATCACTCAAAATAGATAAGCCAGGTATCAAGATAGCGTATCTTCTGGGTCCTTGATTCTCCAAGGCTCCTGATACTTCATTTTTCGTAAAGACTAGATGAACACAGAGAAATACTTTACTGAGGGCTAATCATATTCACATAAATAAAGCAATCCCCTTCCCTACCAGCTGACAGAAACTTAAAGATTTTTTTTTTTCCCCTCCAATTCTAGGTAACACCCCCACACACACCCCTCCCCAATATATACCTTTTTTGCAGGGATTTTTGTGACTTCTCCAGGAATTAGTGATTTTGGTTTGGGATTCACTCCACTCAACTCCACGTATCAGTCATCAAAATACCTCTTTGAGATTAGGATTTAGCAAATGCTAATTCATATAAAAATTCTATAAACTGCACTGAATTACAGTTATTACATGTTTCTTTTCGTCTCAGTTTTGTAGTCTTGCCCAAAAATCCAACTTTCCGTATTATTGCTGCCCCCATTGCTGTAAGATTCTGGTAGGACTGTGGCATATTGAAGCCACGGGACAGTTTCCCGAGAGGAAAGTAGTTTGTGTCCATGCATTTTAATCCAACTTGGGAGTCACAGAAGTATCCTGCAAGGTTTTCCCTGAGTAATAAAAGAAAGGTTTGGTTCCAACTTTGGGGAGAATATGAGAGTTTTTAACAAAAGCTGGGCTTTAGTGCTAGGAAAAGAGGGAGTGATGTAGGGAGCTTTTGCCCCAATTTGCTGCACAGCTTTGTATTTTCCTACTCTCTTCTTAATTTTGTGAGGTTTAACAAAGAAAAGCCGTGCAAGTTTGCTATTTCCAAATCCTTGAGTATTCCAGGCTCCAAAGCACAGGGAACATAAGTGTTCCTCTTCAAACAAGACAGCAGCAGGTATTATACATGGGACGATTAAACATTTATTCAGTGAGATACAAGTTAAAAAGAGGGGAATACGGAAGGTGACTAGGCAGCTTTCTGTCAGGAAAGAGTTACTATAAAATACGTGTCATTTATTACTCAAGATATTGCTCAATCCCCCAAACATGCAGAGTTTTCATTGCACACAGAACATTAGTAGGGGAAAAAAAGGCCCGTATCAAGATAAAGCAATAATAGTTTTTAAAGTTTTTTATATACTTAGGATTTTATCACATTGGGCTAATGCTGCCATCAAAAAATGTGTCACTACTACAAGTAGTACTATTTAGTATTCTTTAACCAAGTAAGAACAATTAACACATTAGAAAATCACTTTGTTTTCAGACTCAGCAAGAAAATGCTTCAATAGTAACATTCGAAGTGTGTTTGTTGCAACTGAAGTGGATATAAAACCTCCTCTCTCAAACGAAAGCTCAGTTTCAAAGAAGGTTTGACCTTACCAGAAACATCAAAAAGCTAGAGAAAGCATACGAAAGGAAAAAGAGAGGAGAATGCAGCCGGCCGTGATGTTCTGCACAGGAGTACAAGCTTCTTTTTTTGTTAACATTATGGTTAGAAAAAATGCCAACTCCTGAGTATATTTAAAAACAAACAAACAAACAAACAACCCAAACTATTTTTCATGACAAGCAAAACCACAGCTCAGGAGCTGCTTTTAGCCCATTTTTACTTTTCTTTAGCCGAGGGACAGTAAAGGGATAAAGGGAAATTTCCGTTGCAGGTGGTTGAACATCCCAAGTCGTGAAAAAACAGGTGTCAGCACCACACAATCAGTACGCCGCCGAACAGCAGCTCAGGCGTTTTTAGCTTACTTATTCAATATATTACTGTACTTATTAGAAAGCAATTACACCTATTCTTTACCTGTAAACAGCAATTGTGGTACGAATTACACTCGGTTGCCTCCTCTCTGCTTGGGGTGTATTTCCCTCTACAGAAAAGTCGGGAAACCCTCCTGGAGAGGGGCGTCTTCCTCCTCCTCTCTCCCTCTTTATGGAAGTCTCCTGAGAAACTCCACCTTTTAGGGAGGAGCTGACAAGAACCGGCCGGGACAGCTCAGCCCAAGAGAGATTTACAAGCCTACCGGTTCAAAAATAGCGCCTGAACGTTGTTGTTTCCCAATGAGTCAAATTCATGGAGATTAGTGTTTCGATTAGCGCCTGAGGAAGAGCCCTCTCCAACCGATAGGAACACCCGCCGCGCTGCAGCTCTCTGCGTACGGCTAACCGCTAATGGCAGGTGCTGCCAAACATTGGAAGTTCTTTCTCCAGAACTCTGCATTGTTTATAAACGTGGAGGTTGGTTTGGGGAAGTAAGTTAAAGGAATAAATTATTGATTACATCGTAGGTTTTCTCAGTTTCGATGTAGAGACAATCGTAATGGAAGTGAGTTTTGGAGGCTGCGCTTTTTGCACAGTTACAAAAACAAGAGTGAAAAATTAGTAATTGGATCCGTATTCCCAGTCTGTGTACGTGAAATTACGTTTTTTCTGAGGAGTATCATTTGCAGCATTTCACACATGGAAGTTGCACCTCTTAAGCTGCTCTCCATTTAAATATACAAATCGAGGTGTTGTCTTGGCTGTTCTGCGGAGCGCTCTGACTCACAAACCCCACCGGATCTAGCCGCAGCGAGTTTATCAACGCTCCTCAGCGGCCAGTGCAAATTTCGACAGAGATCATAAATCGGAGCCCTCAGCCACGGCCGTTCACAGTCCAGCGTACCAACAGAAGTGGAAATTGGTGGATCTGTGCGCTAATACGCCAGGCTGTCACCTACAGCAGACCCTCCTCCCTTTCCGTTTTCCTGGCAGATTGGCAGGGCCAACTCTGCGGGCAGCAGCCCGAGCTCGAGCGGCCAACCCTTGCCAAGCACAGCTCTACAACAACGCTGCGACCGTGGACCCCGCTGTGCCCGTGCAGGAGCAGTTACACCCTCACACGGCTGTGACTGCCCACACCCCGGCGGGGCAGGGACCGGACCAGCCGATCAGTCAATTTCTGCTTCGGTCGTGACTGCCAGGGCCGGTGTCCCTCTCCCGAGGAGGCCCACGCTGCCACCTCAGGCGTTATTAAAGCGTTTGGGAGGGATACGAGCCCCAGAACGGCTGCGGTATCCACCGCGGGGGGCGCGCCCAGGCCCGCCGGGGGCGGCAGCATGGCGGAGCCAGCGCAGGCCCTGCCCCGACGCCTGCCTTACGGCCGTGAGCCAAAGGGGGGCTGAGGGGAGGCAGGGAAGGGGCGAGACCTGGCCCTCAACCCTGCTCGGCGCAGCGGCCCCGCTGACCCCATT
>NW_008794731.1:1495064-1505187 GCF_000699145.1 Aptenodytes forsteri | reverse complement strand
CTGTCCAACTTTCCTGGGGTCGGTGTGGCTTTGGCGATAGTTTAGAGGAAGAAAAACCTGTTGGAAATGGGCCGGTGATGAGAAGGCGCGATGCCGCTCGTGTTTGTCCGAGAGGGGCGGCGGGGCCTGGTGCTGTTGTTGTTGCCGCCTCTCCTCCCCCTTTCGCTGTCCCTGTGACCGTGACTTGAAGGTAGAAATGATTAAATGCCGGCCTAAATTTTAGAAAAGCGCTTTGCTTCCAAATCTGAAAAAAATATAGTCGAGAAAAATACTAGGAGATAACGTTTTAGTAGTGTTGACAGGAGTACTTTTGGGGACAAAGAAGCTAAGCCGGTGTAAGCCTTTTAGTTGTACATTGGATAACGTATCATGTAGAGTTTTGTAGCTATACAATATATGTAGCTCTCCTGTCTTAAGTTTTGGTGAAAGCTTTAAAGCAAATATTGTTTATGTAGGCTTTGCTTTAAAGGCTTGTTACAATTTTTCTGGCTAGCTGTCAAAGTCTGATTCGCTTGTTTCACACTGTGATGCTGCGTGTCCTGTATAACATGTGAAGAAGATTTATTTGGAGTGGATTTAAAAGTAAGTACAAGAAGATGGTATTTGAATTTTTTATTCTGACGTTTGATGAAAGCAGTTTTAGAGACTGGCTAGTGGATGTGAAGGAGCGCAGGAACGAGGAGGAGAAAAATGTAAAATTGTGGTTTGAGGTAAAAGGGTCTATTTTGGACTATTAATTTAAAAGATCTCATAAAAAAGAGGTAAAGATGGTAGTAACACAGTGCTTGCACACATTAAACTTACTTCTTCTTGAATCGTGTTAAATGAGATGCTTTTCTTTTCTTTTTTTCTTGTAGTAAGAGTCCAGGATGAGTTATGCAGAAAAACCTGATGAAATCACGAAAGATGAATGGATGGAAAAACTTAATAACTTGCATATCCAGAGAGCAGACATGAACCGCCTTATCATGAACTACCTTGTTACAGGTAAAAATGAGTAGTAATGCTAGCAGGCTCTTGAATGCGTGTCGCTTATTTTATCAAGACAGACAGTTTTGGCTAGAATATGCTACTAGATGGAGTGAAATCAAGGGCTTTAAGGATTTGGTGATTGCTGTTGGGTTCTCTTAGGAACGTACAACAGCTCTTGTGTTCTCTTAAGTGGAAACTGTCTAAGATTCAGAGACCGAGCAGTTATCATGCAATTGAAGTGATGTTTATTAACCTTAACTCTTCTGCTAAAAGATACAGAAAAGAAAGTATTTTCTGGAATGCTGTTAATAAACATGACCCACTTCCGTATGGTGTCCTTTTTTGTGCCATTAAAACAGTTCAAGATATGTTGCAGTTGTTAAATAGCACTCTGAAAGCTGCACAGAACAACTATCAGAAGCGAGTTTAAACTGGCTAGAAAGATAAACTCTAAAAGGGCACTGTTGTCGAAATAGTTTGAGACCAAAAATATTAACCCCTTCAGCATATAGCCTAACTTTATACTTGGAACAATCAAAAACCCTCGGAAATTGTCCCTAGCAATTATGATGCATACCATCACGGTAAGCTATACTAGGGCGGAGGTATTTGCATCCGATCTACACCCCTGTTTACACTGGTGTGTAGGTGAAGCCTCTGGGATGAAGGAAGAGCATCTTAGTGGCGTAAATCATTTCTGTGTGTATGAAAGCATGACTTAGGATTTAAAATGTTACAACTTAAAAAAAATGTAGTGTTAGTACGAAAAAGCAAAATTAATTTTCTGTTTCTTCTCAGTAAAACTGCTAGGTCTGTGTAAACAGATTTGGGGGCTGGAGGGAGAAGCAAAACCACCCAAATTTTGAAAATGTGATTTTGAAAATCCCATTTTGGAATAAGTACACTGCTCTATTTAAGTATAAAACAAGCTTTCAAGTTAAGAGTTACCGGACTACACGTTGCATGCATCCTTAGAGAATGAAGGCACTTGAGTCAAGAATGAATTAAGCATGTACTGTTAGATGCCCGTTGGATAAATGACTATTTAAATAGATAAGAATTTTTCAGAAGTTCAGACGTAATCTTTAAACCCCCAAAATGCACAAGCAGTACTCAAATCTTTTCGTTTAAGCTGATTTTTTTTTTTTAAAGTGTTTCATAAAATAAATCTTATAGGTAAAATGTTTCTATTTCAGAGGGCTTTAAAGAAGCAGCAGAGAAATTTCGAATGGAGTCTGGAATTGAACCCAGTGTTGATTTAGAGACTCTCGATGAAAGAATAAAAATTCGAGAAATGATATTGAAAGGACAGATTCAAGAAGCCATTGCGTTAATAAACAGCCTCCATCCAGAATTGTTAGATACAAACAGATATCTTTACTTTCATTTGCAGGTAAGGACAGGTGGCAAACTTTATCTTTGTTTCAGAGGTTGCTGAGAGAGTGGGAAAAGTAGTGCAGATTTTACGAGTATGTTGGGAGGTTTGTGACTGAACGTGGATGCAATTTCAGGTGTTTGTTCTTGGCATCATTTCGTAGCAACCGGAAACTTTGTGGCATGGTGCAGGAACAATCATAGACAATCAGTAACGTGAAAACTTAAAACAGCAGCAGTGGCCTGTGACTTACCAACTTCCAATTGCTGTTAGTCTGAATTTCTAGTAGTTCCTTTGGTAACACATCTTTGCAAAACCTGTTACTCAAAAGCGTCAGGTTACCTTTTTCAGTAGCTTTGGAGACAAGTCTGGTGCTCCTTGTCTCACACATTGAGAAGAATCGACCTCAAACTGTCAAATTATGGATTAGTGTTTGTCTCAAATTACACACGAACGTCTGAAGATTACAGTCTTGAAATACTGAAGATTTGTTAACGTGTTCAGCTAATATTGCTCTGTCTTTTGCATGTAGCAGCAGCATTTGATTGAACTGATTCGGCAGCGTGAGACGGAAGCAGCTCTGGAATTTGCTCAGACCCAATTAGCAGAACAAGGCGAGGAGAGCAGGGAATGCCTGACAGAAATGGAGCGCACGCTGGCTTTGCTTGCCTTTGATAATCCCGAAGAATCACCATTTGGAGACTTGCTTAACATGATGCAGCGACAGAAGGTAGTCCTTTCTCAAAAGGAAGTTGATGTCTTTTATTCGTATGTGGTGAAAATGATGTCCAAATATTTTTGAATTGGTTAGAAAAAATGTATATAGTGGTATGCAAAAGAACAGAAGTATTTCTCAAGCAAGATTTAAAAAAAAAAAATGGTGTTAATGCATTCAACTACTTGGCTCTCTTCCTTGTTTTCTCCAGGCTCGTAGTCTACGGAGCTTTGTCCTGACCGTGTTCTGAGGAATTAGCGCACTAGGTGTGCTCTTTTCAATGTCTGTGTGACATTAGCAGTGTTAATCATAGGAAAACTATTACTGAACTCCAGTATTTCTTTTCCAGGTATGGAGTGAGGTGAATCAAGCTGTTCTAGACTATGAAAATCGTGAATCAACACCCAAGTTGGCAAAATTACTGAAACTACTACTGTGGGCTCAGAATGAGCTGGACCAGAAGAAAGTGAAATATCCCAAAATGACAGACCTCAGCAAGGGGACGATTGAAGAACCCAAGTAAAATGTGTGCAGATGGACATCAAACAATCTTAGTACTGCACAGTATACATTTATATCAGTCTGTGACTGAAATATTTTTACTACAGTACAGCACTCAATTCAGATTTTTCAATGAACATCTAATTTGAAGGGAGAAAAGTCCCTTTTAAATGCTGCAAAAACTGCATTGAAAGGCGCTGTATCTCTTTGAAAGTCTGACTTAGGCTATGCACTATAATACATTTTTAAAAAACAATTAAACAGGACAGGAAAAATAGCATTTTGAGAAGTACAGAACTCAAGCTTTCTAATTGGCTACTGATGCCTAGTTTAGTGGCCAGTCAGTTAATACGGAGTTATATTGGCAACTATTCAGTTAAGTTTAACTGTCTCCTGTTTGAAAGGTGTATATAGAACAGTGAATATTTTCTACCTTTAAGTTATAGCCAGATATACATTCCCCTTAAAAGTAACTGGTCAAGTTTTCATCTATAAACTTTGCAGTAAGGTCAACCTTTTGCTTAGGAAATAGTGTACAAACTTGTAAATCATAATTTAAGGACTTTTTTTTTTTTTCTTCCTTGTTTCTGACTTTTTGGTGCTTTATATGGTGAGAGCTATGTTCATAATGGATCAGTGACCCATCTTTTCAGGAGGAGTATTGTTGGAAATAAGTTTTTTGGTTTTTTTCTTAATTTTCACGAATGACCAAAATGGCCCCCAGAGGCATTTGAGGGTTTTTGTTAACAGGGGCCTTTCCCCCCTATATTAAATTTGCAGCTGTAGACACTGCAGTGATTCTACTAAAGCTTTGTAGGCCACTGGATGTTTGTAAGCTGAAAGACATGCTTGTGTTAGGAAATTAAGTGGGGGGGAGAGATGGTCGTTGAAGCCTCTGATGCATCATCTTGTGCAGGATCTGCCTTTATGCTTGCGGAATAAGAATCGTAGTTTTAGGGCTACTTGGGCTGTTTTACTGCCTTCAGCTGAGCAGAGCAGGGCTGTCTAAAACCAGAAATTCCCATTTTCTCAATTCTTCCATACCTTTCTGAAGAGATGCAGTTCATCTTCACCTGTATTAGTTTACTGGCTGTCCTCACTCCAGTTAGGATTATAGTTTTAACGTTTTACATGTGAAGTCCAGACTTTCAAGTCAACAAATTGTAATCTTCTGGGTATGGGATGTTCTGGTCGACTCAATTTGGCAGCACTGAACACTGGTATATATCCAGTGGTAGTAAGCACTAACATTGCCAAATCGATCTCTAGATTTTTAGGTCCATATATCAAGTTATTACAGATCTGCTGAACAAAGACCGAGCCGATGGGTGAAATAGCTTAACATCATGAGACACTGGCAGTCGTCACACCAGTCCCATACTGTACATAATCTAGTCTTGTATGGTAGATATTACCCTGTAGAACAAAACTTAGTTTTCACTTAATTTTACTGGAATACTTACGCATTAAACTGTATAAAGCTTTGCAGATACACCTGACCTATGGAAACTAACAAAACCTGTTACTGATTGCATTACTGTGAACACTGTTTACTTGTGTAGCTATTTTTTGTGGGGGGAAACCATTGTTTGTTAAGCAGCTACGAGATGCGGAGCGCCAAGGTTAAGCTAGATGACGGATGTAACAAAATGATTTGTTCCCATTTATTACTGATCATTCTGTTCTCCACTTTGAGGCGTTCGTGGTTATGGAGGTCTTAAAATTTATACGTAACAAACAAGCTATCGGTAGCCCCCCAACTACAACAGCGGTCTGGCTTTCCTTCACCCAGGCTGGTTATTCTAATACCAAACTTTTAACAGTTGTGGGTTGTTGGGTTTTTTTGTTTGGTGTTTTTTCTTTAATTTTTTTTTTTTTTTGCCTTTTCCAGTCGGTTGATGTCTGAAAACCATGTATAACTTTTAGTTTGTGAGAAACTGTATGGTTAATGTAACTTTGTTTAATAACAAACTGCAGAAACAAAACTGGAATAGCTCTAATTTCTTCCTATATAACTGATCAGCTTTTCCTCTGTTCTGACACTCGTGTTGTTAAATCTCATCTAAAGCTTCTCCCGGATGAAATGGAAAGTGGTGCGTTTTTGTGGCATGACTAGCATTTTTCTCCATGAGAAATGCAGCATTACAGTCCTGGTTGAGAAGTTCACTGTACTTCTAGAACGCTACGTTAATTTCATATAGTATTTGCGCAAAGATTGAGCATAGACTACTTGAATTTTCACTAGCTTGGTTTTTTTTCCATTAAAAAATAAACATGTTTTTTAAGGGGTTTAATATAAAATTAGTATAGGACTATTTCACTTTGTTTTTATGAACATGCCACATTGATAAGCAGCTTTAATCTGTAAAGTTTTTGGTAACTGCAAGAAAATATTCGAAAGCTATGCATTTTAGAGAAAGCATAAAGGTAGTGATAATGGTACTTCTAAGGATCTTTATATTAGTGTATATAAAATAGTTTGCATATACAAATATAATATATAATCTGTTTGAAATATTCTTGAATGGTAGGGGCTGTGAAACATACTATAATTTATGGAAATATTGTACACAGTAAACAGACCTCTCAGTACACGAATGAACTTTTGTCATATGCATGAGAAATGTCTTCTTTGGTGACTACTAATGAATGGGATTTTGTTAACCCATTTTTGTTAGATAACCACTTTAACATATTATTAAATGCCACTTTGATCAGTTTGCTTTAGTGTAAAAATACGTATTTTGTTCCACTTAATTTAGAACAACATGAAAATAACTTTTGTAAGAAGATTTGTTCCAAACTCGACGGTGGCAAACAAATCTGGTAATTAAACATGGTACACTACACTCATTCCTCCCCCAGCCTTTCCTTTCTTGGAAGCAAATAAGATTTTTTTTCATTAATGCTACGGACATGAAGAAGTTGGGTTGTAAAATACCCTGTCTTATATGCCTCTGCAGAACGGCTGTGTATCAAGTGTGTTTTGATGAGGCTACAAATCTCTCTCCTTTCCCAAAACCTGTCACCTTCCTACTCATAACTCTCGTCTTTTCTGCCTGTCAAATCTAAGCTAAACTGTGGTTGCTTCTGTTGTACGACGGAGTCATTTGTGAAGGGTGGGGGGTGACGGGTTGCCGTGAAGATGAAGTAGTGGTGGTACTTTCTGAGAAATACTGACTGAACTGTTTAATTTTATATAGCTGGAAAAACAGAGGCCGCTGCACAGAAACTAACAGCAGAATTTTAAGTAAAGCATTTCCTCTCAAGACTTTTGAAGAGGCAAACATATACCGCTTGAAACCAGGTGAAGTACCGCTCTCTCCTTAAGATTATTTCATTGAAACACTTTCAGCTCCTTCCACCCACATTAAAAGAAAAATTGAAATGAATGTGGAGAGCACTTATGTAGCATTTAAGATGTGTGAAATTACCTGGAAAGAATTCTGTCTCCTTTCCACTCCTTGTACATACAGGGGAAGCCGTTAACATTATTCTAAGATGATTTTATTGTTTTTAATTTGTAATTTTTATGCTTTGTATGCTCGAGTATAAGCTTAAAAGCATTACTTAAAAAAATCCTTGACTAGTAGATGAGTGTTGCTCGACTTATTTCAAACCACTTTCTGTCCAAGTTCGTTACGAAGCTTATTAAATTGAGTTGGAGCGTGATCCCTGTGTCTTATCTTCACGGGTAACGGGGCCTCCTGCTGTCAACAGCAGCTGAAAGCATCCTTGAGATACTTACCTCAAAGAACATAAAAGGATATGGAGTCATATTTTGCCCTAAATCTGCCTTTAGGCTACAGCAAGTTGAGGCGGGTTCTGACCTCTTCCATCCAGAATCGACGTCACCAGTCAGTATTTGTTTCTGCTATAACGTTCTTAACGAAAAGGGACGAGTAGGGTTTATAACCGTTGCATGAGCAACGGTGTCCCCAGCCCTGCTCGTCAGCTAGTTCTCTTTACGTGCTCAGCTGTGCAGAGACAAAACACAAAGCTTACGAATAGCACCCTCAAAAGGATTTGTATTTCTCAACTATTTTTATTCTTTTCCTCTTCCCTCCTGCCTTCATGTAATTACATTAAGGACAAGTTTGGCCAAAGTACCGGGGGGCTGCGCGTTGGTACGATCGGGTACCTCAGAACCAGAAAGCGCTGTGCGTTCTCTGTCATGCTCCTCATGTTAAATGGGGATTCCGACAATATGCTGCTACCTTATTCCCACCTGGATCAATTTCTGTGCGGGAGTTGCCGTTCACTTAAAAGCAGTCTCAACTTGCAACTTCTCTGATCATTTGCTTATTTTTCAGCGTATTGCTGTCTGCAGCAGTTTTGCAAAGTTGCATTATTTAGCACTAGAAACCACGTGCATTTTCTTCAGACTGTTGAAACTGCTCTTGGTCGGCAGGGAGCTTTCAAGCTACAGTTGGACTGTCCTTTTGGAAGACAACAACTCCTTTCACACCCCTTCAGGATTTGGTCTTGATCTGTGCTTAACTTCACAAAATCTTCAAATAATACAACCATTGTCTGGATAAACTTCAGCGATAGTAAATGTCAGCTCAAATATTAACCCAATAATCTTTTGTTTGGTTTAATCTTGACAGATTAAGCTGAACACAGGAAAAACGAGAGGAGATTGTGTTCTTGCATAAGATGATTTTCTTTAGTCAGCACCTGTCTTCTGAACTGATTCCATTTGCCATTTAATCAGCTTGGTGGGAGGTTTGTTTCTAGAAAATTATGCAGCAGTAGGAGGAACGATGCCTATGTTTTTACTTTTTAAACTTTATGTGCATGTGATGGATGTTACACTCACTTTTTTTAACTGCAGCTATGTCTGACAGTGAAACTAGCTGCTTACGTGAGAAGCAAATTAGTCAAGCTATTCGTTGAAGAGGTGATGCTGAGCAGTACAAGGAGAGGACAACAAATAAAGAAAACTTTGTGCAACGTGCTTAATTTCCAAACTGAATCATAATTTTAGTAGGTTAGTAGCCAATGTTGCAGTGTCTGTCTCGGAGGTGCTTGCATCCCACAGCAGTGAGACTTGCATTAACTCACACACGGGTACGAGTTAGTAAGTATTCTGTATCTGTGATTACTGTAGCATGCCCAAGACCTCTTCAGTTCTTTTCTGAGCTTGTTATGTGCGTTTCACTTCTTCAGTTACATCCGCACTCATCTCCCCTCCTGCCTCGAATTAACTTAACTCCAAACATATACGCTATTTAAAAAAAAAAAACATATTGAACAATGGTCCCTCTTCTGGAAACGGGCACAGTAGCAGAGTGAATAAAAATTCTTTATAGTTTCCAGTTTCCTGTCCAAATAACAGAAGGAAAGCCTACAACTGGATGAAGGGCTAAGCCTGTGGTTACTACGCATGGTTCCCTTCAGTTTCCACTTGTGCCAAAGCTGCTTGTATTGTTTGCTTTCTCTGTCGGTAGCAGGTCTATGCGACCGTCTGTGACTATGCCACAGGCCTTTTGGGGGAGATCTCTTTCCTCTGAGGAAGAAATGCTGAAGCAAAGGACAAAGTATGATTTTATGATTTTAGCTTTGTCAGCCCTGGCGACCTCCTTCTTGTGGAGTTGTCTCTATGGTGCGTGAAGAACCTTTTGCTACTTCACTGTCTAAGGTTCAGCTCAATAATACTGTTGCCCCTCCGGATTTAAGCAGCAAACTGCTCTTCAGGGACCTGCAAAGTGTTTGTGTTAGGAGAAGAATGGGTGAGTTAGCTAAACATTCGTCTGCTACAGGCTTAATTTTAATGAGCATTTACAGGCTGCTGGCTGCTCGAGTAGCGGA
This sequence comes from Aptenodytes forsteri, assembly GCF_000699145.1. Classification (NCBI taxonomy): domain Eukaryota; kingdom Metazoa; phylum Chordata; class Aves; order Sphenisciformes; family Spheniscidae; genus Aptenodytes; species Aptenodytes forsteri. Next base: position 1,495,810 of record NW_008794731.1, on the reverse strand, counting down.
GTGGAGATGCCTGCCCTGCACCTGCGCCTTGTACTTTTTGGTGCAGCCCAGAAGCTCCGGTACCTTTCCGACCTTGGTCGGGCTGTGCGGGAGCTCCTCCATCCTTTGCTGACCTGAAGTTTTGCTGTGCCTGCATCCAAGCTGCTATCGGTCACAGAATCACCTGAACAATGTCTTAACAAAGCTCCTCCACCTGCTCATTCGTATTCCTGAAGTGAGTCACGAGTCCTCTTGTTTTGGACTGAGATAAACATCATTTTAATTATCTATTTCCATAAAGGAGTCTGATTATCTCTCTCGGATACTTTCAGCAAGGCAACAGCTCTATCCAAGAGCATCAAATCAAGCTGTAACAATACTGATTCCTATTTATTTTTTTCCTTAAATTCTTTGGATGGGAATATCACGTTCAGTTCTAATCCTTAAAAAGCAGAGACAGAGACTTTTCCGCCGGCAAACCTGCGAAAGCTAGAGGAGCAGGAGGCCGCCTCACCAACAGCGCGTGTCATGTTCGGCTTTCCAGGTATCAGAGGGAGAGGAGAGGCCGTGTTTAGTCCCCTCCGCCAACCCCGCTCCGTTTTGCGGACGGGGCTGTATTTACCGGAGGAGGAGAAAAAAATAGAAAAAGTGACAAAACCCCCCAAGTTTGTGGGTGACGGATGGAGAAAACGCCCCCCGCTCCCCCGTGGGCCGGGCGCCTTCCCCGCCCGTGCACCCTCCGCCGGCCGCGGGTTCGAGGCTGCCCC
>NW_008794731.1:1493160-1494555 GCF_000699145.1 Aptenodytes forsteri | reverse complement strand
GGGTGCGGGGTGCGCCCCGCCGGGATGCCGCCCGTCCGAGCCCCTCCTCTCCCCGGCCCCCATGCTGCCCTCCGGGGGTGCGGGAGGACGGTACCGGGGGACACGGTCCCACCGCCCTGGGCAATCCCCGCTGCCTCGCCCTGCCGGGCTCCAACAGAGACCGTAGAGGAAAGGGGGAAGATACGGAATTAGAGCGAAACACCGGCGGGAAAAAGTCAATTGAGCTTATTTCTGGCCTGTAGTCAGTTATTTAAACATGCCGTTGAAACCACTATGAGGTTCTTATCGAAGTATTCCAGCAGGGATGTTTGTACTGGTGATAGTAATTAAATAAGATAAAGTCTGGAATAGTAGCTGGGCAGCAGCTAGACAGCACAAACTGTTCTTCAAGTTAAGTAATTAAAATAGTTAAAAACACTGTTAAGCCCAAGCTGTCTACTTCTAACAGTAGGGGCATACGCAAACGCAGGGTGCTCTTGTGTTTGGAGCAGAGGCTACGAGCAAGGGACGGAGCTGGGATACCTGGGGCAGCGCTGCTCCTCTCTGCCGCCCTGGGAAAGTCATCCAGCACCCCGGCCTCAGGCCCTGCCGCTTCTCCCAGCCAAGGCAGGGCGAGATGATGATTCAGGAGTGCTGTGTGGCAGCTGGAAGTGATGGTCAGAGGATTTTCCAGGGAGCCCCTGGACTCCCCTGTGTCGCCCCCGCGCTTTTGAAATTCAGTTCCGTTTAACGCTGCCACGAAGAGGAACTAATGCCTGGCTGCCACCGCGGTGGCCTCCCTGCTCCCCTTCGCCTTCGGGGCCGGCGTGACCCTGTGGTGAGCTCGCTCTGGCAGGAGAGTGGAGGGGCAGCCACGGGGACAGGTGACGTTGGTGCCAATGCGCAGGAACGTGTGGCCAAGGGGAGGACTTGCCCCTTCCAGCAGCAATTAGCCGCTGGATAAGTTGAGGTTTATCATCAGTTGCTTCCTGCAGTGGCAGCAGGCCGACAGCCGGCTTTAAACTGCCGTCCCGAGGGAGACTTTTCCTGCGGTCAGAGACCTGGAAGTCTAATCCAACCCACGCTCATCTCGGGAGTGAGGGGGTAGGTCTCAAAAGCAGATCTTTGGCACCAGCGTTGCTTAAAATTTGAAGATTCTTTCCCCCAAAAGCACTTAGGAAAATTCCTTCTCTCTGTCTCCCGCTTTCTAACTTTTCCCAAAGTCTTTGTGAAATGGGAGCGGTGAGAGAAGAAGAACCCAGTGCCAAATTTTTCATGAAGCAAAGTTTCCATTTAGATGTTTTTCCTCTAGAAAAAAATTTAATACCTTTGGCCAGAATGAACCCCCCAGTTTCCCAAATCTCTTCGAAAAATGCAAACCATCAATAACACCTTCCAAAACAAAAGAGGCTGTTG
>NW_008794731.1:1471934-1492863 GCF_000699145.1 Aptenodytes forsteri | reverse complement strand
AATAACACCTTCCAAAAGCAAAGAGGCTGTTGATGGAGACAGTCTGTTGATCAAGACAAACGTATTTTGAAGCGATCTTAAGCGCTGCTAGAAATTGAAAGAATCCAGTTAATGCGAAGGAGCAGCAAGATAACGATAGCTCCTATCAGATCGCTATCTATATTACAGTAATTCACAGAAACTGAGATCATGTCCCTGTTGTTTGGTGTAGACACACACGCGTGGTCACAGCCCTTGTTTGGGGAGGCTTTATGGAGGCTTTATGATCTAAAGTAAACAGGGCAGGAGAAGGGGGGAGCAGAAAGGGGGAGTGATCCGCCAGATCACGCGAGGAGGTTGGTCGAGTTGTATAAAATACCTCATTGGATGGTTTAAAGTCAATTTGGTGGGCAGTTTTCAAACGGCATGTGCAAATAAATAGCTCTCACCATTTCCAAGTAATGAATTATTGCCATGGAGGCAAGGTTTTATCAAGTGGGGGAAGTGACATGGGTTCTCCTTTCATGCTGCAGCAAAAGACATGCCAGGCAGCCTTCCAGGATCTGTCTGCACCGGCAGTCCAAGGAGAGATAAACAGTTATCTTGGCAGGTTTATTTTTCCGTCTTTGTTCATGCTGCTGCTTCTTTTGTCCTCCCTTTTTTCAGCTGTCTTTTCCTTCCTCTTCCACTGTTCTTGCCCTACATTTTATCCTGCCTCTCTGGATGCCTTTCCCAAACTTTTCTGCAGGTTTTCGGTGGCTCCGTTATCACGCATCTCCTCTTCCTCTTCCAAGAACAACACTCGGGGATTTCTGTTTGGGGCTTGAAAAAACCCTCATGTTTATGTAGCGCGTTTGGACATTTAGATAGCACTTTTTTATGGAGATCTTAACATGCCGAAGCAGGACTCCTCAGGCAGTAGACGTGTCTTAGCATCTCTGGTTTCACTGGGGGAACACCGAAGCGCTGAGAAGAGAAAACTGTTGCTGAAGGTTGCACACAAAGCCACGGGCTGATCCAGCGGTAGACATGGGGATCACATTTTGGATGGTGCCTCCAGGAGAGAAATACAATGTGGAAAAGTCAGTGTGTCCTGGGAAGCAAATGACTCCTGAAACCACTCTGCGTCTCCCAGCCTCTGGCTACACCTGAAGACAAGGGATTATTATAGCAGTTTCTTTAAGCTCCAGAGATAAAAGGAGTTGTACCACCGGCTACAAGCTGGTCTCCAGTCGCCTGACCACGCTCTTTGCCTGGAGCCAACGGTCACGTTGTTTTTCTGAGTTCTGTGCCCTGATCTTTTGTCAACACAATGTTGCAGTTTTAGTTGCATATTTTTTTTTGGTGGTTGGGTTTTTTTTTTATTGTACAAGTTCCTCACCCGGGTTTTAAGCATGCCCTTGCTGAGAACTTTTTTCACGTGGAAAACGTAAGCGAGACATGCGTTTCATTCCTGGCTGATCCATGTATGCCCTTAGATCAGCATGCAAAGCACGCGTGCGCTTCATTATTACGTTTTCCCACCGCCTCCACCTGGACTAAACAACTATTTCCAGCTCATACGAGCTGCTGAAATCTAATTTCATCTTTGCTTTTGCCGAAAGCAAGAAACGAAGAGAGGGAATAAACCCAGAGCCGCGCTTGCTGAACACCACTTTGTTGCCTTCTGCAGCTCTGCGGAGGGAGTTTGCGCACAGGAGGCGGACAGGAAACCACCAGCTTTCCCAGGAAAAAAAGCCCTGTGTCCTCTGTGCTGCTCTCGTTGGCTGTTAGCTGGTGGATTGGAAAAAAAACCCCTCCTCTAAACCCCAAAGCTACTTTTGACAGCGACAAATCATTAGCTTGGAGCCGGTCTGCAGCACGACAAAATCAACTCAAGGAGGGGAAAAAAAAAATGTATCTCTCTCTTGACAAGTATGTTAGATTTTCAAGGGAAGGAGAAATTGTTGTTGAGAAAAAACAAAGAGAGAGAAGTGAGAGGACTGTCAAACCGGGTTAAAAATAACTACCTGGGTATTATCTCCTCGCACAGGAGTGCCTGCACGACTGCTGTGTTTACACCACGTCAGTCAGGCCGTGGTTGTGTTGGGGATTGCTGTAAGTTAAAGCCATAGGCAGGTAAGCTGGAAAAGAGGTTTTCGAAGGGGGATGCTCCCATGGGGCTGGGAATGGGTCATGGGGAGGAGAACGTCCCCAGGCTGTGGTGTGGCAGGCGAGCAGACGTGGGGGGGACCGCGGGCACCGGCTGCCCACACTGGGGATGTTCCCCTGGGAGGTGGCCCCGTGCTTGGGCTGCTGGGTGCCATTGGTTTGGAGCTGGTGGCCCTCCAGCGTGGCTGGGAGCTCGGTACCACCACAGGGGCTCGTCCCAGTCCTGCTCGTCCTGGGGTCCTTGCAGGGATGGGTGAGTGTCCGCTGCTGGCGGCTGGGATGAGCGAGCAGGCTGGAGCGCTGGAGGTGGCTCCAGCTGATGTACCCCCCGTGCATGTCCCACAGAGCTGTTTTTAGTCTCTTTTTACAGAAGAGGACTGAGGTAGAGATGCCCTGGGGGTGGGTTGTACGGCCCGCCAATGATACCTGCGCCCACCTTGGCCACGGCGCAGCTCCCATGCGGATTGGGAGCTGCCGCTCCCGGTTCTTCTCCCACTTCCAATTCCAGTTACGGAAAACACCCACAAACCTCGGAGACAGCTTCTGGCCAAGAGCTGTTGCTGGGACAGACTGTTCGTAGTCTTGCTGTCTAACACAGCTCTCTTACTACCTGAAAATACCTGACGGTCCAGACTCGTGACTTGAAGGGTGTGCTAAACTATAATCTAATTGATAGCCTAAACTCCAGCAAGTCCATTTTAACAGTGACCTGCAGTGTCTGCAAACAGACAGACCTGCAGACTGGGGGAAAGGAGGGAGGCCAGTCAAGAGAAATAAAGCTGAATAAATATTTGCTCTGTGGCATCTACAGGAGAAATTCCTTCAGCAGGAAAACACACTGCAAATAAAGATACCCTATGCTGCTGGCTCTCCTTCCACCGCAGGGCAGCTCGGCTTGGTTTTGCCCCTTTGGGGCTCTCGGGCATCCTTAAAAATCAATCTTAACCACTGTGCCTTAAACAGGGGACCCGTTTGGTTGGTGGCACCTGGGTCCCAGGGGAATCACTAGATGCTTCGAAGCAAAGCTGTGACCGCTCAGCACCCAGGGCTGCATTTGGAGGAGGAGAACCAAGGGACATCAGGCAGGGCTGCTCAAATACAGGGCTGCTGCTCTACAAAAAGCCAGCCAGGAAGAGTCATTAGGGCTTGAGCTAATTATAGTATGTCTGGGTGGTGGTTGGAGGTTTATGAAATAGGAAGTGTTTTCTAGCTGCATGGCTGCTTCTCTCAGTAAAGAGGGTCTCGGTGACATGCAGAAGGGGATGCACCTGCGGTGCCTGTTTCTCGTAAGCAGAAAGGCATGACAGGTCAGGAGAGCACAGGCCGGGCAGCGAGAAGCCACTGCCGTCACGTGGCACCCAATTAAGTCAATTAGGTGGCTCCAGACACGCTCCGGTGATTCACCTGCCGATGTTTTGGAGGTGGCTGCCCCCTCTCGCAGAGGTTTCTGCCCCGTGTAGCCGGGGGTCGCCAAGACCGGCACAGGGTTGTGGGGAGGTGCTTGGTCTGTCCACGTGGCCGGTGAGACAGGCACGGTGACACCGATGACACCAACGGCTGTGACTTCCTTAGGTTTAGATGTGCTTTACTCTGACTCAGTTTGGTTATCTCCAGCACAGATTATCATCAGGGGAGCCATTAGATTTAATTTGTTAACACTGGTAAAGCTCCGCTTCTCGGATGGCTGGTGTTGCCTACAAAAACTGTTGTTTGATTTGTTATTATTCCGTAGTTTTTGAAGGAGAGTTTTAATTTTTCCCCTTTGTGCTAGTTGAGGTTTCTCCTGTAACCTTTGCTGTTGTTGTTTTGCACTGAGCAGAACATTGACTCATCGGCAGCCTCTGTGATAACTATAATTAGGAGAAAATGCATTTACAAAGCTCTTTCCTCTGATGCAAGCACATCATTGTCCTTGCAGAGAAATAATTCTTGCCATGCTTTCAGGTGGGTGTGGGCAGCTAGTGATTACATTTGACACTCATATTATTTGAGTGAATTTTCCTAGCTGGATATGCTACCTATGGAGCGAGTGGTAGTCTGAAGCCGTCTTTATACTCCCCACTTGTTTTGAGCATAAGTCCCTACCGATGCATTTAAACATGTAGGAAAAGATCATAAATGTATAGAATGGAGTAGTAATCAAAGAGAGCATTGAGACTGCGTCAGATACCCAGAGACTGATTTAGTGCTTTTGAAAAAGAATAAAAGTCAAGAGAAAATAATGCACTGAAGTTTTGTCAAAACATCAGCTGGGGAGGAGGCTTGTCGGGAGAACGTCTCTGCTTGGCAATCCCTTCCCACTGCTGTATCTGAGCTGGGCTTTGAATGGTGTCTTGCTTTGTGCCCTGCTCTCAGGCAGGTCGGACCTGTTGGCTGGATAGCCCAGCACTGCCGGCTTGGCTGCCTCCCCCCCCTGCTACCCCCAAATCCTCTTGCGTGCCCCCAGTGCAGGGGCCGGGGGCTTGGGTGCCTCTGCCCGCCTCATGAGAGCGAGAAAAAAGGCTGGGAGCTCACAGCATCCCCTCCTGCCCCTCTGCCCTGAAGCCAGAGCTGCTCTGCAGCCTGCTCATTGCTTTTTCGAGTTCAATCCATTCGCACCAAACCATCCCCCCCCTGCTACCCCCAAATCCTCTTGCGTGCCCCCAGTGCAGGGGCCGGGGGCTTGGGTGCCTCTGCCCGCCTCATGAGAGCGAGAAAAAAGGCTGGGAGCTCACAGCATCCCCTCCTGCCCCTCTGCCCTGAAGCCAGAGCTGCTCTGCAGCCTGCTCATTGCTTTTTCGAGTTCAATCCATTAGCACCAAACCGTGCTCCCCCTGCCTGCACCTTCCTTGGACGCTGGCGTTGCTGCGCGTGGGTTTTGCTTTTCCTAGTTGCAAACGCCCGCTGGAGGGAACAGACCTTGGCAACATTATAAAGAGAAGCAGAGTAAAGACTAGTTGAGCTGCACAGGTCTTTTTCTCTCCATCTTACACCTTGCACAGCTGTATAGGGTTTAGGGCCAAGGAAGAACAGTTGATCTAATATCACATTAAAATGCTGCTGCGCTTATCAGAATAACTGCTGGGAGAAGAGGCGGCGGACCTCAGCCCTGCTCCAGACAGTGAGAAAGCTCATAAAGGTCTCCCTTTGCTTCGGGGGGAAAAGCACAATTTAGAAAACTGTCTCGGTGGCTAAATAATAGGAAATACCTACGCACATCGCAGGCTGCTGCGTTTTACTTGGTCACCTCAATTGTTGCAGGTTCAATAGCTCAAATTAATCTGCGCCGTGCTGCCGTAGATAACGGGAGAGATTATGGCCCCAGACTTGCAACGGCCCATTTCTGTGGGTGCAGAAGCACCGGTTAGGCAGGGGCGGGTCGGGCGCCTAGAGCTGCCTGCATCTGATCCCGGGTCGTCTTGAGGCACCCCTCTGAGGGCTCTCCGTATCATTTTCCATTGCTGGTTACCCCCCACCTGCCCTCTGCCTCCGATGGAGGATTTATACCCAAAAAACGCCTGCCTGTATCGTCCCGCTGGGGTTGGTCTGACCCGGACGCTCGGTGTTCGGGAGCCTTTGGTTTCGCTGTACTTTGCAAGCTGAAGTCGGTGGAGCCGCTGCTCCCGGAGATGGCTGGGGCAGGTGATTAAAAAAAAACAAATCACCTTTGGTTTTGCAGCAAATTAAGATATGATTGCTTATCTTCCTCTCGGCGTAAGACCAGGAGGGAGTCTGAGAGCGTTTATCAGCCAGTTCAAATGGCTGAGGCAGGTCAACCCTTGGTTACTTATTCTTCCAGCATAGATACGTGAGGTTTTCTAGTTCCTGTGTTATTTTGTGCGTTTGTACGTGTGCACAGCAAAGACGGTTCCAACCTTCAAAGCACCAACTGAAACACTTCCAGTTTCTCCTGCCAGAGGTTGGCACTGAGCTGCTTATCTGCCTCGTTGGGAAACAGCAATAAATTCACCTCCAGCAGGCACAGCTGCCCAGCGTGTTTTACTTTTCATTGTTCCTTTGCCTCCCTCCGTGACGGGCCATTTGACACGTTTATAAATGGTCTTGTGCTGTATGGGATTAACCTACATTTATCATAATTCCAGTACAGAGAAGTAAATGCTCATTTCAATATAAAAAGTGACCCGGGTTGTTTCCCACGCGAAAGGTGGCTATGTTTAGTAGGGTAGAAAGCACAGAGGTTAATGCCCCGGTACAGTGAATTCCAGTCGTCTCTGGAGCAGTGAGTCTGTTTGCTCAGTGCTTTGTGCTCTGGCCTCTGGGCACAAAAATAACCAAATACAAATACTACAAATAGTGGGTGTTCTTACTAAGCTTTTAACTCCATAATTCACGGGCAAAGGGGGACCCAGGCTGACGTTAGTGGGGCTGCGGGGAGGCGGAGTTGTTCACCTACACCTGGGGCCTGAACTTTGCAGCAAAATGTGGGTCTCTGCTCCAGAAGCACATCGCTGACTTGGAGCAGGAGAAAATTGCCTTCCCACTTATTTCCAGCCTGTATCTTCTGCAGGAGCACTTTTCTTGGGGCTGAGTACTCATGTACCAATAAATACATTCTGTTAACATATTATTACTAATACTATCTTAAACTACTTATCAGGCGAGGCTGGATTATCTTGCTCCTCTCTCTGGGCTATTCAGCCCCATCAAGTCTTGTCTCGCACTAAAGCATTCCTCCATCTCCCTCGTATTTAGGAAGGGTAGCACATACCCACACACACCCCACACCCCCCAACTCCCTTGGGGAATGGGCAGGAATGCCAAATAACAAATGTTTGCTACCAAGATGGTGTGTCTCATGCAAATGCTTCCAACCTCATGCACTGACCTTTCCTTTGTTATCCTTATCTTTTAAAGAACAGTTTCTAAGGCTTTTGTTTGGTGAAAAAAGCAAAAAAAACCAGGCTCCCCCCTGCCTTTCCCTCCATCTGCCGTCAGCGATGCCCCAGCAGCCCGTTCCACCTTGCAGCCTGTAGACAGACATTATTCTGCTGCTGGGGTCAAATAATGTTTGGGATGAAAGTTAGCATCGTTCATGAAAGTCACCAGATGCAATACGCTCTGTGTCAGAACCGCTGTGCCGTAGGGGGATTGCTCTGACCTTTATGTTATCAAGACAGACGTGTTACGGCTTTCAAGCAAACCGGTCTGACCCATAAGTCCTCGCTGTGCATGGATCTACGAGGCAGACCATTCCATCTGCCCTTTCCCCATCTTCCTCTCCATCCTTGCAGGCCCGAGTCCCGCGTCTGGACAGTGATGTTGCTGCTGGGGACGTGCCTGCTGTACTGCGCCCGCGTCACCGTGCCCATCTGCGCCGTCGCCCTGAGCACCCACTTCGACTGGGACAAGAAGCAGTCCGGCATAGTGCTCAGCAGCTTCTTCTGGGGCTACTGCTTGACACAGATTATTGGAGGACATATCAGTGATCAGTACTGGAAATTATTCTCATGTTTTCCTCTGCTCGGGCCTTTTCAATGACACTTAGCTTGGTTTTGACCTCTCAGTTCAAGTCTCGGCAGCGGCTGTGAAATTTTCACCCTGGGACAGTGATGGGGTGGGAGGGTGAAGCGTGTCCGTGGGGGGAAGCTTTATGGGGCACTTGCAGGTTGCTCTGAAAGCACTTGAGGTCTCTCCATCAGCCTCGCTCAGGGCCTGTAGCTCTGATTCAGAAAGGACACGTGTAGTTTTGACTGTCCGATTAGATCTCTGGGTCTTAAAATTGGCGCTATGCTTATAGGGCAGCAGGCACTGAAGGACTTTGCACAGGCAAAACCCCCAGCAAAGACAGGGAGCGTCTACACGATCATTACTGCCTCCACAGCTCCTGCATAGCAGCTGCCAGGAGAGATCTACAGTCCTGTTAACGGACACTTAGACCAACATAGGGGTTTTTTTCACCTGGAAACAGTGAAGAGCACTTTTATACCAGCATAATTTTTCTGATGGAGGTTGTTTTTAGCACTGGTTCAGTAACTGGAATAAAAAAAGCAAACCCACAAGCTTACATGTTTCGCTTAGGGACATGGTTTAGTGGGCGTGGTGGTGTTGGGTTGACGGTTGGACTCGATGATCTTAGAGGTCTTTTCCAACCTCAATGATTCTATGATTCTATGATTCTAAGCTGATGAAAGAAATAGTGGGTGTAAAGCAGACTTTATTTTAGAAAAGTGATAAATGCTGATGCTCATGCATAGTTCGTAGCTGCTGCTCACCGGGAGTGTTATTTGTCCATTAACAAACAGCTTAATCCCAGTGGTGCCAGACAGCCATTTGGAAGGGTTTATAGCTGCAATCACTAACCACAAGAAGAAAATATTTCCTTTTTGCAAGGAATACAGCTTTTTTCTATTCGATCTGCATAGTCTATCTTTGTTTTCAGTTCAGCACCTCCAGTTTTTCCACCCTATATTCTCATGCAGTCTTTTCACAAACAAGCCCCCATCACAGTTTCCATCCCGTTTGGGGAAAACCAAGTGTCTCCATTTCATCATATCAATTAAAAAACAACTTGCCCAGCTAGCTGTAAGGAAAGATCTGAGTAATTACCTGCTTGAGTTCCTCTCCCCAGCCACCGTATTCTTAGTGAGAAGGGCTTTCCTGTGAAATCTTTTGTGAGGAACACGTGCCTGGAAGGAGTACACTATGCATGCAGTGCACTAGGCTATTTAATTATGTTCCTTAATAGTTTGCAAGCAAACGGCTGCAAAAAACCAAATGTTAACAGGCAGAGCTGATGCAAAACAGCGGATGGAAGAGAAAACACCGTCACTGGTTAAGAAAAGCAGAACGGTGACAGCAGCTTGGGCTTCCCCTCCATCAGAGACTTGAGTGCATCAGTGCGGTGGTGTCTCTGGGGCTGGTGTGTGCCGGAGATGGACGGGCACGCTGGTGGCCAGTGTCCCAGTGAGAGCAATCCCGGTGACCGGCCACTCGCTCCCTGCTCCAGGGGTGCAGGAGGTGGGAGGGGAGGAGGTCAGAGCTACTCCCCAGAGGGCTAAAGACATTTGTAAGAGAAGAACAGGTTTGACTGAAAGGTTGCTCTTAAAAACAGGCTAAACTGGGAAGAGCACTTGAGTCTTGACTGGGGGGCTTTGCCCTTTCGCCCTCCCCTCATTTTTGATAACGTGTTTTCTGTCTTCCAGAATAGGAGGTGAGAAAGTCCTCCTCCTCTCAGCATCAGCCTGGGGGTTCCTCACGGTCCTCACCCCGCTGCTCACCCACGTCACTTCTGCCCACCTCGTTTTTATGACCTCCTCCAGGTTCCTCATGGGGTTGCTGCAAGGTGAGACCCCTGTCCCGAGCACGTGTCTGTGTGTCTGTCTGCCCAGGGGCTTCCTTGCAGGGGGGCTCGTGTGCAGTAAATGCAGATGCAAGTCATGTGGTTTGCAGTGCACGAACCCTTCTCCCGTGTGTTCGAGCAATCCTCTGCCTCAAAACTGCCTCCACATCCAGAACTTCCACGGGAAAAAAAAGTGACATTTCTAGAGAAAGTCACTGACAAATCGTTCCCCTGTAGAAATCTCTCTGCCAGACAAGGGCTGCTGGCCTCTGAATTCATCACTGTTCCTGTTTGATTTTCCACATTTTAAAACTCCTTCAAAGGACTTGGGGAAAATTGGTCCTTGCCAAAACTTTTGGATAATTTGGGCTGATTTGCCTTCCCTCTTGCAGCACTGGGGAACTGTTGGGATAAGTGCATTGGCACTGATGGGTTTACAGTAGCAGCGGTGATGATGAAACAGGGGATTACGGAGAAGGCACAAACAAACCTTTCATGGTGATGGATTCACTTATTTTATTTGATATCCCTGTTTTGAATTCACCAAAGGTTTTGTTGCTTTGTCTCAGTGTTTAGCTCCCGCTGGATCTTTTAAATTTGCTTTTGATTTGCTCACGAGGGCACAGGAGCCTGACTGCTCCCTGCCTTGCTCCCGTTGCTCGCAGGGGTGTATTTCCCGTCCCTGGCCAGCCTGCTGTCCCAGAAGGTCCGGGAGAGCGAGCGAGCCTTCACCTACAGCACAGTGGGGACTGGCTCGCAGTTTGGGTAAGTTCAAAAGGCTTTGAGCAGCGAGTGACAGTCTCCGGACATCGTACGTGATGAAATGCCATTAAATAGTTGGAGGCAAAACTCGCAGCCCAGAGTACATGTGGATTCCTGGGTCCTTGAGGATACCGGCTGCAGCTGAGGAAGCCTCAGGCAGTTGCTGTCATGCATGTCAAGGATTTATGTATTTTTTTTTCTTTCTTTTCAAGCCAGACTTTGAAGAGTGTTTGCAACATTTAATTACTATGGGAAACAGCCTGATTCAGTAGGAAGAGCAAGGGTCAGCCTGAGACTGGTCACCTGTCCTCTCTGATAGATGGGGATCATAAAACTTCTCCCATCTCTGCTAATCTCCATCAGAATTACTTTTCTAAATGGAAGGGTTGCTTAAAAAACAAATAGAAATATTACTGCATTTAATCACTTAGTTTTCCAGTGTACTCGTTTCTTTTGCTGATTTATACATTCTCTGAGATACTTTCTGCACACCAGCAACCTCATTTTCTTTCCCTGACGAGCATGTTTCAGTGCGGGGCAGGCGAGCGTGAGGTCCCTTAGCGGTTTCTCTTCCCCAGCTGAGGATGCCGAGATGCCACGTGGGGAACAGGGCAGGTTGCAGAGTCACGGGGGGACCGGGCAGGCGGGCAGCGCCTGTGCACGCAGCGACTGATGGCTCTTTGAAGTGCATTTAGTGACACTCAGCATCCGCCCCAGGGAGCATCTCCCAGTGGTGCGTGCGGTCCAAACGCTCTTAGCCAGACCTGTAAATCCGAGCGTGGCTTCCCTTGCAGGACGCTGGTGATCGGCGGTGCAGGATCTCTCCTCCTGGACTGGTATGGCTGGGAGAGCGTTTTCTACTTCTCTGGTTTGCTCACTTTGCTCTGGGTTTACTGCACCTGCAAGTACCTCCTGAGTGAGAATGGTAAGTCCAGCCGCCTGCATCCCTCAGGCTGCCAGCGCTCCTGAGGCTGCGGGACCCGAGTGGTACCTCCCGGTTATTTTCTGCAAATCCCCTGTGTTTCCAAGATCATGCCTGGTTTTACACAAAGACCTGTTGTTCAGATGTCTTCTGTAATACACGCTGTCTCTCACCCAAGATGCTAAACCCAGAAACGAGGTTTTGAGCTCTTGCATTGCTGATTTCCTATGTCAAGTCCCACGCTGGATTATATTGCTGTCGAGAGCCTGATCTGACTCCTCAGTACTCTTAAGCACCAGTGAAAACACCAAACAGAACATGATCTTCAAAGTGGATTAAGCTAAAGCAGGGCAAGATACTTATTCCAAACCAAGAGCATCTACACACAGAGCTTTTAAAAACCAGTTAATCCAGAATATCTCTTACCAAATAACAGTCTGGGAGTAATTCCACACATGGGCAAACCATTACTCCTGGCTACAGCATTATTAGTGTGAGTGTGGTATGTAGGAGCTCAGCCCGTCAGGAGCCTGGTGTGTGCCTGGTGCTGTACAAAATCCAAACCTGGTCCTTGCCCAAAGAGATTTCTGTTTAATTATAACGAGATATAACAAATGGGTGTAGGTGGCTGGATGGGGAAGTATGTGGATGCAGTGGAAAAATTTTGGTCAACGTAACAAGGTGTTTTCACGAGCATCCAGTGCTGGTATTGCCAAAAAAAGAGTTAGAAAGAGATTAAAGGTAGTTGTATAGCAGTCTCCCAGGGCTCCTTCCAGCTGCACAGAAAATTACTGATCAGAGCTTTCCTTTGTATGTTTTCTTCCCTGCAGAACTTATCATCCCCATAGATTATTTAATGAGAGGCCTCTCGATATCCAAGCAGACCAAAGTTCCCTGGAAGCAGCTGTTTAAGAAGGCGCCGATATGGTAGGCAGCTGCGGTGGCCTCGAGCGTCAGCAGGGCTGGGGAGCACCCTCCTTCCAAGGGCTTTTTCTCCTCTCTGTGCTTATTTCTTCTGCCTATGTGTATTTTGTCCACTTATTTATATATTTGGGATATGTGACCAGGTTTTCTAATCCCTTCTGTATAAACAAAGAACTAAAAGATAAGCTTGACAAAAGGCGGTTTATGTTCTGTCCAGAGGAACGTCAGGCTTCAATATTACTGGCAAACCTTCCTCCTTCGCAGTCTGTTCCCTGTGTGGGGGTTGTGTGCTCCTCCGGAGGGATATTCTCCACCGGTCTTGTTAGAAATGCTGCTTGTAATGGGCTCCGAAGAAGTCCTGCTCAGGGGCACTGGGTGGCACAGGCTGTGTTCTCATTGCTGGCAAACCATCTTTTAATAGCCATTTTTTCTTTGGGATTCTGCATTTGGTACTGAAGCTCATCCAAGCATGTTCCCAAGTGCCGTTTAAAGCCGGAGAGGAGGGCGATGGGGCTGCAGGGCAGCAAGCCCATTCCTGCCTTGAATAACCATGGAGCATTTGCTGATAACAAATCCCTAGAAAACCCCAGACAACACCTCTTGGAGCGGGACAGCTCTTGCAGCGCTCGAAGGGACTGGTGGGAAATGCACTTGCACAATTGCTGCTGCAATTAACCTCGCCTGAACCCGGGGGCTGACGTCAGGCACCGGCCCGGGCGCTGTGCGGCGAAGGCAGCGAAGGAACGAGTGGTGCTGCGAGTGGCAAGCCAAAAGGAGTAGTTACCTCTGAAAAAATCTCAGGAAGCAATTGTAGTGCTGTGAGGGATTTACGTATAGACCAGGAACTGAAATACTGGGTTGCTCGGGTGCTCGTTTCCCACCCCGTGTGACCTGTCACTCCTGATTATTTCCTCCCCGCTGTGTATTTTCAGGGCTGTCATCATCGCTCAGCTTTCTACGGCCAGCACATTTTTCACTCTCCTTTCCTGGCTGCCGACTTTCTTTAAGGAAACTTTCCCCGAGTCAAAGGTAAGTTGGCTCTGAGACACAGGCACTGCCGGTCTCCGTGCAAATGAGGTCGTGCTGGGTGCCTGCCAAAACGGGTTGGCTGGGGAGGAAGATGATGGCAGAGGGACTTGGTGAGAGCAGGCTGGGAAGCAGGCGGAGGTGGGAGGCTTCCCTGCGGGGTTAGGAGCCGTTACCCCCCTGCACACGCATTTGGAGATGCAAGCAAGCGTCCTCCCCCCAGGTAGGCAGAGGCTAGTTTCTAGTTGCTTGTTTAGGGATGCTGAAGTGAGGCGGAGCTGGGGCACTTTCCAGGCAGGGAAGAGAGGGTTATATTTGGTTTTTAGACTGCTTTTCTTCCGAGGGAAGGATGGTTTTCAAATGGCACAGAGCTCATGACATTATGCTGTGGCAAATGACCATCAACCCATTCACTCCTGGGTTTTCACGGGGTTTTTAACTGTACTCACATTGTATAGCTCAGACCTGCCTGTGAAAATGATAATTACCGTTAATAACGTGTACTTCAAAAATGCTATAAAAGTTTCCCTCTCCTCAGCACAAATGATGTTTCCATTTTTCAGAAACCTAGGCAATACTCAGCTGGCTGAGAGCTGGTATTTTGATCTTCTTGTTCTCAGAAACTCAGACAATCTTTTCCACAATGGCTCAGTTCGGGTTTTATGATTTCCAGAGCTGCTTACAAATGCCTTTTCATATTACGTGTGTACGGCACTTTATGGCATACTTGATATTTATATTAAAATCATGTATTAAACCAGCAAACATATTGTTGTGACAAGATCTGTGCACCTCGAGTAATACGCTTGTGCAGCAGTAATTTACCATCTGTTAAGCATTATAGCGTGCTGCCCTTATGTAAGATGCTCTATATAGTGTTCCTGCATCTGATAATCGCTTCATACGTTTTAATAAAACGGGGCTTGAGGATGCTTGATTTTAAAGAATGGATGATAATCCTTAATGTGGGAAACCTATGTCACCTACTGGTCAAAGTCCCTTTCTGCAGGTGAGCTGCCTTCACCGCTGCCTCCAGCCCACCTGGATGGAGGTGATGGAGGGTTTTGGCTCACGCTGCTCGGGGCGATGGGCCGTAGGGGTGAGACAAGGGTGGTTTGGTGTGTTGGGATTGACTTGCTGAGCAACCCCAGCTGGTGTTAACAGACACCAGAGAGATACTACCCCACAAGCCCTATGGGGTAACATTTTCAAAAGTAACCAAGACCCAAAGTTTCAAAGATGCAGATGGACCCTGGTATGATTTCCAGGAGCAGCTGGAACAAGGTTATTCAAACCCAAGATTATTCAGCCTTCCCGCGCATCCTGAAGCCAGGCGAGGAAGGGAGGGATGCCTCCACGGGGTGACGGGCTCTGAGCGAAGGGGGAGATACGATGGAGGGATGGGTAGGTTCAACCAGCTGAGATGAAGCCCAGCCCAACCAGCACTGATTTCAGCTCCTCCTGGGATCTGGGCACCAAAATGCCTCTAAACAGCTGTAATCAGATGACCAGTAATCATCTGTGATTACAACTCTAGCAAGCTCACTTGATTGAAAATAGGCCGAAGTACGTTGCTACCCGTAATGTTACCTAATCCTGGCATTAGAAAATCCAGCTATGTTCCCTCAGCTTCACAGTAACGTTGCTAATGAGGTTGAAGCTGATGTCAGAAATTTCGCCGGCAGCTTTACTCATGACCCACAGGGCAGAGTAAAATCTACAGCTTGCTTTCCAGGGCTCTGTGGCTCTCTGCCACATCACCGTGCTGAACAGTAAACTTTGCCACGTCTAATCCCACTTTCCCAGAGCAGACAGAGCTTTCTGCCTCTCCCCTGGATGCAGGGTCACCGGGGCAGAAGGAAAGACAGCAAACCTACCGAATGCCACAGCCCCGTAATGCGCCTGCCACCTTACAGACTTCGGAGTGGTGCAGGGTGTAGCTGAGAGCTTGCTGTGCGAAGTGGGTAGAGATCCTGCAAGAAGTCCTGATCACTTCATTTTCTTTCCTTTCTACAGATATTACAGACTATCAAATAAAATATTTGCAAACAAACTCAGCTCTGACAGCAAACCTCTCTTGATTTTTGTTCCCTTTCAGGGTTGGGTGTTTAATGTAGTCCCCTGGCTGGTTGCAATTCCAACAAGCTTGTTCAGTGGCTTTCTGTCTGATCACTTAATCAACCAGGGTAAGAGCTCTTCTGGCTTTTCTTCAGCTTTTCTTTTATGTGATGTGGAAAGAGGACCTGGGTGGGAGGAGGTGGGCTCGTTGGTAGGGAGAAGACACGGCAAATAGACAACGTGAGGTTCTGATATGAAAGCAGAATAAATACTCCAGGGTCCAAATCCCATCCATGTGTTTGGGGCTCCCTTTGATCTCAGTCGCAGTATCCACCTGGAGATGAAATCTGGCCATCTGAAATCCACTTACTGGCTGGTCTCCTGGCTGGAAAACAAGGAGACCTGGTGAGCTGTGCTTAACTGCAACTCTCTCTCTTCCAGGGTACAAAACCATCACCATTCGTAAGTTCATGCAGGTAAGAGAGCTGAAGCCACAGGAGCGACACTTGAGCTACTTCCTGAGCTCTGCTTGCACGGCAGATGAGACCTCTTATGGAGCTGGGTTGGTGGTTATAGGTGGAAAGAGGAGAGGTTTTCTAGCTTTGCAGATAGACTGGTGGTCAGTGCGTATGGGGAATGAAATCCAGAGGAAAACCCTGACCGAGGAACCAGGACCATTGTAAAAGGGAACAGAGCATGGACCAATGGTAAGGTTGAGCACAGAGATTTGTGCGTGCTCCGAAGAGGTTTTCTTTCACAGGCAAAGGCCAACCATACGCTGTCACTCCAAATGACCCCTTAGATACTAGGAAACAGCAATACGGATGAGCAGAGATAGAAATGCCGGGTGAGAGCACAGCGTATCCTCTTTGCTCTGCAGCATCACATCCCTCTGGACAGACCTCTGACACAGAAAGGCAGGACACTGGGGAAAAAAAAGGCTTGAGAAGCACCTGGTGCATACGAGCTCTTGCCATTGTAAAAGGGAACAGTTTGTCCGTGCTTTCTTCCTTACAGAAAATGTGCTGTGGTATTTAATTTTCCCTTTCTTCCAGGTCATTGGCTCTGGTGTCTCGAGCATTTTTGCTTTGTGCCTGGGCCAGACCTCCAGTTTTTGCAAAGCGATAGTGTTCGCCTCCGCCTCTGTTGGACTTCAGACCTTTAACCACAGGTAACGACCGTGATAACGACAGTAGCTGTGGCCCTTAGCTCTTATCCCACGCTTGGCATTTTGGGGTCTCAGAGGAGGCTGCCTCCGTCGTGAGTGTCAGAGCAAGAACTGGCGCTTGTCTGAGCATCGTGCGTTGGTCCCTGCGAGGCCGGTGGAGTTTAGTGCCCGCTGGGTTGGAATTGATCCAGCAAACCTCTAGCGTGGGGAAGGGCTTGGCGTACTGGAGGGTACGTTGGACCAGGCAGGTATTAGGGAGATGAAGCAGGAGGGGAATTGCATTTTGGCCCCTCTGAACACTTGGAGTTGAATCCTTTTCCTCCTGGTACTCTCCTGTGCTGCTTCACTCTCAGCCTCTTTCCTCCTTTCTTCCGACAGTGCCATTTATTGTCTAGGATCCCTTCCTTTTGTTTGACAAACTAAACTCTGTGTAAATGATGAAAGAGCAGTCGCGCTCCCTTAAAACAGCCATTTCCCCCTCTCTGTTTCTCACTAGTGGCATTTCAGTAAACGTACAGGATCTGGCCCCCTCGTGTGCTGGCTTACTGTTCGGTAAGGATTCCTGCGGGGTTTCGGTTGTGCTGGAGAGGTGGCGTGTACGGGAGGGGGGGGGACAAGGTCGTCAGCATTAAGGTTTGAGGAGGAGTAGCTCTGTGCAACATCTCCTCCGTATTCGTGGCCTCAGCTTCCTTCTGTGATACACCTGCCGTTGCTGGGGGCAGGTAACTGCACGAACATGCCTTTCGATTTGCCAAATGCTTACCTGCACCCAGGGGTGGGGGGTGAGGCCGAGCGTCGGTTGTCCCAGCCATCAGCAAGGCATTTAGCTGCGCACACAGACCAGGGGTCGGGTGGGAGCCCGGATGAAGCCATCCATGTCTGCGGGTTTTGAATACGCAATTTCTTTCTTTTCTTTACAGGTGTCGGGAATACAGGTGGAGCCCTCCTAGGTAAGGTGCCCTCCTGCAGCTCCTCCTTTCCTGGGAGTCCTCTCCTTGCAGGCGGGCAGGATCTGGCCCCAGAGCCTTGGCATTTCTTTCTCTTCCCTCCTATCCCAGGTGTCATTTGCGTGTACTTGGCTGGCTACCTGATTGAAACGACTGGCTCCTGGATTTCTGTTTTCAACCTGGTGGCTGCTGTTAACAGCATTGGCCTCTGTGCATTCCTCATGTTTGGAGAGGCCCAGAGGGTGGACACAGACTCTGCATATATGGACCTCTAGAGATGAGTCCAGCAAGCAGCCGAAGGACAGGAGAGTGTCACGTCTATGTGTCATTGTCACACAAGTGCCAAAGAACATTTTTTTTTTTTTTTAGGTGTTTAA
Source organism: Aptenodytes forsteri (assembly GCF_000699145.1). Classification (NCBI taxonomy): domain Eukaryota; kingdom Metazoa; phylum Chordata; class Aves; order Sphenisciformes; family Spheniscidae; genus Aptenodytes; species Aptenodytes forsteri. Next base: position 1,475,270 of record NW_008794731.1, on the reverse strand, counting down.
CAGGACAAAAAATATACTGAGAGCAAGTACATAACGGGTCTGAATGAAACCCGTGGGAGAAAAGAAATCTAGAGTTCATTTTTTGCTCAGGGCATGGCTGATGGCCTGTAGAGCCATCCAGCTCAACGTCTCCAGCGAGGACACAGCCCATGTGACTGGTTTGCCCCAGTCCGTGTCTAGTGGACAAATATCCGCGTGGCCAAAGCAGCTTACCTCCTTGTCTCCGAAGGCAGCCGCCGTTTGCATGCTTTGCCCTGGAGCGGGCGCTCGCTGAGGGGAGCTGCTTCGCTGTGCCAGGAGCGGGTCCCTCCATGCTCTGCTGTCCAGTGACCGCAGGGAGGGTGGCCGGCTCTCGGGCTGCCACGCGACACGTGTGGTCTGAACTACATGAAAGGAATCATCCAAGCGAAGGTACCTCTGACCTTAACCCTCCCTCGCGTGCCTTCATTTTGCAGTCTGCTCGACAGGTACCAGCCAGGTGTGCGAGAGAACGGGTTGTGAGATGAACTCAAGGCTTCCCTTCAGGGGAAGCGCAGGGAGGGTGGCCGGCTCTCGGGCTGCCACGCGACACGTGTGGTCTGAACTACATGAAAGGAATCATCCAAGCGAAGGTACCTCTGACCTTAACCCTCCCTCGCGTGCCTTCATTTTGCAGTCTGCTCGACAGGTACCAGCCAGGTGTGCGAGAGAACGGGTTGTGAGATGAATTCAAGGCTTCCCTTCAGGGGAAGTCTTCTGGCTGGATGTCTACTGTGGACCCAGGGGCGTGAGGTTGCATCAGTACTGCCTTCACCGCGCTTGAGCTGAGCCAGGAGGTTGCAGAGCAGATCGCTCAAAACAGCTGAGCCCATCTTTGCTCAAGGACAGAGCTCAAGGGCTCCCTCCTCTCCCGGGTCGCTTTACCCCAGCCCTGAGCCAAGGTAGACCTCCTCCAACGTGAGAGCAGAGGAAAGCTGCAGTCACCCATGGTCAGGCTTAGCTGGGCTGACCTCGTGGTGTAGGTGCAGCCGAGGAATCCCCCGGGAGCTGTTTTGCCATGTGCTGTGAATATATAGGAAGAACAGGTCACGTTCTGTGCTGTGGCTCTATACTCCCAAATGCTTTCTGCTTGATCAGACATGTCCTCCATGTGCTTTCAAAGGGGTGCGGGAGACTTTCCAAAGAGCCTGCAAGGGGCAGGTTTTGTTTCTACGTTAAGCGTAAAGCAAATTTCTGCACTGGGGATCCATGGTACTGGATGTGGATCCCGGCAGTTCCCTGTGTCAAAGGGAAATATTTGGCTGTACACGCCTCTGAGCCTGAATGTCTTAAGTTATTTATAAATATTTTTAAATTTAAGTACCAAATTTTATATTTTATGTACTTGAGGCCTGATTCTGCATGCTTATTTTGAGTGGTACTCCCACCAAAACCCACGGTATTTCTAGAAGGGAAGGATTTACCAGCCTACAGTTTCTAGTTTTGTAGGATCTATTTTAAATGTGACATTTCATATTAAAGCAATTCATTGCTTTTCCTCCCACCTCTTGCTTGCAGCCTGAAAGGATCTCTTTGATTTCTCTAGTGCTTACCAGAAAACTTCAGCGGAGACTTGGGAGCAGATTTCCCAAGGGACCTCGCTGTGCAGGAAAGCTATAGGTTCAGATTCATTGTCCTTGGAAAAAAATAATTATCCCCTGCTTCTCCTTTTGTTTTGGCCAAATTTCTTCTTGGAAGATATGTTGGAGCCATGTTAAGCTTGTGACTAGCTGGGTTTATAGTGAAAATACTGACAGCCTTTTAATTGCAGAGACACTAATGGGTGCCACTAAACTGAGCTGAGCTACTTATTGGGGATATTAAGAGATAAAGATGCAACTGCCTGATGTCTTCGCAAGAGAGTATAGGATCAGTGTGGCCTGACTGGGGACCAGAGAGATAAGAAAGTATTTTTTTCTCCCTCTGTGCCTTTTTCTCTAAAAGGCTGGTCGCTACCATAGGTACAACCCTGTATCTGGGGTGCTGCAGAGCTGCAGAGCCAGGCCACACGAACGCGGCCGGGAAGCCTCTTAAAATCAGCAGGTAAAATGGGGAGGGCACACACAGCAAATGCAGGCTTGCCGAAGAGACCTGAGGCGATGCTGACATCTCTGCCAGCCTTGTCGCTCGTCCAGCCCGAGCAGATTGCACAGCTTTTTCTGTAGTGACATAGAAAAAAAAAAAAAGTGGGTTTTGAGGGGTTTTTAACATCTTCCCTGGCCGTTCAGTGTTGCAGGTCAGGAGCACAAGGAGTGAATTCTGGTTCTCTTCGCTGATTGCACCGTTTCTTGTGAAAGAGTTGATCAGTTTAAATCACTCTCATTCGAACCAGGCAGCTTGGCCACCCCTTGGCTCTGCAAGCTGGGAAATCTGGAACTGAGATCTTCAAAGGAAAGTCAACATTGCTGGCTGTGCCTTCTCTGTAAATCCAGCTAACACTTTGGTGGATTGTCCAGATTATCTGTCTCTGTAAACTGGCTAATAAATACTTGAAGTACGTTTGAGGCTTAGGTTTCATTATATTCGTACATCTTTGGCAAAGTATTGAAACCATTTTACATGGCCGTACTACCATTTGTTTAAACAACCTTGCCAAAGCTTGCTGTCTGAGGGTTTTTGTTATGGAAGGACCTGAAAAAATAAAGGCAGCGAATCATTTGCACACTGTCTGATTGCCCTTTGAATGCAGAGGTGCTAATTTGCATGATCAGTAAGGGGCAGGCAGAGCTCAAGTGTATTTAGCGTGATTAACTCCTTAGGGTTGGTGAGAGAGGACGGGGAGGCTGTGCTGGGAGAATATCTGGGCTGGCAGATTTTCACAGCATCCTCGCGTATACTCGTGCGTCGGACCTCGGAGTACTTCCAGCTACATCTTCTCACTTATTTTGGAAAAATGACTGAAAAGCTGTCTTCAGCAGAGCTGTGGTCGCTACAGCCTCAGGAGACACGGTCCAGTATCAGTCGCTATAGTAATAACACAAATGAAACAAGTCTTCGGTCAGGCGGGGTATACCCCCGCAGACAGCTCGCCTTCCGCCTGGAGATTGCCTTAAAAAAAAAAAAAAAATGATGTTGCCAACTTTTTCGCATCCTCGCCGATAGGTTCGAACAGATGCCAACAGAGGGAGCTGTTAGATTTGGGATGTGGCAGCTCCTGGCTGGCCGAGAGCTGCTGAGCCTGGCCCTGGCACAGCTGGCGCGGCCGGTTTTTTGCCAATTGCCAACTTTTTCGCATCCACGCCGATAGGTTCGAACAGATGCCAACAGTGTTAGATTTGGGATGTGGCAGGTCCTGGCTGGGCGAGAGCCGCTGAGCCT
>NW_008794731.1:1429421-1471923 GCF_000699145.1 Aptenodytes forsteri | reverse complement strand
CGGGTGGTATGGCTTGCTATGGCTGGCGCGGATGGTTTGGCTGGCAGAGCTGGCAGGGTTGGTACAGCTGGCACAGCTGGGCAGCCAGCGGAGCCTGGCCCCACCGAGGAGCAGCCCCCCGGCTGGTGGCTCTCGCTGCCGGAGCCTGCGCTGGGGGGTCCCAGGACCTGCTGTCCCAGCATTCGCTTTCCCTCTTCATTTGGCAACTGTACAGTCAGTGTGGGGGGGTGGGGAGCAAAAGTTTGGGAGTACATTTTAAAAGGAGAAATAGCCACTAAAGGAATTTTAAGACCTCATCTGTAGGGTCATGTAATCAAGAAAATATCTTTAAGGACTGCGGAGTCCACTAATTTTCTCCTCAATGTGCTCAGAAAACAATATGAAACTTTGTGGTATGAAAACGATGCCGAAGATAATTTAGCAGAATGTAAGTTGTCCTCAACTTTTCCTGTCCTTTTGCTCCTCTTATAAAGGTATAGACAACTTCTGACACACACACTTGAGCTATTTTGACCTGAAAATCTCTAAGAAGCCACAGACCCACCTTCAACCCTGCCCCGTTCTTCTTCCCGGTATCCTGCAACTGTGTAAAGCCTGAGAGAGAAGAACGAGCTCTGCCACGTTCCTTAAATCGTCCGGGTCCCAGGGCTACCCCGCCTGTCAGGCTGGATCCCAGCCCGCCCTGAACAACCAGGGATGGGTACGGTGCAAAAGGGACTGGGAACCTGGGACTGGGCTTAAAGGCTGATTAATCACAGGTACGTTGTATTGCTGCTGTGGGTTGGAATTGACGGGCCGGTTTGTATTTAAATTGTTTGGGGCGCATTCAATAGCTGGCTCTAGAGAATTGGAAGGATACTGTTTTATTGCAGCTTGCATAACACTAAATCAATAAACACATTCAAGCAGATGGAAAGCAAAACACAGGAGAAAAAACAGCACTATTATTTGGAGGAGAAAAGAAATAGCAAAGAGCACTTCTCGCTGATACTTTCGCCTTGAAAACACAAGCAGATGCTCTCACAGCAGAGACCTGATCTAACATCCACCTGCCAGCTCCCCGGGGCTGGGACATGCCCCAAAGACACCACCATTCCGCAAAGGGCACCCAGCGCCGTAACAAGCAAAATATCACCGTTTATTGCAGCCGTGACCTACTGCATGGCACGTAATGAGGAATTTTCCATTTCAAACTTTAATGCAATAATTAAGATGTCCATTAAGGTCTTTACAGTTTGACTGCTTGTAATTAAAAACGGGAGGGATGGGGGGGCAATGGCAGGGAGTTGCAGTCGAGGGCATCAAGCTCCCGCCGGCAGCTTTAAGTGCTCTCCCCGATTTTTATTCTCTGTTTTGTTTCTTTCTTCAACATAATTTTCCTGGTTTTGTTTGTAACTGTCCTCAGCGCAGGTGGCCTGAAAAACACATGAAAACCAATCTTAGTTCCCACAAGTACAACTTGATTTCAAAAAAGATCTTTTCCCCTCTACCAATACACCTCCGAAATACCGATGCTCCTGGGATGCAGTTTTTGGGGGTGTCTCTGAGCAGGGAGATCCTCGGGGCATCGCCTTGAGCCAGGCTGCCCCATCCGACAGCAGCGCTGGGGACATGGCGTGAGCCAGGACAGCTGAGCTCCATCAGCAAAGAGTCACGGGAATAACCCAAAAGCACAGCGTGACCGTCAGCCGCAGGAACGGTAACTGGGGTTTTATGCTCCACTTGGTTTCCAGACTGGTATAGCTCCCTGCTTACACAGTTCCCGGTGCAGCGTTAAGGGTGGGGTAGGTTTTAATCCAATAATGAAAAGAGAAGAAACCCCCGTTAAACCCACATCTTCCAACGTGTCTCTGCTCCTGGGAGGCCAAAGTCCCATTATCCAGTAATAGGATTTGGCCTCCTAAAGCTGTACCGAAATACTTGTAAAATTTTGTTCCCAAATCACCAGATTTTTACAAAGGATTAACAAAAATTAATGATTTGACGGAGGAAGTAGCTGCCAGACAAGCTTCGGCTGATCCCTTGAATCCCTTCCCAAATTGCTTTCCCCTGCTCTGTGCAACTACCAATTTACCGGTGACTCGCTCTTGTTCTTCCAAACACAGCGCTGGGCGCGATCCCCTGGCACTTTGGCATTAATTATTCTCTAATAAATTGTTTTTAATTTCAGCTCCAAAGGAAAAGAAAAAATAAAAATCCCGCTTCCATGGGAGACAATGGAAAGGTACATGTGTAGCAATTATCGGTAGGATTTTACACAAAGAATTAGCAACCTACTCGCGCATGTCCTGCATTCTCATTAAAGGCAAACCATTTGCGGTTGACAGGGGATTTTCCTGTGCAACCATTTAGGCTCATCGCAGCTGTTAAATTCCTTTCATATTGGGGTTTTTTTCCCCCCTCTCCTACCAAGTCTCGTACAAACCCACTCATTTACAATCTCTCTTGTGTACCTGTGTGAATTACGAGTGAGGGGAACACTTTCATGAGACTCATCCTCAGCCCTTGAGATGCCCGGAGCCGGCGCAAACCTTGGCTGGTCACAGGTGCCTTTTTACCTTTTTGCTCTTATTTTGCCCCAAATGAGACGAGCGACGGCTTGTGTCTGTAAAGCCGGTGTCACGAATTTCCCAGCTGCAGTCGCCTTCGTGGGGTTTTGCTGCCGCAACCAACCTGCTCCTCAGTGCACGCAGCTCCGCTCTGCCTCCTCCAGCATCCTCCCTCCAGCTCCTCCGTCCCACGGTCCATTCCTCTCCCAGCCCCTCTCCGCAAGCCCATTCAGCAGGTTTTGGGGAGTGGACAAAGTCCCCACATGTCCCCAGGCTCATGGGAGGGAGGATGTGCCCTCTTATTCTGCACCCCAGATCCTGGTTATTTACTGGTTATTTAGCAAAATAACCCCCCTAAACAAATAGTATTATCAGTGAGAGTAATCAGATATCAGAGAGGAGGTCTTCAGATGAGTCATTTATCGTGATCTGGTTTATTTCATTTTATTTCAGCCCATCTGGGGCACAATTGCACTTTGAAAAGGGCTGGAGGCTGCAGTTCCAACTGCAGGAGCCACCTGGACCCGCAAGAGCTCAACATAAAACCACCGTCCTTGCAATTTCATTTTACAGAAACCTCTAAGTAGGACACGTGCTGCAACAAAGTGGGTGACCCAAGAAATGTTTGCACAGCCCTGGGCTGTCCTTCCAGGAGAGCCAATGCCCGTGGGGGACGGGCTGTTCTGCACCTGGACAAAAAGGTTCAGATCCAGGGACCATGACAAACCTTTTCAGAGGGGTACCTGTTTCCTGGGGATTTTGTGGCCGGAGTCAGCTGGGAGTACAAAATTCAAATTTAACTAATTTCTTACTTAAATGATGCATTTTGGGGGATTAAAAACTATGGGGAAGTTTTGATTCACCTCCAAATCAGATTTTTTTCCTGGCTCTGTGACGAGCTAAGTGAAAAGCTTTAGCCTATATGTCGCCAAACTCTGGATGCAGCTCTTTGTCCTTTGAGCTCTGTCAAATACCAAGTGATCTCTCTCAGCACCCTCAGATCATTTCAATATTTTCAGAAACGCCTGTGTAATTTTGATTCGAGTTAGGATAAAAATACTGAAATCCAGAAACAGAGACAGAGCCTTGAGGTGGACAATCTCTTCCTGGCAGGTTTTGGAAATCTTTCATAATAGCTTGGGGTTGAAAAATGGGAACTGTTTGGGGGACCGAAAAGATAAACATGCCTGGAACCAGCTGTATTTTAAAGGGTTTAGGATAGAAACCATGCCTGAAAGAGCATCATTAAGAAGAATTACCCACAGGTTTAAAGGATATGGATAAAGCTGTTCAGGATGGAAACTGCACCAGATTCACTGTTGTTTCAAAACCAGATATGCTAATACACACGCAATTATATGCCGAATTTGGTAGGTAGCGTGGCTGAGACCTGCCTGCGTGGGTTCTATCTGCATGCGCTGTCGCAGTTAAAACACACACGGAGCAGACACATGAAAATCTGGCTTGTAAATGTAACACCAAGGTAATGCAATCTGAGGTATTACTGGTGGTTTTGGCTGTTCGGATTGAGAGGGGGCTAAGGCTGACAGCTCAAATAAGGCCTCTGCCTCCAGGAGTGCCCCAGATCACTGGAAACCAAGAGGGGTCCTGCTTTAGCACCTACCTTTTTCTGCAGAGCCAAAACCTACAGCATGAGTAAGAAATGGCATATTTTGGCATTGCTCAGGGCTTCGCTGTTTGTAGGTGAATCTTCACCACTGGGCTGGTAAGAACGTGTCACCGCTCTCCGTAAAGACACTGTTTTCTCTCTTCTCCTTCAATGCAGTGCCAATTTTTACCCTCTTCTGATGGTGTCTGTTCATCCTCTCCCTCCTCCTCCTCCTTGGAGATTTCTGGATTAAAGAATAAAGCACAGAATTGATTTCCTGAACGTGCATTAGAGAGGATTATTCCAGGAGATTCATCCGTGTTTGGTGGATTAATATTTCCAGGGAAGGGCATCTCCGATCTCAGCCAATACTTCTCTCAGCATATCCCAAAACATTTTTTGCTTTTGCAGGCAAGGAGGAGCATCTGTAATGGCAAGAGACAGACAGCAGAAGTTCACAGCACTGGCGTTTGAGCTTCAGAATCTTTTGTAACACCAACATTTCCCATATAAATATATGAAGGGTGTTTTCTGTGAATTCTGCCTTTTCTTTACTCTGCTAATAGTAAAGAATAAAACCAGACACATATCAGACAGACACAGAAAACCCTACCAGCACCAGGGAAGTCAGCTACAAATCCCTGTGTAGCGTCACTCGCCACCAAAAGCACCCTCTGAGAGAGGGGCGCAGCATTCAAACGAAATAGGAGCTTGTCCAATTAATTAATTTGGCCTCCATACCCTGCACAAACGTGGCAGATCAAGGGCCTATTATGTTATAAGAGCAATCTGCGAAGCCTGTCTAGCAATGCGTGGCTCTGAATTATGCTTCAGAGGTTAACAACTGAAGTAGAGCTAAAGCTCCCTCCTCCTGTCCTCCTCCTCCTGGAGGAGACGCTGTGTATAATTGAGCAGAAGAGGCAAAACCTCTTCCCAGGAGAGGTGGAGGCGAGTCAGCCCCGAACCCTAATTGAGACCTCGGAGACCAACCTTTAGATGTCAACCAGCCGGACAAAAAATGATTGCTCCTCAGTCATGCTTGGACAGATCAGCTGGGCTCCCCTTGCACTCGGCTTTAGCAGGGCTCGTTCTGGTGATGACTGTAAGGAAAAAGAAGAAAGGGATAAAAAAATCAGATTTTAGCAGGGGGGCAAAAGAAAGCATTCAGAAGGACTGCCTATCCATCCCTGGAAATTTTCTTCTAGGTATCGACTGCTTTACCTGCTTAGACTCTTGCATGGTCCGAGGTTTGCAAGCAACACTGCTGTAAGGCAGAGTAAGTGTTAGAAAGCAAGCTGGGGACTAGCGCCCGCAGGTAAAATTGTCCTGCCCTATTGTCAGCACATCTGGCAGCTGCTTCAGAGAAGCAAAGGGTCTTTGCTTTTACACTGCCCTCCAATCTGAGGAGGGCACTGGGTGTTGTAACCGCACTTTTCTGAGAGTCTGAAACGCTTGGTTTCAAGAGCTGGTTTGATTTTTGCTTCCAGTCTCAGTCTAGGACCAGAGCAGGAAATCCTGAAGCATCAAAGAAAATCATCTACATGTCTGTAAGGATGGGGAAGGAAACAGGGCCATTGCCTGGCTCTGTAAGGGGGGTGGGAAAACCTGGCAGCAGCTGAAGGGTCATGCTAGAAGGAAGGATGGAGATCCTTCACTCACCCGAGATGGATACCAGCATTTGGAGCAGGAGATGGGAATGGGGGATTTTAACTCCTGACCTGCTCTGAAGAAGCAAAGAGCTGGTCCAGAGGCTGCGATTGTGGCATGGGTGGGAAGGTGGTCGGGGTGGGAAGGTCACAGTGGAGAGGAATGTACATGGAGAGAGGGAAAAAGCTTCGGGGGGGGTTCTGTAGATGAGGCTATCTAGCCAACTCTGGGGGTAATCCTAAACACTGAATTTTGTGTCCTTGCTTCTGATTTCACATTGTTTCTTGCATGAACGTGACTCATTTGACTGTTGTGGACTTTCTCCTGATGTAGATCATCATGTCTGAGCAGATAGCCTGTCCCTGAGCCTTACGACACCAGATTACCCCTCCTCGCAACACGTTTATCTCCCTGCTTTCATCTGCCTCTCAGGGATGATGTTTATCAAGCAGAGGTTTCTACCCAGGGCCTTTAGGCACATTTGTACAGGTGACACCAGCCCTGTTAGATAATCCAGAGAGAGCAAAGCAAGAATTTGAAGTGCAAGGGCAAAAGAAGTGGCTGATCTTTTGCCCATCTCCTGAGCAGCATCGTCTCAGCGGCTGCATCCGCATCCCCGCAGCTCCGCCGAGGGACGGCCCTTTGCACAGCACACACAAAATTTCCTTGGCAAAAGCGTGGGTCCCTCCAACCAGGGCTGATAAACCACACGGTCTCACAACTCTTTCGTTTCACTACCACTGCCAAACTACAAACATAACAAATGGATTTGCATTTTCTTAGAGCCACCAGGAATTTGGAGGAATAATTTTTCCAGCTGATGCTCAGCACTGGGCAGTAAGGACATTACCCCGTGTGCCACAGCTCTATTTGGGACGCTGAAATGCAGAAAATATGACCTGACACAAAGAATAAACACAAAACGCATGATTTATTTATTAGTCCCATCACATGATGTGCTGTTAGCTAATGCCTTAGCAATGCATTACCAGCAGGCAACGTAATGAGTATTGTCTTGCTTGGCTTCAGATAGAAACTTCAAGTTGAGACATGGATCGAAACATGTCCTTGCGGTCCCTCTTGCTTTCATCCTTTCTTCCACAGGAATCACAGGAATCTCCATCTCCCTTCCCTGTCCCACCGTCTTTTTTGGCTTTCTGCAACAAATCATATGAGACTTCTCTGTACCTCTATGTACCTAAACAATAGGGATAGTTGGACAATATCTTCCTTTTCTCCCAATTTCTAGTTTTCTGTAAAGAATGTTTTCTCTCTAAAAGATTCCTCCCCCCTCCCTAAGGTCTGCCTGAAAAAACCAGCTCTTAAAATAAAACATTTGGGGTTCAATATGGATTTACTCCACAGGAATTTCTCTTGGTTTTGTTTTCCAAGTGTTTCGAATGGAAAACTTCAACCAGATGGCGCCCAAGAGAGCGCATCGCAGCTTTGCATTTTTTAGGACTGATATAACTTATCGTGAACTGCAAAATAGCTTCTTTCACGCTGTTCCTTATACCAGCCCTTAACAGCAGCCTCTTTGGCAACACAGCTCAGTAATTAAAACCTGCGCTTGGGAAGCGATTCCTTTAACCATGGAAATTAAACACGTTGTTCCTGAGCTCCCAAACATTTGCACAGAGCCGGGTAGGCACCCGAGGGCCTGTCCCCACTGTGGTTTTACTGTAGGAAAGGCAGAGAAAACAGGAGAGCGATGCAACGCTCGGCCCTCGGAGAGAAAAGAGCCGCCTGGGAGTGCGTGTGCTCAAACTGCAGCCTGGGCTCGTCGTAAATTTTCCCCCCATGCAGCAGCACCGCTTGCTTGATAAATGATGCTCCAGCCTGAAGTGTCAAAAGGAAAGAAAAAAAATCTCTCTTTTTTTCCTACTTCTTTCTAGTTATTTTTGACAAGCTGGAAGAGAACAGGGGGAGAGGGAAAGGCTGATGCATGTTTGATATACACTTTTGACGGAGCTTTTACTTTGTTATGTTTAATTGAAAAGTGTTAACGTCGTCTGACATGAATATTCAGCTGATGCCTTTTGGTGCTGTTCCAGGAGTTACGATCGCCTGTGATTCCACTACGGCTCCTCAGCACGGAGCCCTGTCAAAGCCAGAGTGACAGTGGGGAAGCTATTAATTGAAATAGCTTCATTAATTAGTAATTAACAGCAGGGTAATGACTATGTCACACATCGTATTTCAATGAATGCCCTTCATGTGTTATGGGGCCTTTAATTAAAGAATATGCATTTTAATTAAAGGCAAGTTTGGCCCTTTGGCCTCTGGAATACAAAAGATGTTTCTAACTTTCAAGACTGGGAGGAGGAAAGGTTAGCGTGGGGAAAAACAGGCTGAGTGCAAGTCATTTCAAAGTTAAATCCCCGCCGCTGCCGTGCCTGGAGCGTGGTTCCCGGCTCCCGGCCAGGTGAGGAGCAGCCACTGCGTTTGCAGGATCCGTGCGTAAAGCCGGGCCCAAGCAAACCGCGTCTTTGCACCCAGGGTGTCGCTGGAAGCCGCCCCGCGCCGTGCTTGACACAGCGGCCGCATTTCGTGTCTGACCGAGGGAAAATGCAGGTTTGGGGGATTTTGGAGCAGCTCGAGCACAGCCCTCATCCTTCCCGGCGGTTCCTCGAAAAGAAAGTACCCGTCACTCCTGAGACGGGCACAGGGGTTGGAGAGGATCATTTCAATGAACCAGATGGGATAAATTACAGCAGAGTTTGGTCTTTGCATATTCTGCTGGTTAGGATTTACTCCCTGGGACTGGAGTGGGCACAGCGTTGGTTTCTGTTGGATGTAAGTACAGCTCTTTCTGGAGTGATCCCACACATATGCTCGGAAAGACAATTTGGAGGTTTGAAATACATGGACTATACAGTGAGCATCAAGGGAAAGTTTAGGAAAACAGGTCCAAGGTGCCCGAGAGCTATTTACAGTCTCAAGCAAAAAACCCTCAAACCCCACAAAACAATAAAACCTCAACCCAGCCCAACCAGAAACAACCACCAAAAGAGTTCTTTTACATTTTGATCAAAAAAGCATTTACGTTTTAAAACAAAAAAACTTCAAACTGGCCCCTTTCAAAAATAAGCTCTACTCCCCTGACATCCGGATCTGAAAGACTGAAGAGAAGCTTCCCAAATGTGATGAGGGTTAGATGAGTGAGACATTGCATTTCAAAGAGAAAATGGCACATCAAAGGCAGCTCCAGCCCGATATTGAAGTACCCACCCAGGAGGGCTCCTGTCTGGAGTATTGGACAAGGCAGAGGCGGTCGCTGCTGCTGGAAGCGCTCGGAGAGAAGGTGGGAAGGGCAAGAGGCAGCCCCACGTCTTTCTGAAGGCAGCTGGGGTCTGGATCAGGCCAACGCAGTTTTTGGGAAGCACATCTGCCTCTCCCAGCTAATGATGCCGGTTGGAAAGTCACCACTTCGCCCTACGCTGCTGAAATGTCAACAGTGCGATCGTGTCTTTAACCAACCCCAGAAATTAATTTAATAATGAACTAAGAGCATCTTCTGCCTCCCCACCTGGCCTCTTCCAGAAGGTCGTGGCTGAGGCATCCTTTACCTTGCTGTTATATCGCCAGCGTGTCTCGGGGATGGCTGACCCCACCAGGAGCACGGGCTGATCCCTCGGCCCATCACGTGGTGAGCACGCTGTTTCCCTTGAGCAGACCAGATGTTGTCTCAATTTATGGGCTACAGAAGAAATTGTGCTAAAACTTAGTCATAAAGGCCAATAGTTTCACCAGGTGAAGATAATTTATACTACTATTTATACTAAAATATGACCCTCTTATTGCACTAGAGTGCTGAACTCCTCCAGTATCTCTTTGGCCTCATCGGAGAGGGTGCAGAGAGATCTGCGCGTCCCTGATACCCAACAGCACTAACTGAGCCCGCCCCGGGTGGGCCAAGCCCTTCCAGACCCCCCCGATACCCCCATGGACGTGATAGCTGGAAACTGGGACACACACGTACGCACCAAACCGAGACTTGGTGGCTGTGGTGTGAAAGAAGGAGATGCAGAGGAAATAAGGTTTGGAGCAAAGTGGACTGGGATGGTGAGATACCATCTGCCAAATCCCTTCTGCTGCTCTAAGGAAATAAATGAAGAAAACAAGCGGATGTCGAAATTCAGAGTTAAACTTTGGAGGAGAAGTTGGGGGAGGGAAAACGTGTGAATCACTCAGGGTATCCAAGTATGGTAATTAATGTTAATAACATTAAATAATTTAAACAGACAAGCGATATTTTATATTATATTTCTTTGGCATTTTTACTGGTGTCACACTGGGTTTGTCCTTGTGTCCTGGATCAGTAAGATCCCATTCGCCGCGAGTAAAGCCGAGGGTGACTTTGGGGTGAGGGGTTGTTTTAAAGATCTTTTTTTTTTTTTTTTCCCCTATTTCCCAAAGTAAAACTCCAGGTATGAAATTCCTGCTCAGGTGGGAACGTAAATTGTACAGACACAAATGATTTATTTACTTTGCAACAGCAGGTATTTTGTGCAATTGTGGGAAGAGGGACCATGTTTCTGTTCACCACTAAGGCTTGTGTGTGTACATTTTGCTGTCACACTCGCTCAGACACAAAGAACAGCATATTTTAAGCATATTTTCATCTTTAGGCCCTACATCCATTCAAGACCCCCTGGGTTTGGTTTCACAACCTGTGCTAAAGTTGCGACCAAGCTGGAGGGAAAAGTGCCATCACAACGTGTGTCAAAAAAAAGCCTTTGGTTTCACCACCATTGTTTATACGATCGTTAAAATTCTGGGGGTGTGCTCAGCTGTGTATAAAACGCGGCGATCAGGTTTGCCTCCTGAATAAGGTTGCTTCAAAAATCATATATGAATTTTTAAAAGGAAAATGGCTCCCTAGGTAAATAAATTTTGGTGGCACATAGAACAGCAAAAGATGCTATGGCTTTTGTGAAAATAAGAAGCAAACCCTCTTCCAGTTATCTGAGCTGTAATGCTGGCTGGATTCACCTTAGCAGAAAAAAACCTAAATGAGTCTTCATTTTCTTCAGCCATTCTAACAATAAATCCTGATTTAGGGTCAGTCTTGATAGACTAAACCTAAATATACTGAGCATGAAATGCCTGGATCATCCCAGCCTTATCCCCTTTCTTGCTGTAGAGCAGAGAGATGCTTGGGGTGTTTTTAGATGCAGCTCTTTGCCACTCTGCAGTTGGAAAATTCATCAAAACACAGTCAAATCCCTGTTCAGATGCGATGCAGACCGGGGGAAAGGAGTCTGGCTGGTCTCTGTGGGACACCTTGGCCACAATTTTCCTTTTTATTTGCAGACACAGCAAGAAAGTCCAACCTGAACGTGACCCACCCTGTGCAGAGCAGAGTTTGGCCCTGACTCATGGCGACTGCGATTCAAGTCTGATGACGCTCGTGAGGTTTCTTCCACCTGAGAGAAGAGTCTACCATTAGTCTGTCCATGAGGTGCAACTCGTTAAGGTCATTGCTATCGCTGCAGGAAGGCCACCCGACGGCTCCTGCCCCCAGCCAGGGGATGCCAACAGCCCGGTCTGTGGCTGATGCCGGAGCCGGCTCTGGAGTCAAGCCAACGCCGCTCTACGCTTTAGCTCCACCTGGGAAGAACATCGTGGCAGAAGACAGACAGACGTATCCTATTTACAGGTCTAAGTGAAATCCAAACATCCCCGCGACGCGTGCTGAAAACCCATGTAAATGCCTGACCTTGCTCTGCTTTCCCTCTGTTGTACAACTCCAGGAGGGGAGCCAACTTGTCCCTTTTTTCCTCTGCTTTTTTTTTTTTAATACCTTGTTTGTTGTGTAGCAGAAGTCGCCTCATCACTTCCAAATCAAACGTCTTCTTCCTTTCTGCTCCCAGAAATTAAAATGTGGCAAGGTCTTTTCTTTTTCTTTTTTTTTTGTTTGTTTTTTGTTTTTGAACAGCAAGATTAAAAGTTGTTTGAAGAATAATGTTTTCCTAAGTTTTAGCTGACATTCAATTTTAATGACTTTTTAAACAAAGTAACTATTAACTGTGCATCGTTTTATAGTTTCCTGATGTCTGACAGGTGTTTTTGCCCATGTGGGAAACAGATGCTAATAACATTTTCCCTAATAGCTCATAAATAATAAGCATTTAGCATTTTCCTTTGTATACTGCTCTGTCAATAGCCAATTTACTTTTCAGAAGCTACAACGTTTTCCTGTCAATCAGTTTTAGCCTCGGGCACTTTTTGGTGATTAGAAACCCCTTAGAGAGTGAGAACTCCAAATTAGTTTTAAATAAAAAATAAGAATATTCATGCTGTTGAACATCTAAAGGTAAAAAAAAAAAGATCTGGATACATAAATATCACTGGTGGGGTATTAATACTTCATAGAAATAGAGTGACCAACTGCTCTCAGGAGAAATGCAGCAAAGACAAGCACATGACACAAAGAAAATAATGTATGCTGGAGAAAAATAACTTTTTATTTAAAAAAGGGAGTAATTTAGGGGGTTGCTAAAAAGCTTGAACTTCAGGAGAGCTGTATCACCATCTTGTTCGGAAAATAAGCAGCAAATCTAGCATAGCACTTGATGCCTACCATGGTGTCTCATTTTTTCAGTATGCCTTGGATCTAGTCCTGACATTTTGTCTCTTTCCAGAGGAGAAAAGGGGTAGAGCTGAAACCTTTCCCTCTGAGGGGAGAGCAGATGCAGAACTGGGGAGTCCACAGTGGTAGGTACCAAACCCAGAAGGTGCCTGGAGGACCGCGGGGACCACGTGGAGCAGGGACTGTCTCTCCAGGCAGTTGTCTTCTGCTGGTTCATCCCTGCAGAAACCCTCCCTTTTCTACAGTCGCAAGAAGTGTCAGAGAAGGGTCCACGTATCTCCTGTCAGACCTTTTAGGCTTCACTGTGATATCTATGCACGTCCCAGGTAAAAACAGTTTTAATAAACTCCATTTAAATCACTTTTTCCCCCTCAATGATCACAATAAACAGCACTTTGGAAGAGAGAAGAACCTTGCGCTCAAGGATTCAGACCTATTTCTGGTGGAGTTGTGTTCAGATTTCACACCAGATTTGTGTCAGCTGACTTTATCACATCAGCACTTTGGGGGTTGTTGGACCTTCAGCAGAGTTCTGGTCACTGCTGGAGACAGGATACCAATATGGATGGAGCTTGGCTCCGACACAGGTTGGCCTTTTCTGCATAAATGAGCCGAAATTCATTGATTTCACTGTTCATTAGCCTTACATCATCACATTGCATTGTAATATGCAGCTCTTCTGCCAAATTTATTTTCTCATTCATTTTGCAAGAGAAATGGAGTGATGCAACATTCGCCAGCCAGTACAAAAGCCAGCATTTTTTTAAGAGAAAGTGGCCTCATTTATTCTAACATATTGACCCGAAACTCTGCGGCACACTGACATATCTGCAGCTGCACTGAATACCATTAAACCCCAAGGGGTCTTAGTTAATCAAATGTAAACATGAATAATGCAGTGACATAAAATGCAGGTATCACATATATACAAGACAAAGGGTCAGACAGGGGGTTGGTTCTTCTGGTTGATTTTTCTCCTTGAATGAAGGAAGAGGAAACTTTTGCCCTCAAATGAAGTGATTCTTCAATCCTTACCATCAAACATGACAACAGTGACGTGACCCACATTACTTTCTTCCTTCGCGAACTCATTTTGTAGCAGCAGCAGTGTCACATCAACTCCTTTTGAAGTGACAACAACAAAATGGTTAATGGCAGTGTTAAATGACTATCCTTGGATTTAGCATTAGCACCGAGGTGAGGAAGCCTGGATTTCTCTAAGCAATTCAGGCTGTCTGGTTGCCCATGCAGAAGGCAAACATGCCTAATGTTTCAATTCACGTGTGGTAACTTTCTAATAATAGGGGTGTTAATTGAGAGTAGAATAGCTCTAGCAGGTGAGTAACAATTAGCTGACGCTCCTGCTTTTACAAAACATGGCACATCCATGCATAGTAGGCTGGAAATCACTTTTGCATATCTAATTTTTAAAGCTAAAAGATGGCTGTTCTGGAAGCAAAAGGGCTTCTGGCACCAGGCTGGGGCACTGCGTTAGCACTCACTGCTCCAGAAGAGTTCCAGCGAACGGCCCTGGCATCACTGACTGTAGGGTGCTGGTTTTTGTTCAACACCTTCTGTTCAATTCCCAACTTGACAATGTCCTCCAAGGAGTACTTGCCAGGAATAGTTGAATGAAAGAAAGGTCGACGCTTGGTATTGCTGGGATCATAACTCCTTCTCATGGTCTGGGCGCTGATGGAGTACCAAAACCCGCGAGAAGTTTTGAGACTCGCTCTCCAGATGGTGTTGGGTGGGAATTGTCACTGCTGGGTAGCTCAGCGTTAAGGGTAAGAGGTTTGAAAGAAACCTGAAAGACTCATGACACTTTTATGTCCGTTATTTTTCATTCATTTACTCCTTGGTAATCTTCTCCCACCCATCCCCACCAGTCCCAAACCCCTTATCACTGCTGCTCAGGCTCCCACGTGGGGACAGTTCAAGCCAGCCTCCGGGGCCAACTTCAACAGCCTGAAAACGAGGGAGAAGCTCTTAAAACCCATACACATCCATACGAGACTTTCTCTTGCACGTCAAAGTGATGGAGAGGAATCAGAATAATCCCAATGAGCTATTTCAGTGTATTTAACCCCAATTCTTTACGCCCCTGCACTAGCCGGTGCTAGTGGTCTTCTCCCTTCCCTTTTTTTTGGCTTACTACCCACCAAATGGTAAACTGCCCTGAACAGCTACCTCGTTAGTTCTTCCTCTCTGAGCAGTTGGGTTGAAACATATGCCATTAGACCTGATGTCCCCAGATAAAACCCCTGTCACATCACTAAATATTTTAGCAAATAAAAAAATTTTTAAACACGCGGCCAGATGTCCACATTGACATAGTGCTTAAGGCGTTTGACTGATAAAAAGCCAGGGCCCTTGGTAAGTGGGGATTTAAAAACATGTCCTGAGGCAAGTGTGTGATATTAAAAACATCCTGGGCTCTTTTGTATGGAGATTTGCATACGTTGAGGTTTTAAAGAGAGTGTCCATCTGTCACTGAGCATTCTCCCAATACAACAAAGCATCGATAAATATTTTGAACCACAGTCACTTTTCAGCAGGCACCAGCGAGGAAGCAGAATGGTTTCAGCTGGGATATCCATCGCTTTGTGCAATAAAAGGAGCTGCCGTTTCACTTGGAAGCGGTGTTTAATATTTATGAGGATGACAGCCCTGTACAATTACAGAACTACAACCTGGCCCTTGAGTGATTCCATAAAAAGTATCAGCCAGCCAGAGCAAAAAAAAAAACCCTAAAGCTTTTGTTCTGGAAAGTCTGGTTGCTGGATGTAGTGATGTACCGCGATCGTACTTCAGCAACGATGGCACCCGCTTGCAACGCACATGGCAGCAGGCCTGCTCCAGCGTCTGTTGAAGCAATGGAAAGACTCCTGCCAGCTTTAATGAGCTCTGGACCAGCCTGGATGCAGCTGAATTGTCACCGAAGTGGATGAAATTCATCATTCTTAGTGTATGCGTTGGGAAGAAAGGGTCAAAAATTCAACCGGCTGCAGTCCTGTTCAGATCCATTGCATCAGCGGTGGGTTTGGCTCCTTGGATTTAAGACAATATCCTGTTTTAAGGCTCAGTCTGGGATGCGAGAAAACATGCAGTGGCAGCAAGGATGTTCTCACCATACTAAAAGGCCCAGCGGCATGGGAGGCATTTTACAGAAGGAAAAAGCAAGCAAGCAGGCACCGCTCGGTGCCTTGAGGAGCTGGCAGTCTTATTTCGGGCAGGACAGAGGGAGTGACCACATCTCCAGAATCCACATTTTTATTTAGTTTTGCTTTTTCGGGTTGACATTTTTCAAGGAGGTGCCATATTCCTCTTATTCTCCAACCGTCTAGAAGATTTGAAGCGTCTAATTGAGACGAGACAAAGTCACAGCACAAAATACGCTTGCAGCAACTATTTTAGTTAATTAGATGATTACAGTTTAAGCACATGTGCATCTGAACAGATTTATTATCTCAGTAGATTTCCAGCCTGTCCTTCTCATATTCTTTCCTTCCTTTAATCTGAATCCAGTCCTGAACTCGTCCTGCCTGACCACTGACCTTTCTAAAGAGCCACCCATAAAACAGATGGTTATTAATCATGGGTTTCTCTGTTTCTCCTGCAAAGCTGGTTCTAACGGTGCAGTAAATATTACGCTGTTTATGGTGGGAGATGCCAGGTGGCAGGTGGATTTTTTCGTAGGTGCAGCATGATGGTCTTAGACATTATATGGGCAGGTGACTGCATATCCATCTTGACTGGGAAAGAGGAATCTCTACTAGCACACGTTTGGGGGTATTTCTGTAAGTCTCACGGTCAAGTTGTTAAACATCTGAGGAAAGGAGAGGTTCAAGAAAGCAAGAGGCAGACAATAATAAACAACATCTCTGTTTCATTTGCAGAACACACATATTCATTGGAAAGGCATTGATCTTTTCCCCCAGCAGGCAATACATGCTTACTCCTGCTTGAAGGCAGCAATACTTTATTTGCAAGCATATGCTGCTAAAGGAAACTCTGACTTTCCTGGCTACAGTTGTAGTACAGCTTCTATCCAAGCAAGGGACACCTGATAGGCTTTGGGATAAATCCTGTGTGTCTTGATGGTTAAACGGCTGCATCAGTTGTGTCAGTGGTTGCGGTGTTAAATGCATGATTGCTTGGGAGAACAGGAGGATGTGGCAGAGGATATGGCTCATGACCATATTAATTTCAGGCAGAAGACAGGGGATGACGCGGGTAAGAATATCAGCCAAAGACATTCCAGTCCTAAGGCCAGAGTTTGGAGAAAGTGAATGCTCACCTGCTTGATTAATCCTGCTTGAAGTTTAAACTACCTAATATGTAACTGAGAACCCAACACGCCATTGCAGCTCACAAGCTTCCTGCACGCTCAGTTGCCGGTAGTAAGAAACGTGATCAGACGGCTCAGTTCTGAAAAAGAAATCTGGTATTCTAGTCTTTGCTTGTATTTTGGGCACTAAGTTATATTAAAGGTCCATTTCCCCACTCAGGTATAAGACCTCAGCTGTCGTTTAATATAAAGGCTTAGATATTTTCCTCAAGAATAAGGACTAAGAAGACTCAGCTTGCATCCGTCCCAGGGGTGTGGTACCTCTCAGGGGCTGACAACATACAAATCAAGTGATGTAGACCTTCCCTGGTGAAATCTGGTTCCCACGAATTTGAGATTTGGGCTGCTGGGAGGGATATTTCCACATCCCCTTCAAACCCCTGTGTTGGGCAAACTTCTGCTTCCAAGCAGATAGCCGCCCCTCCTCGGATTAAGGAAATGAATTTCAGAAGGTCTACCTTGATGACTGCTGGAAATTGGTGCAAAAATTTTTTTAATTTAAAGTTTGCCACATCAAGAATGTGCACGAGGGAGTGTTAATGCTTCCAGCACGGGCAAGAGCCAGGAAAACAAATGGTGATTTTAAAGCCTTTGTGGATAGTCCCAGTCCCTTTTGCAGAGGGGATGCAGCTGTATATTGAATCAGTTTGGCTGTGCTCTATTTGATTGCCAGTGCTGGCTTGGGCGCACCAGTCCTGTAGCCTGTGCAGCTGAAGAAGGGCTGGAAGACTTTTATCGATCATTTAACAACCTGTTGGCTGGTGCATCCTCAATCCAGCACTGATTGCCTGGGGAACATGCACACCATGCTCGCGTCAGCCAGAGCCTCACCTCGGCAAGCCAGCAGAGCCGTGCCAAGTTAAACTGGCGCAGACTCTTGCCAAATGGGTATGCCATAGAAATTAAATGCCAAATCTTTTTCTTTTTATATAGCCAATTAAAGTCAATCAGACTACTGGTGTGAGCTGGGCACACCAGCACTGGGGTAAACACAAAATGGTGCTGCACGCCTTCAACAAGCAGAGCTGAATTACTCTGTTTTTTCCCCCCAACAATTCAAGCTACGGGAAGAGGCACGAGCTTGGGAGGAGAAGCATTTCAGAGGGAAAAAATCAGCCCTCACTAAATCCATATCCCATCTCCTCAAAGCTTGCTTACTGCCAGCTCCCTAATTTATGTAAACTGGTCGTCAGAGCTGAATTAAAACCTACAATTAGCAATCCAGGAGGGCACGGCTGTAATTCAGACAGATGTGCCACTTAAAAATATTTACATAAAGCTTGCACGATAACCAGCGCTCCCAGAGGGAGCCATCAAGCAAGCCTCCTGGAACGCCAGCGCAACCTGGCCACGGGGCAACGTGACTTGGAGGAGGCTTTGGGATGATATCCACTGACTCAGCTCAGCTGCCCCAGTCTGCAGAGCACAACCACGGCTCAGGCTTGCAAACTGCTACAACCACAGCTACAGCCCTTGGGATTAAAAAGCATCAAGACCTAAAGAAGTTACCAAGAGCCCGAACGTTTTCTGACCTTTTTCTCACAGGAGATGGGAGAAGATGCTCTGGAGCCAGTGTGAGTTTGTTTGAAGCTGCTCAGAAAAGCTCAAAACCATCTTAGCAGACCAGGAAAGCCTTGTTGCTTGCTGCACCGTGAGCTTATTGGCAAGTACCCTCCCTGCACACAAAAATTAGGACTTTCTGAGCTTAAAATCGAGGAAGAAGTACATGACATGGAGAGCAGCTTGGCTCAGTGGTTAGAGCAGGAGGAACGGGATCTGATTTTTCATGGCCACGCAAAGGGCTGGCAGCTGCCTCTCAATTCCCTTTGTTGCTTGTAAGGGCCAATTCAATCTAGCAATTTCCTCTTGGAAAAGACTTTAGAGATTAATTTGCACTTTTAAAAACTTGGGATTATTGACCAGACTAGAAAGCTTTCACTCTGACCTGGCTGTGAGCATGGCTTCCACTTTTGTTTTAACCAG
This sequence comes from Aptenodytes forsteri, assembly GCF_000699145.1. Classification (NCBI taxonomy): domain Eukaryota; kingdom Metazoa; phylum Chordata; class Aves; order Sphenisciformes; family Spheniscidae; genus Aptenodytes; species Aptenodytes forsteri. The sequence continues at coordinate 1,453,189 of NW_008794731.1, read as the reverse complement.
CTTGTGCCAGCAATGTGCTTTTGTTAGAAAGCGCGAAGAAGCTTAGGGGAAAAGTTTCAATTTGCAAAGATCCATTGCTGTTATGGTGCAAAATTTAAACCTGTCTATACACAGCCTTAGTCATTCTCCAGCGCGATTCAGATGTGAAGGAAATCCTTGTGAATGGATGGTGGGTTCCATTTGTTGACCTCTCCCTCTGGTGCGCCCCCTTTTTTATCTCCCAAATCAAATGCAAGAGAGAAACTACCTCTGGAAAGCAGCACTTTCTATGTGTCAAGAAACCCTAATTTAGAGGCTCTATCTCCAATTTCAGAAGCACGTAAGGATCGCTTGAAAGGAATCGTGTAGGTGGCGTTGGGATGCCAGGAGGGTCTTGGGCTTTCTCAGGAGGGTTTAGGAGCCCTGAACAAACACACCTGCCTGAGTGTTTTAAAGCCGGGAAAAACATTTGCAACAGTCAGTTATAAAATGGGGCCAGTTCACACAGATGGGGAAGACAGTCACGCTGTTTTAAATCCACAGCAAAACTAATGACTAAAATTGGTTCAGACATAGCTCTAGAAGAACCAGTAAAAACTATTCACAGATGTCAATTTATGGAGATAAGCTTTTTTTTCCTCCACCACTGCCCTGGCTACTGATAATCATCATTTTCCACCTTTCCAGTTGCGGAAGTTCACATTTAACGTAAAGAAATTTCAGCCTGGAGAATGCAAATGAAATTTTGAAGATACTTCTTTGATATTCACTTGCTACTCTAATCACACGCAGCATTTCCTGCTCCCTTACTGGTAGCCAACACTCCCTCTGGCACTGACACATATTCCAAAATGATTGCAAAAGCCCATGATTTTTCTCAAATATCTATGGGAATACCCAGAATATTCACAGCAACCGATGAAAGAAGACCGAGTACCTGATTCACTTGTTTATTAGCAAATACAGAAAAAAAAAGTGGTTGCCCCATTTTGTTTCTATTCTATCTGTGGCTTGCTCAAAACTTTCCAAATTTGAATATACTTTCATTTTAAAATGGAAGTGATTTACACCAAGCTTGATTCATCTGCTGGCCTTGGCAGCTGGAATATTCCAGCAACGGGTTTGCTTTGTTTCAGCACAATAGAAGTTGAAAAAAATACTGCAGACGAATTTTATTATTGCAGCTTTTATATGGGACATGAAAGTGCACTAAGTTTAATACAAAGTCATTACTGCAGTTAAAACCATTAAGTTAATTAATATGGACATTTATTACTACCGATAAAAGATAATATCAGGGGATTTATAGAAACAATATATCTGTATATTCTTCCTCCTAAAGTCTCCATGAAGACAGGACTTTCAGTGGGGCGGAATATATTGTAATGGCACCTGTTACTGGGGCTTGCAGTAAAGGTAGGTCAAGGGGAACACTTGCAGGAGAGCCATTAAGATAACCCCGGCCCCGAGAGCACCAGGGCTCGCAAAATTGAATCCTTCAACCTTTATAATCACAATACATTGAAGGAAGCAGAAAGTCCCTTGGTCCTGCCAAGCCTTGAGCGCTAGAGAGGGAGTTGTTAGTGTAACCTATTTCTTTTATCGTGAGCAACCCCTCCGCTACCAGACGTGGGGACGGTGTCAGCTCCCGTCCGTAAGCATAAAGATAATGCTGTACTCAGTTTTTCAGCTAGAGAAAAGTCAGCAAACCCTCAGCTTTCACCCCTTCCACCTCCCCAGATCTTTGGAGCTGGAAAAACCTTAAGTTGTCCCTGACTGCTCTTGGTCATTTCCTTGTACTGATGCCGGATAACAGTTGGGAGACGTGGTAATTTAATAAAGCTTTGCAAATGCAGACAACTGCAGAATGTGATAGAGGGGCTGTATCAATCACGGTAATGACAGACATTAGCAGAATGCCAAGTGTTTTGGTCTCAACAGATCTGTCACCGGTTTGCAGGCGGCAGTTGTAAGTACAGGTCTGTGCAACGGCCGCTCTAATTTAGTGCTGTCTGCAAAGCTGTCATTTCAGGAGAAGATTTATTGGGCTGATACATGTGATTTATGTCAGATGGTTTCAGCTTTGCTAACTTGTGTGCGACAATAGTAGTTAACAAGCAATTAAAATCTTTGGTCCATTGTGCTGGAAGCTACAGGATAGTTCCCCGGAGCCATCGTTCAGCATTATCCTCTCTTAAAAATCCTCATTTTGGAGGCTGGGTGGAATTTCGGGGACTGCCCTCCCTGGCATGGATGGTTTCTTCCTCTACTTAAAATGGTGTGAATCTGTTCTTGGGGAGGGTATTTTTAATTCTGATTTTCTCTAGCTCCACTTGTTCCACGGTTATGCTGTGGAAGTCTCTAGGTGATGAGAGATATCTACCACTTACGTGTCTGCTCCTGCATACACATAGTGCTGTGGCCGTGGTCTGCAGCCAGTGGGAAGCACCATTAGATATAATGACCCAAACAAACATCACCTCGTCTCGTGGCTAAGCCCAGGCAGCTTGTGCACGCACATTTGCTGTGATCCCCTCTGCCAGAGAAGCTCCTCCAGGACCCCTCTCCCCGGCTGCTTTCCAATCCCACAAGCTGGCGAGCCGGTGACCCTCTTGGTGATGTCCACACACCCAAACTGCTGCTGCCCTATCCATCCTGGGAGCACCCAGGCAAAAACCTGGTGTAACCACACCGGGGTATGAAAACTAAATATTCCGGAGCAAAAATGAATTTGGGTTGATCGTTTCAGGAAGCATCTCCTCAAGCTGCACTTGCGCACCCGCTGCCGTCATCCCAACGCCGTGCTCCATCCTTCCCGCGGCCGCGGCTGTCAGGAGCTGCAGATGCTGATGAGCAGTAACAACCCTTTCCGCTGCCTCCGAACCCCACCGTCAGGGCGAGGAGCTGGAGTCAAACTGCTCCGACTGAAGTGCGGCCAGCCTAGCTGTGTGAGCCCCTCTGCATCTTCCCGTGAACCAAACTCTTTTAAATCAGACGGTACTTTGGAGATAATTAGCCTCATTGCATAGACACAACAGCTCTCCCGTGAATGATGCAGGCTTAATTACTAATGACAGGGCTGGGGTTTTTTTTGTCCTTCTGTTACAACCGCAAGCGACAGGAAATACACACCTTAGTGGGCATTTTCACCCGCTGAATATTGCAGTCCTTATTTCCCCCTTTCTTTTTGTGGTCTTTGAGATGGTATTTGAGAGATCAGATTTTTTTTTTCTCCCCATTACGAAATGGGTCCGGGAGGCTGCACCAGAGTTTTCCGTGTGTAGATGATGCACTCTCTAATACCGAGTACATATTTAAACCTCTTTCTCCCTCATTTTATGTACAAACTTCAGTTCATATTAGAAATAATAAATTTGTGTTTCTGCACTTTTCAACCTGGTAAAAATCACAGGGAAATTTTACAGACGAGCGAATGGCCAGCACAGGGAGCAGCCACCGGGAAATGCTGCACCTCACTGCTTAACTGACAGCCAGAGCTTTTGTACATTTTCCAACACTTTGTCCTGCAGGGACAGTGTCTATATGTCGCAGGTGAACATTTGGTGCTTAAAAACCAGCAAAGCCTTTCCCCTAACCCTTATTCCTGCCATCAGTCACTTATGGTCCGCATGCAGAGAACCTTGACCGGGGGAAGGTGCTACGGGAGGGCAAACTCCAGTGATGGGCTTAGTTCAGATTTTGGCTCCAGCCCAGCTTTACTGGTATTCAGCCAGGCTTTTCTGGTATTTACAGTCTCCCTGGCTGCTTTTCCCTCTCCCACCACCCCAGAAGCTGGATCCTTCCTGCCCCCCCCACCAAGAAGCCAGGAAAACCCTGGGGCATCAGCTAATGAGGCATCGGGAGGGGGTTTGTGCCTTTTGGTACAAGGTGGGTAGAACACATCTACTTCTGCTCCTTTAAAATATTGAATGGTTTCCTCCTTTTCAAGGCAAAAACTATATCCACCCTTTTGGCTCATCTTTTTTTACCACGGGGCTGAATTTTGTGATCCTTTATACGCAGGACCTGGGTGTGAAGACCCAAGTAAGACCAGGATTGCAGTCAGCATCCCAACACAGTCTGCGGCACTGAGCCGTGCAGCCTGTCTCACACATCAGGTTGGGAAGAGGGCATGTTTGCTTAAAGTAAACTGAAAAAAACCTAAGGAACTGAACAAACCCCCTGGAAAAACTTCTGCTGAGCAAAGGTGATCCGAGCTGACATTGAGAATTGTTTGATTTACAATAACAGGGAGATAATATTTTGCTAAGCCTCCCTGTAATACAATGTGTGTCATTTTAAATTTCCCATTAAACTGAGCAATCTAATAAATAAATGCCTCAGCTGCAATAAACATGAATCATTCAGTGCGGAGAAGCTCTCAGCAGTCCTGTAACAAATATCTTCTTCCTAATGGTCTTTGGAAGTCACCGATTAATTTGACTTTCAGCTGACTGGCTCTGAAGCAGAGGAGCCTGGCTACTGCCAGACAAGTGCCTGCAAGATGCTGGGTCAAACTCTGCAGAGATTTAGTGACAAATCAGATTTACAAATTAGGGATGTGCCGCTCCGTAAAGGATACGGCTCAAGCCTGGTGATTAGCAAGTACGTGGTGGTATAGAATTGGCTAACGGGGGTTTTTAGGGGTTTTTTTCAATGCTAGAAAACAAAAGCAGTTGTTTTACATGCTGCAGCAATGAAAGCCACCTTCTGAGAACAAGAAAGAAGCTCATGTTATTTGTCCCCTAATTTCTGCTGTTAATCTTTCACCGGATTATGCGCACGTGAAGGTATTTTAGCTATCTTCTGCCCTCATGCCAACGTTTGTTAGAATTTGGGGTGGAATTTAATATGAGTAATGTTAGGAGAAACAGGTCAGGGTTTCAGATTAACACCAATAACCATAATGAGAACAGATGCTTATATCCATCTGGAATGTAGATTTAATATGTTAAATTCATAGCTCAGCCTATGAAATGCAATCATCAGATGTTTACTGGTCCCAATTTAATGAGTGATTTTGGATTAAACAGGGGCCAAACAACAGGCCACCAATCTATATTAAATCTCTGCAAAATGAAAATTGCAAAGATTTACTTAGGGTCATTACACAAGAAAATTTAATCACAACCTCATCCATAATGTCACATCGTCATCAGACTGATAATTGAAATGCCATGTGAGGGATTATGAATAACCCTCTGTTTATGAAGATAGCTTTCTGATTATCTCTATGTCCTGTGAGTAACATAAAATATGATTTGTATTAATGTACATAGTCCTTGCCTAAAAGAAACCCACTGGGGAGCTGCAGAAAAAGTCTGATTTTTTTACCTTCATTGTTACTGACGGGAGATGTTGTTAAATAATATTATTGCCACGATTTTAAAGCTGCACGGTAAGGTGAAGCCTTGCATACCGACTCGCACTGTGTTTCATGGCATCGCAGGGAGACATAGCTTGCAATACCCCTGCAGCGGTGTGGGTGCTATAAAGTATTCAGCACATGATTTTAGTAAGCAAACATTGATTTGTCTAGAATCAATATTAATTTTTCAGACTGCGTGTTCTCTGGGGCAAGAAATGTATCTTCCAGTATTTACTAAACATTTCGTACATTTGGGATGGTAATAAGAGCACACTTTTGATTTTGGCATGTTACAAAATATTAAACTCTTGGATATCTGACAATTACATAGTTGTGCATTGTACTGGATTATACAACAGCCTACAAATAGCCAAATTTCTAATAGCATTTGGTTTGAAAAGTCCGTCTAAATATTTATAGAGCGTGTGCTGAGCGACTCTCTGTTCCAGCCCCGAAGGTGAATGCTCACTTGAGATACTCCAGAAACCACACAAACGAGCAACAGGCTCTTCTTGTGAACAAGTCTATGTGCTGCTGACATACCTGGGTTGCTACCACCCTTTGCTTCCAAATTTACACCTGCTTCATTATTTAGTTCATGCCTACGTGATCCATCCAGTCAGGAGATGATGCCCTGCTCTGCTACCGACCTCCCCGCTGGCCCTGGGCACGTCACCTCCTCCCTGTGAGACGGCATCATGAAGTCGACGTACCCGGGCGCAGGAGATGACCCAAGACACTGTTAGCAGAACCAGTAAGTGCGCTGCATAGAGGATGGGTTCCTCATTTTCTGGCCCCACAGATCAGATCTCGATTTGAGTAGCTAAACTAAGCTTCCCCCTGCCAAGCCCAGGGCAGGAGTGAGGATGAACTGAGCAGCTCATCTCCAAAAATGTGGCCTCCTCCTCCTCCTCTGAGTTGCCTGAGGTCAGGCTGAACATGTCACACACCCTGGGGATTCAGCTCCGTATGGGGTGAGATCAGAAGGCAAGTGGGAACATGTCTTTTCCCCTGTTTGGGGCTGCTTTCTGTACCTCCTCATTGTCAGTGCTGCAAAACTGATCACATCCGATGTGTTTTAATTGCCCTGCATATGAATTAATTAGCCCCTTTGTCAGAGAACAATTAAGTGGCAAGCTCAGGAACAAGACAAGCCAAGGCAGAATAAAAACCCGAGTCTCCTGCCCGTCAGACAGAAGCCAGCAGTCCCTGAGAAGAGCATCTTGCATCCGAGCTGGAGAGTGGTGCCCACGGTGGGCAGGACCTGCCCACCAGTCAGGTCTTTGTGTCGCTGCAGCCCCGAGCAAAGGTTTGGATCAACTCCCCACATCACACTTATTTATCCAAATTTTAAACAGTTTTAGCCACATACATGCCCACATGGAGAGAGCTAAAGTTTCCAGAGGATCTCAGCCCACATTGAGCTTAACAGGCTCTGAAAAACTTTTGCATCTACTTCTTAGCTGTGCTAGCCTAGGAATGATGTTCCCCTCCGTAAATCGTTTGTTTCCAAGCAAATCTGTGCTCCTCTTTGACTGCAGCAGGCATCAGGCAACCACAAGCGGCAGGAGCCAGATTTTTCACCGGCAATTAAGTAGGAGGTTCAAAAAAGCTGCACACTTTACATGTGAAGGTTACACCTGGGAAAAGGCTGGCACTCGACATTGGACATGTAACCCTGAGGGCTGATACATTTACCAGCATCTATGGCTGAGGATTCACAGAAAAAAAGTTGCTGTGTATTTAAGACATGGATCTGCTGTAGGTAAGTATAACATATAGCTGGGGAAAGCAGCGGAGCAGCCTGATGGACCCACAGAGGCACGTCAGTGTCGCTGCCCTTGGGCATGGTTTATACATCGGTTTGGCTTAGGTCAGAAGGTACAGGGCAATGTGATAAAAGCGCAGACAAAATGGATACTGCAAGTCATAAGTACAGGGCTTGTCGGAAAACACAGGCTGAACTTCTCGCCCTAGATTAATGCCAGGGTGCCAGGTCCTGGAACGGGGATGAGGTGGTTACTCTGCCCCGACAATTGGCTCAGGAGGGAGAGAGCACAGATGGAGCCCTTTCCGGCTGGCTAGCCTGGATCAATGACTGGACCCCGGCTTTCATTATTTACACAAGTAGAACAGATAAAGCTATTAAAAACAAGACATCCACAGAGAATGGGGAGCCATACGCTGTGCATAATTTACATCAGAGCATGCACCAGCACTAATACATAACCAATCCAATTAAATGTAGATAAAAAGGTACGGCACATCCCTCCATGGACCAAGGTAAGAGAGGATGTTATTTTAGAAGAAGTCCTTGTGATATCTCTGGCTGTCCAACCATCGGAAAACCAAGGACCAACTTCCATATGGATGGAATTTTACCCAGGATGCCACATAGCCAACTAAATCACAGGAGACAAGGTGCATTCAGTGGCTAATAATGGGGTAGACTCCTTTTGTTAAGTAGACATAAATGATAATGCCCCAGCACTTGAAGCACACAGCGATTTCCATCTGCGGGTGTTGGCAGAGCACGCGGATGGGGAACCCCATAGGCAATGACACTGCTCTGGTAACTTCACTTCAGCGTATGCTTCTTGAAGGGGATGGTCCAAAGCTACTGTCATGAGACAACGTGGTCTCCAAAATCGCCAGAGCACCATGGAAAGGTTCCTTGGGAGGATCACCCCGGCCTGTAAAAAGAAACATGTTTTCCACTAAAGCCACAAAATATTCCCTGAGCCTCATTTACAGGCTGTTTAATCCCTTATCGGCCAATAGCGTTTTTATGGGGATTAGTATGAAGGAATGGACTGGGTGATCTCCTCTATGCCTAAAGGCTTGTGCTTGTCATGCCACCCAAAATGCTGAAAGATGAGCAGAAAATTTCTGCTACCGAAGGTGCACGACCCCGACTCTGTCCTGAGTCAGAAGAAGGAAGCAGCTGTGGTGTTCGAGGTGGGTATCCGTAGGAGGCAAGTTGGGTACGACTCGAGCTTTCATCTAGGAGCTGTTTGGCCCTTCCACATTAAGTGTGATTCCGTCAGAGATCACTGACAGATGATGGCATATCTAGTGGCACATTTAATGGCACCCTGAAATGCCACTTCCCAGCTATCCCCTGCTGCCACTGTGGAACAAGGTCCCTGCTTTCCCGAGGCGTGCATGACGAGGGTGATGCGTACCCAACACGCGTGGGCTCTTCCCATGCTCACATGCAAGAATCGAGCAGCTGTGCCTGCAAGTGGACAGTTACAGCCGCTTTCTCGGGATCTGCGTGTTTAACAGGCTTAGCCAGCGTTACTTCTCCCAGGCACCTTCTCTCCTGTGGGATGATCCATATAAGCATCTAAGAGCATCGTACCGCTGCCAGGCGATGGTTTGCTCCACTAACAGATGTCCCTGTGCGATATTTAAACTCCGAGGTTCTAATCCCACAATTACCCATTAGGGAGGTCATTATGCGTGGACCGACTCAGCAAACCTGGGTGGAGATTGACGGCTTTGATTAGTCCCTTCCTTTTTTCCAAACCCAGGGTATCTTACTGAGTTTCTCTAGACATACGGTGCTGGAGTGGATTCAGCTTTGCGGTGATGACAGGACGCTATCTGCTACTCTTTCATTGAACAGTTGGGCTGAGTGTTGCTTTCCTTATTACCGAGGGTAAAAAAATAACGAGTCATTATTAATGGTCGCTGGCATGCGGGCAAAGGTCAAAGGTGTTGAGTGAGGGCCAAGTTACACACAAGCCCATGGCCGCATGGACACAGACACGCTTTCACGTGTGGGTCTGCCTGTAGCTATAGGAAATATGAACGTAAATGCAAATACTGCTATGGGGACAAAGCTCTCCGGTGTGTAACAGGGCTGATATGGCAGAATGCTTTAGTGAATCCCATTCTGTAAAAGTACTCGTCTGAAGGTGACAGCAGCCACAAAATGGAGGTGTTAAAGAGAACTGACTCATCAGATAAACTCCAGCTGTCGCCTCCAGTCAGCGCCTCTTCTCTTTCCCCTGCCTGGCCCTCTTCTCTTGGCTAGTATCCCTAATGATTAAGATTGAAGACATTTTTTTCTTCTTTGGCTTTCAGCCTCAAAGGTTGATCTTTGTTTTTCTTCCTTTCCTTCTTTAAACAGTCTTATTTCTCAAAGAAGAGGCAACTGAAACCCAGGAAAAGTCAGCGGTTTGCTGTTTGACCTGTTTTTCTCCAGAAAGCTTGTAAGACACCTTCCGGACGCTTTTCTGTATCCTCCAGGTAAACCCTGCTCCAGACCCTGTGCTCAGTACTTTTTTTTTCTCTTCCAACCCCTGTTTAAAAGATCAAATTTGAAGCGTTTTTTCTTGCTGCAAAAAGTCTTGTAATACAGATCAGAGGACCCCAACCCAAAGTCTCTAAGGCCACACTTGGGTCGCATCAGCTAGTCTGAAACAGATTATCTTTGCTATATTTTCTGGTTGAAAGTTTGGTGAGGTGGTGGGGGGTGGTCTGCAAACAACTGCAAGCTACTACAGTGGGTCCTGGTCCAAAAATTAATTGAACTTAGTAGACTCTTTTTCAAACTGTTCCATAGGGTGATTTTCTCATAGCTTAACCTTAGCCAGGGGAAAGACAAGTCTGTTTGCGAGGACAATCATCAAAGAGTTAAAGGATGCTGCAGAAGCAGAGGCTGCCAGTTCAGGATGCAAATACGCTACCCACTAACTCAGGACTAAAACTAGTGTTCCTCAGTGGGTAATAAAGGTTGCTGTGTGGCTCTTCTGAGCTGAGATGAAAAGATTTCGTTGAGATCCCTCCCAGGTACCCGATTTTTTGCGTGGCAGATACTAAAAGCATTCCTGGCCCAAGTAACAGTGCCAGTAAGGACCTGTCTCCCTCAGCTCTGAGAGCAGGGTAAGGCAGTCCTCCCTGCCTATACGCAACCCTGGTGTGATTCACTCAAACTGCTAAAACTGATCACCCTCTGTGTAGAGGCAAAGTATTTAGGACCTTTTGGGAGACTTAATTTTGCTTCAATAAGCCCAGATGCATAAAGTTAAGTGTATGTGTGCATACAAGGATCACGGGCTTTAAATGGACGAACATTCATTGTCCTGCTAACAAACTGGCCAAACGTGTAAATGTGTCTCCATCAATAGATATACCGAGACACTGATCAATCCATCACTATACTTCAGGATGTTATTTTGTGCAGAGAAATAAAAATCTTTTAAATTAATTTCTACTCGTCTCAGGGGTGCTGTGGAAAACTACCCAATGGTGAAGAATGTCACTTACTAAAGTCTTATTCTGTCCAAGTAAAATGGTTGATAAATTAATGTAAATAATCTACAGTATTTTGCTTTAAATAGTCCACCATCAGTTAGAAAACTCATAAAGAGAACGAAGCAATGAGAAAATGTTGCAGAACTGATCCCTTGATGTTGTTTTTTTCCAATAGTGGCTATTTTGAAAATATACTCTGCTTACTTACATGAACAACACACAGAGAAGAGTTAGAAGTGGCACATTATCTTTCCAATGACATATTTAGCCAGTTATTCAGGCTATAATGAAGCTGTGTAATGAAGTCAATGTCCTTGAAAGTTCTTCATCAATTTTTTTCTCATCTGTCAGCATATCCACTTGCCGACACAATATTAATTAAACACAACATTTCCTGGAGTGTTGAAGTGAAGTCCCATCACTGATAATGAACAGGTTTAGGAGAGTCACATCCCAACAAAATTACTTTTTAAACCAGCCTTATTAAGCAGAAAATTAGACCTAAATCACCCTACAACATCCTCATTAAAAGCCACTGATCCTTGGCTGCTTCTATGTTCTAACATCTTTAATTAGCAAACTGCTAGTCTATCTGCCATGATAAATGCTATTAATCTTACCTTTCATTTGCTTTCTCTTAACCTATCGTTTGCCCACTTCAGGGAGACACACGCTTCCCCCAGAATTCATTTTATTGCGTCCAACATCCTTGTAAGGCTGAAAAATGTGGTAGTCACGGGTTAAACGCGATGACCCTCTCCGCCCTCACTCCATCACTGAATTTCAGGATTTGTAGATGTCTTGGATGGCAGACTTGCTGTGTTTGAGGGGAAATTAAGAGTATTTCCAGTAGATACGTATGGAATACTGTTGTCAAGCCTTGATAGTAAACCACAGTGCAACTGTGGATCGGTGCCCTCTCTGCTGCCCTATACTGAAACCAGGGAAGAGTTATGGACATCAATTAAAAAATCTTCTGGGTGTCTGTGAAGGCTCCACCCAGGGAAAACAAATGCTTTAAAACCATGATTGCATTCTAGAATTGTAGCTACTAAATCTACAACCTTTGAGCAGCCTTTACAAAGTGTGACAGCTTCACAGCTTCCTTAATATTTGTTCACAGAAGCTCCAGAATCTATCAGGACAAATAACATACTGCATTAGGCCACTTTCACATTACATTAATCAGATGCAAGCATGTAATGCAGTGCCGTACTATGCATTTCAGAAATGCATTATTATTTGCTGTGTTCTCAGGTACAAAATGCCATCGGGTATACGCAGCGCTTTTTTCCAGTTTATAACTGTGGAATCGGGACTTTTCGCTAGGTTCGTGCTGGCTGATTTTTGCAGTGGGTCTGTGCATCATCTTACAGCAAATAACATCACCGTGTTCAGCTCACAGCTGAGAAGTACAACAGAGAAGTACAAATTTGACCTCACCCACTCCAGTATCTCGTGTGATAAATTCAGGTTGCGTTATTCAGCAGGTCTTTTCAATGGGCCTCCGAAAGAGGCTCTGACCTGCATTAACATTACCTTTCCTGACTGCAGACACTGTCTGCAACCTTCCGTTTTAAGAGCTTAACTCTGAGGTTTGTCAGCACAATTTACTCCATTTACCCCTATTCATTTATCTCTTTCATTGTTATTATCCCATATTATTTAGTGACCACACTTGCTTCCCACAGATATAAACACTTTCCCTTGGCAGCTTTAATGAAAGCTGCTTTTAATTTCACATTGCCTTGGGTTATTCTTACTGCTGATGGGCTGCTCCTTATTGGGGCCAGGACATTCTAACTGCCAGGAAACCGCAACCTTTCAAGCTCTCATCTTCAGTCTAGCACTAGGCTGTGAGGCAGGGGGTTTCTCTCACTGTCTTTGTGTGCCTGAAAACTGGGATCTATTCTAAGCTACCTGTGTAGCTTCTGCAGTCAATGTCAAGCGATAAGCATCCCCAGAAGGCGACTTGTCCACCTATTCTACAGTGACATGAATTACCCTTGGGAAACTATTATCTATTCTTCCTCAGCGTGGAGACAGCCCAGGCTTCATTAGTTGTCTGACTTTTAGATGTTGAGTTAGGTGCAATAATCTGACTCCCAGTGATTTTTTTTTTTTGGTCTGGAGCAGATTCATATGCAAGAATCATATTTGTGAAGCTGTGCTTTTCTAATGAAACCCTTCTCTCACCCCCAATATGTTTCCATTATCTTGCCATCAGGAAATAATTTTTTCTCCAGCACGCAAAGACACATGACATGTTCATTTACTCGCACACATGCGAAACCAGATTAACTACTCCATAAATTAGTTAAAAGATTTTCCCAGGGAAAATGAAGAGGAAAGACATGTAATTTCCACTTCTTAACTCCTAAATGAATGAAGATACTCTGTCTGCTCTGTCCATGACTATCTAGACAGATACTAGAAATCAAGATCACTGAACTGCGATGACCGAGTTTACGTGAACAGAGGGGGCCTCCCATCTATCCCAAGCTATTCATGTTTTTATCTCAAAATTAATGACCACAGTGGTTTTTTTTGTATTTGGGTTAAACTCCACCATCCTGTGCCTCCAAATTTGGGGTATGCTGATCCTGAATTTTAACAGCTGGACCAAACGAAACCCCGAACTCAGCGTAAAACCACATCTGAATGGAAATCGAGATCAGAATAAACCTTTGGTCTAACTCAAATAGAGCGTTTCAGGCCAGCAGCTAGAATAATGTGGTGTACGAATCATAGGCCAGTGTAGCAAACAGAGTGAAAGTCATTAGAGAGGCATCAGAAGATTCGTGACGAAAAAATATCAGTCTTTTCCATGATTGGACTGGTTACGGGGCATCCTTGTCTGAGCAGATACCCCTCACATCACTACTAGGCTGAGCCACTTTCTGCTGGCCAAATCCCAACAAAACCCCAACCCGCAGCCCCTTGGAGGAGCTTTTAGAAGTTTTTAGATTATATTAAAGTGCAAAAGATGAGTGTTACTACTACTGCAGGACCTGATGGGAGTTACACTCTTGTGGAGCATAGCTGCCACATTCAGCAAATGAGCAGAGACACACCTTTTCATCTGGGTTGAATAAAATACCCTCTGTGCCTTACCTGGTCACCTGGGTTGTCTCCTTTTGACCAGAGCACTCCTCATGTCATTTCCTAGCAGAGTCTTTAATGCCATTGGGTAGGTGAAAATAGTTCTTTCATTTCAGATAACTAAAACCAGCCATTAAAAGTGTTTCAGCCAGCAGAAATGTGTGTGTGTGTGTCGTCAGCCGTGTCGGTGTTAGACAGGAAATCTTGGGAAGGGCCAGAGAATAGAAATGAAGTGCTAGAAGTCAACGACCCAGATAATGCTGATCACAAAAAGTGAATTCTATGAGGCTGGCACTTGTATCATTTGAAAATGAGAAGGCTCCCTGAAGTTAGGAGAGGGATACTGGTGAAAAATTAGTGTAAGAAATGGATTAGCTCTGTGAAATGAAAACCAAAGGTTGGGTGTCGAACTGAGAGGGGAATTAGAGGTTGTAAGTCTCATCACCTCAGGATGAGTGAGAGCAAACCGCGGCTGGTTCAAAACCAAAGGCTAGGCTAAAGTAGGGATGTGACTATATGAATAAAAAAGTTCCTGTTAGAAGTGTCTATTTTCCTTGTAAAAAGAAAACCAGAGTTGTTCAGCCAGCGATAGCATCTCCTCCTCCCGCTGTGTATCAGTCTTGTTTCCTGGGGTTACCAGCTTCGTGCAGGACCCTCTCTGAGGCAGAAGCCTGTGGCTCAAACAGTGACAGAGACGCAGAGACAGCAGCAAAGGACAGCCTTGCGATGACACTTCATGTTACAGACTGGTGCTTTCGCAGACAGAGCCAGGATCTTGGCTGGAGTCTTCGCCATCTCCCCCATTTCAGGGCAAGAAGCGAAGGGCGCTGAGACAGGAGCTCAGAGAACCAGAAAGCTGCATTTTGCAGCGAGGGCATGTTTCTATAGCAAAGCATTTCGTAAACTCTGGCCCAGATTCTCCCCTATGACTCGACTGCGCTCAGTGCAAGACGAGGATTGGAGAACAAAGGTGGCTTGAAGCCACCTTTATGCTTCTCCACTCTGGAAGCAGATGGGGACTGGCTGGTCCCTCGGGTAGGTTCAAGTTGCCTCAGGCTAGCGTAGCGGCAGGAGATTGCTAGAAAATAGCCAAGATGTAGCTACACCTCCTTTTCCATTGGCTGTCACTGCTCCAGAAGGAACCAGGAGGTGACTTGGGTGACACCACTGCCACAGTAGAGACTCAATCTTCCCAGGGACCCCGAGCGTGCGGAGAGAGAGAGAGAGAGAGAGAGAGAGAAAATGTCAGCGCGGATGCTGCCGAGAAGGCAGCGTAACGTGTGGCTTATTTAGGCAAGCAGCGAGCTAAGATCATCTGAATTCAAATACGGTGAGCCACTCACTCAAGTCAGTGTGTGTCCATGGGCAAGTGCCTTGATCTCTTCTGTGCCTCAGGGCAAGGCAACCGGAGAAGGAAGTCAAAAGCAACAGAATTTCACTGAAATGATCAGATGCTGCTTCCAAATTTGGTTTAACTCTAAAAACAAACCCGAGTAAGTATCTACAGACGTGCACACTCAATGTGGCCGAGAATTAATTTTTCACATATTTATATAGAAACTATTCTATTTGCAGGCTGGATCAGAATCCCACGGAGGGCAGAAGCATTTACAGGGCGGATAATTCGCAAGAATGAGAACTTCAGCAAGCAGTCTGGTCCTAACAAGTGCACACAAGAGCTCAAAAAGGAAAGGGAAAATCTCTTGCCCGACAAGGGATTTTGGTTTTGCTTTCGATGAAATGAAATGTAAGATGGACCCCAAACACCTGCAAAGGAGAGAAACGTTTCAGAAAAGGTGCTCTTTGCAGCATTGCTTACCCCCCAAAAAAGGGTATTTGTGAACTGCTACGAGCAAGCACCTGAAAGAGGCGCCAAGCCATACGGGAATAAGCTTGCCTATGTTGTACAATCTCCCAGTACCAAGATTATTCCATACAGTGCCACATTCAATTGCAAAAAGGACCGTTAGGAGTAATAGAGCTCCTGTAACTAAAGTGTTTTCTGTCCTCAAATCTTCCAGGAAACTGATTGAGGCAAGAGAGGGAAAAAGCCGAGGGGAGGAAACTTGTTAGAAGTGAAATGGTATTTTCTTGGACATTGGAAAGGATGTAAAACTAACCCAGAGGCCTCCAAGTCAGCAGCCATTTTAACATTTTGCCAGAGATTTTCATCTTTTTCCCCTACAGCCTCGGTTCTGCTGTAAACACTGAGTGCACCCACTATGGCTGTCAGCTGCGTAGTTTGCTTTACACTGAAGCTGCCAGGAGATAAAAAAAATACTTAAGGTAATGTAATTCTCAAATTGGTGGCATAAGGACTTCTTCATGACATCTCTGTGAAAAGCGCAATGCATGACGTTTACTTTTAGCAAATCAATAAAAATAGGATGCGTGCTTTTGGAAACCCGTAAAAGCAAAGATACGCCGGTTCTCCGTTATTCTTCCTGCAAAGCTGCCGATGGCAGAATGGGAAGCTAACACCCTGTCCTGCCCCAAGACATCACTTTCTTTTTTAAGGGTAAAATAAAATGATGAAAAATATTATTCATGGGTTTGTCAGGTCGAACGGGTCCAAGCAATTTTTTGGGAGACCAGTGGTTTTTATGCAATGACACTTTCGGCGCTACAGTCAAATGATGTCGTACAGAGTTTCATGAAAACATAATAAAAGCATTCCAGTAAAGCTACCAGCAATTGATGGGAAAAAAGACGCGTTGGGTAAATAAATGATAGAAATATTCGTTCATGCATGCACGGGTGCAATATATGTGAAGACATTATAAATACGCATCAACGTATCATGCGTGTGGATGTGCATTTTACACAGATAAACATGCCCGCACATACAACCACATTTATCAGCCTAACCTAATTTTGGAAGTTTTTTTTCCTTCAGTAATCAATTGCCTTTCTTGAAGGCAAACACAAGCACAGTAAATTCCTTACTGGTATCATGGAAGAGGAAACGTTACTACAGACCATGGAAAAGTTCAGCACTAGTAAATTCTGATGAACGCCATTACTGTGATTACTGTTTGGGCAAAGATATGCCTGCCTCATTGTCATTTCTTATACTACATCAAGCAAGGGCTGGTGGGGACCTAGTACTGCTGTCGCCCAACTGAATGTGACCTTTTTTGGGTGACCGCGTTGCGGCGGGGGTTTTCCTGCTCCTCTGGGAAAGCGTGAATAAAAAAAAAAAAGTGCAGACCCTAGGACGCAACGTAAGGTTTTAATAAGTGCAGAAATTAAATAGATGAGCTTTCTGCTTTTAAATGTCAGCATTGTAACTTTGCTGTCATTTGCAGGAGACAAGGGAAGGGGCTAAATATCTTGGGATGTGGTGAGTTTTAAACCACATAATGATGGCGATAAAAATCTATAATGTCAGTTGCCTTGTGGCAATCAACAAACATTTCGCATTATGCTTGCATCTTAAGGTTTGCGGCCAAAAAACAGATTTGCCTCTGTCTCATTAAAATAACGAATGCAGTCCGAATGGATCTGCAATGATTCACTGTACGTCACACTAAATCACAACGCTCTTTGGAGCCAACTGACTATGGCCTCATTACTTCAGACAAAAGTGGGCTCGGAGGAAAAACTGGGGTGATGTTTTTTTGCCCAGCCATGTTTTTCCCTTTGAAATACTTAAGGCAAAAGAGCAGAGAGTTTTTTCCCATTGGTAGCTGAGGAAGGTTGGGTTATATTCACAGTACGATTCCGTATCAACATACATAAACACACAAAACGTTGGTGTTAGTGTGGGGAAATAGAAATTAAGCAAATACAAATGGCGTTAACGAAACAGATTTTAACGAACGTGAATCACTGATGAAATTAAAGACTTAAAAATGAAAACAAGCTGTTAAATAACAATGAAAAAAGAAATATGTATTTTAACTGTTTCACTAGGGCAGGGAGTTTGAAAACCAGCACGCTCTCCTCCTCTGTTGTGTAAGACGTTACGTACTTGTGGTTTGTCTTCTGCAAGTCTTTGTGCTGCAAATTTCAATTTAAGTATAGCAAAAAAAAAATTAACCCCCCCCTTTTTTTTTTGTCTGAAACAGCTTGGCTAAATATCTCTACAAATTAATTTATTTTAAAAATAATACTTAAGATTAATCTATTTGGCCTTAACAAAATTTTGAGTTATGCTCGAAACTGTTTAGCATTTCAGGAGTAAACATTAACTCAAATTTTACTATTGTTAAATGAAGCTAGGAATATTTTAAAAAAAATTAACTGGATCATTTAAAAACTGTATGTATTTATAAAAACAAATAGAAATAAGAATTTAAGGTAACAGGTAAAAGAATTAACGTGAATTTTGACTATGAAAAGATTATATAAAGTTCATGGTGAAAATCATACTTTGAAACATCTGAATGCATGGCAAAGATGGCTCAAATATATTCTTTGTTTTGATAATTGTTTCCATTTTCTCTTATGCACATATGCTTTACTGCAGAGAGAAAATGCTTGATATTAAGCTATTTTTCTACAAAAAACATGCAAACATTTCTAATTTGATAGCAAAATATTTTGTTATACACCCATTAGGTATTTTTTATTTCAGGTAGGAGAAAAACTGCCTGACAAGCATTCATGGAATGACTGATTTAAATTTTATAAATCCCTGAATTTTTCATCTCCCTTTGAACGGAATGCCAAAGGGGATTAAAGACTAAAGACATATCGCAAACAAATTTACATTATTAAAATTACTGTAATCAAGAGTCTTTTCTGGCCTTAATCAGGATTAGTAAAAAAAAAAAACCAAAAAACAAACCCAACTTTTCTACTGTGCAATACTAATCAAAATTCTATCAAATGACAGATAACAGAGTAAAAGCAGTTTTGAAAATTAAAAATATTGGTTGGTGTATTCTCATTTTCTTCAAAAGTATTTTCACCTATTTGAGATCAGAGCAATGATTTCTCTGCTGATAATTCACATGGCAGGCAACAAGCATCGGTAAAAATAAATTTCAGTAACGTTGCGAAGTCCGACCTCCTATTTTCAGGAGCGCGTCCAGGAAACACACTTGTTTGAACATACGCTATGGAAGCAGGAGGGAAAAGCGCAACGTGGACTGCTTGGTTTTGTTCTCCTAAACTGTAAGCCAAACAATCCGAGTTGTGGAAAACTCGAGTAGAAACCTGCCGTACGTCAGAACTCAGCCCTGCAGGACACGCACCGCCACTCTCTCGCTGCTGAGCGGGCAATAAGCAGGTTTGATCTGAAGAACCGTCAAAGCTTTTAAGCGAGGTCTTTATCCACCCTGCCCTACGCTTTACAGTCACGCTACAAGGCTAATACAGTAACGGGATAAAGCTTGTACAGATTTTTCTGGTCCTCTGGAGCCTCTTAAAGAAGAGCATTATGCTGGTTTCGGAAACCACCGCTGTGCTCTGGAGCATCAGGCCCCATCTTGCTGTCGCTTGTATCACCAGAAATGCCGCCAATTAGTAAAACAGCAGCAGGATTGGACCCTACGTTCATTTCGCCCTTGTAAAATGTCAACTACTATTTTAAAATGGAAATTATAGAAATGTATACGTAAAGAACAATCCCGAAAAGTGATCTGAGAACAATGACCAATCACTTTCTTAAGTCTCGGAGACAAGCTCGGCAACGCAGCAATATTCAGATACTGTGACAGCGTGTCAGATAATCAGCTATGCGGACTGAAGAACATGGAAAACTGCCTGATTCTCATGGCTTCTTTCTAGGAACTCCAACTGATTTAACTTTTTGCTGGTATCTGAAGTAGACAGCCACCTTCCAGGCCCTCCATCTTCAAACCTGTTGCTCCCCTGTATTTGGTTAAACAAGATTTTACCTTGCGAGCTCAAGACTGCTGATGTTAAATCTTGATTGATGCAGTGCAAATTGACAGCAGCTTCCAACTCCCTATTAGTAAGGTTACACAGGTTAGTAAAACATTAGTTTTAGTTAATGACTAGAATTACACAGCTGAAAAAAGCAACAGACAGTGGAGCAGCATCTCCTCTTTGCGTCTCTTCCTAATGATGCCTCATGCTGATCATTCTTGAAGTTTAAAGAAAAACTAAATCAGGTTAGAAAACAATATATTATCTTTAACTGAAAGTGGGCATTATGTTTTCTTCGAAGTATGAACATACCAAGATAACGAGTACATTAGAACACATGATCTGTATTTCAGTTCCATTGAGCATACACCATAAATCCTTCTTGGAAAAAAAGCAGGTGTCATAACAAGAACATTTGAGCAGAAAGAAGATCTTCAGCATTTTGAAGTCCTCCCTTCATAGTCTCTGAGACACCAACTGGAAGCAGACACTTAAAACCTTACATGGTACACAAAATAAGGTTTTTTTTCATATGCCAGAGGAGGGGAAAAACAAGTGACAAGTTACGGGATCTCACCCCCAGGATAACCATGCACATTTGCAAGGTTAGCACCGATGCTTCACACACACAAATGCAATAGTCAGATGCTAGTTTATCCCCTCCCAACAAAATCATCTCTCCAGCGGTATTAGGCATTCACTCAGCAGCGGTTTTAGCAGCAGCTCAGCACAAAGCGTAAATCACATCGAAATAGATGCCTTCCTGTCAACGGGGAACGCAAAGGGCTCTGTACGGGTCTCAACTCTGCATGAGAAGAGCTAAAATCCTGCAAGCCCGTGGTGGCTAGAAGCAACTCGCAGGACTGAACTTTCGGATTGAGAAGTTAAGTCAACTTTGCTTTAGTTTAATATTAGTTTGTTTGTTGCAGGAAAAGTTATGACTGGACTTCTTTTTCCTTTTGAATTAAAAAACCTGTACTCTAAGGTTGATTTTAATAATGATTTACAAGTTTCTCTAGTATTGCTTTGATAAGTTCTACATTTCTGTTTGTAATACCTAGCCTTTTAACAGTACTTAGATACTCAAGCTTGCTATTTTTTCTATCAAAATTTTCTTTAATGCAGGCTTTGTCTTCTGCATTTGAAATTCCACGTTTAGCCTCCTGAGACCGTTTAATTCCAGGTGGGCTCTCAGAAGGTGGATTTTTAGGATTCTAGGTAGATATGGTAATATGAGCAAGCTTTTTACTCATGTAAATTATAGGAAAAGAATTAAACAATCACTGTACTAAAAACCATTGTTCCAAAAATAGCTTGTCTCTAAGACTATGAAGACTTTTTTAGGCTCTGAAATCAGTGAGCCACTTTTTTTGCCATAATTATTTGAGAAAGCAGCAATTATAAATTCCATTATTATTAGTGTAAGTCTTTAACCAAACTCATATTTAATATTAAGCTGTTAAATACTTTATTGTCCAACTATTTTAGTTTTGGTGAAAAATGAACAGTTAACTAATCTCCATTTAAATATTCCCAACTGCTCAATCTTCTATAATTTTAACCAGAAGTAATACAGATTTACCTAAAAATCATGATTCTCCGTTAAACTGACCCTTTTTTCAAAATATTATCTAGCAACAGCTCAGTCTGCAAAATTTTAAATGACCTTTGCTGATTTGCAGTTTCCAGTCATTTTTGCTTCAGTAGTGGTTTTGGTCGGCTTTCGCTTCATCAGATGCCTTTTAAGAGTATTTTCAAGGTTTTCCTTTATGGAAAAAGGTACAACAGATAAACTGTTCTGTAAAACTATTCTGTAAAAAAAGAAGAAATGAAGATATAAAAATGGGAGTGAGCAGGAACCAGTTTTAAACATATGTCTTTATGAATGAGGCTGAATCACACACTTCGTTTTCCAAACACAAAAAGCCTTTTGGAAATGTATTAATTAAAATTAAGTGCCACAGACAAGCGGCTTTAGAGGGATGGCAGTCCTTTTCAAATTAGCATAACACTAGCGACAGGCATGGAAATTGGTTTAATAACCCTAAATAGTTACACCCCACTCCTAACACAAATGGCCATGGACAGCTCTAGCCCCTCAGGCTGCGACTGTACCAGTTTGTGGTTGCTCTGACATTGGGTGGGTATTCCGATCTGAACAGAAATCACTGAATGCACCTCAATTATTATTATAATATAATGACTAGTGAAGCATACAAGGCACCAAAGCGTTAAACATCATAAACCAGAAAACCAAAGTAAACCAACACAATCGGCATCAAAAACTTAGCCAGCGAAGGACTCACTTTCTAACTTTTACTAACACAGTCAATGCTTGGCAAGAGATTTAGTTTAGTCACGATATTAAGTGGCCCAAACCCCACAGGTAGGTCTAGGGTCAAGCTGTAGATGTAACAGAAAACCAAGCCAAGGGGATAAGCCGAGTCTTTAAGCGATTTCCTTCCCTGACATGTTTTACATGGGTGTCCTCAGAGCTAAGCTGGATGCTACAATAACCCCTTTTAACCACCACTTTCAGGGCACAGCATTCTCCGGCAAGTGTCAAAATACACAAGCTAAATCTCTACCTACTTAACTCTAAACGTCAGGCATAAACGACAGTTTTTTCTGTGCTCACGATTCATGAGAAACTGGAGAAAAAACAAATCCCTGCTGATAAGGAGCTGAATGTCCACAAACTTTTTCCAAGTATCCCGGTCATTCAGCTAACTCCACAACGCTGCTCCTCGGCAAAGGACTGCCACCTCCGTCTCCGCTTTACCTTACTTCAGCGGGGGTTTTGCTTTGACTGCCAGCTGGTTTTAGAGACATGTAGGACAGAGAAAGTGGTTATTCATGTCTTTTATTTATTATAAATACATATAAATATGTTAAGTGACCTTTTGCTTTGTTTATCATGATGAGCAACAACTTTGGAAAATCATCCGGAAAACTTAACCAAGCTGAGAAACAGGCAAAAAGCAAGCATTAGCATACAATCACAGGTTCCTCTCAGTTCAAGAACAGGTTAATTTTTTTTTTTAAGAGCAAAAAAAAGCATCTTAATTTGAAGCATCTACCGTTTTACCAAGAGCACCGAACTTCCCCCCTCCCATGAGCTGACCAAATGACATTTTCATTTGGATTTGCGGGTGCAGTCCAACCCCAGCTGGCTACATAGGACACCCCCCCATGGTTCTGAAGCATTGCATAGTTTTGCATCTGGATTTTGCTTCCCCCCCCCTCCTCTTAAGTTATTTTTAACACAGGTTGATCATGTCAAAGAAACCTCACTGAGGTTTCCATTTCCAGATCTCTCTCCCTCCCCGTTTTTCTATAGTTTAGTTTAAAAACTGCTCAAAAACTTCGTAGATCAGAGCAAGCGGAAAAGCAACATTATGCTCACAGTCCACTAACAGGCTGGGAAGGAAATAACTACAGATGAAGTTGCATGTGGGGGGTAACTAAACAATGTTGAAAGTGGGCGCTTTGGGGTCCACGTAAACTGCCAAGTATTTCCAAAGGGGGTGTGGGGAGGGGGGTATTTAAGAGAAGCAAACAAAAAGAAAACCCAGACTTAACTGATGGTAGGAAGCCAGGGCTGATGGTAGCGGAAAGAAAAGTGCACAGAAAAAAAAAAAAAAGAGAAAATAAAAAGCCCGAAGAAGCCAGAAGTCAAGGCTTGTCATTACAGTGTTTGCAGAGGGCAGAGGCGGCTCCTGTGAAGGCAGTGCATTTCTCGGGGCAGCCGGGCAAGGCCGTGCCGCCGAAGGGGTAGATGGCCGACTGTCCGAAGGGGTTGAGGGTGGCGGGCAGCGGGGTGCTCAGCGTCTGGCCCTGGTTCAGGTAAGCCACCAGCCGCCGCATCTCCTCCAGGGCCTGCGCCTGCATGAGGATGTAGTTCTTGGCCAGGAGCAGGGTGGCGATTTTGGAGAGTTTCCGCACCGAGGGGCTGTGGGCGTAGGGGATGACGGAGCGCAGCCCGTCCAGGGCATCGTTCAGGTCGTGCATCCTCCGCCGCTCCCGCGCGTTGATGCTGAGGCGCAGCGAGCGCTGCTCCTTGGGCTTCTTGCCCAGGGCTCCCCCCTTCAGCTTGCCCTCCGGCTCGAAGGCCGCGCCGCCCTTCACCCCGGCCTCGAAGCCGTCCTCCTCGTCGCCGCTCTGCTCGCCGCTGCTCTCCGCCGACTTGCCCAGCGCCCCGGGGTGGAAGTCCGCC
>NW_008794731.1:1410789-1428635 GCF_000699145.1 Aptenodytes forsteri | reverse complement strand
CCCCGCCACCGCGGCTCCCCGCCCTTTCGGGGGGACAGGGTGCGCCCGGCGGAGGGGTCCCGGGGTCCGACGGGGGCAACGGACACCCCCTCAATGGGCACCTGGGGATGAAAGGAGGCGCTGCCTCAGGAGCGGCAGGACAAAACAGCTCTGAAAAGTGAGCGGGAATGGAAATGAATCGCTACGGTGCTCTCCAGACTGGCGTCTGCTGGCTGGGACGAGGCAGCGGAGGAGAAACTGCCAACAGGAACAGCACAGCAGCGCAGCTGCTTAGTTGAAGCTGCCCCTGGACGCTGGAAGGGCAGGGGAGGTGTCAGGACTTCCTAGTCCAGGCTCCAGCTCGCAGTGTCTGAACTCCTTGGTGAAAGCAGGTTCAGCTCTTAGAAGGTGGCTGCGCTGAACTCCAGGCTTGGAGGAGCTTTTCAAAGCTGAGAGTTTCCCTTTCTAAAATTAACGAGAAAAGGCGAGGGTTGAGCTGATGCTTCGGACTGCCTCTCACCTGGCCCTTGTTAGCCCCAAAGCAAATAAAGAATTGATTAGGGAACCAAAATATTTTCTGGAGAGTTTTCTAGTGTCATTCCCAGGAAAAACTGGAGAAGTGAACGCTCCCCCCCCCCGCCCAGACACGGGACCACGAACCGCTCATGGTACGTGTTGCGATGGGAGGCAAAGGCATGCAAGGTCTCGACAGCTGAGGGCATGGCTTGCTGATCAGGTCGTTTTGATTTAGGTGGGGATGACAGAGGAGGCACCTGTTGGGCAGAGAGATTTCCAAGGCAAAGGCCCCGTCCGTTTGCATTTTCTTCAGAGGCTCACTTTGCTCCTCCCTCCCATGTGCCAGAAAAAGGAATTTGGTCCTTGGTGACTCAGTCCAGCTCTGAAGGGACTCTCTGTCCTTCCCAGTTGTGGGTACCAGTAATCAAGTGCTGAGCTCGGAAAGGGAACAAACCACTCCACGTAATGGCCTGCAGCGTGTGAGAAATCATCGCTGTTGGGGAATCCTTGCCGTGACTGGTGGAGTGTCTGGCCCATGGAGAAACCTCAAGGAGAATCCAAGGCAGCCACTGGCAAAGGTGAGAGCTGCATAGAGAAGGATAATCAGGACGCTTTGTCCCATATTCCTGCATTGAGATGATAGAGAGGGCCTGATCTCTAATTGCAACAGAAAGAGGTCCCAGCCTTGTTTTTTTTCTAGGCTTCTGAGACTGCTTGACGGTACTGAGTTTTGGTGTAAAGGCAGTATAAGGGCATACCAGGCTTTCTCCGAGCATGACATGTGCCTGGTCCAGGCCCCTCAAGTGTCTGCTTAGAAAGGATGGGATGAATCCCACGTAGCGTCATACAGATGCGAGCAGGTGGATATTGCCTACAGGCAGATGCAACCAGTTGATGCAGATGTACCTGGTAGGTTATTTGTTGTAGTAAATAGCTTGGGTGTTAAGGTGACACGAGGCTTTTTCCAGAATGTGTTTTGTTTTTATCAGGCCCTCTACAAAGCGTAGTTAGCTTGTCCTCTTCCCATCAGCTCCCTTTACGCAGTGCGCTAACGTGAAACGACGAGCTTGTCTCTCTTCCTTCTCCACATCAGAGCCAAGAGCGCTGAGATCTGCAGTGACACGTGCACCCTCACCCGTGGTTGCAGAGCTGCTGCCTGGAATGAGGCTGTTCCCCTGCTCTGTGAAAGTAAGTCTGGAAGGTTGCATTTCCACGTTTCGGGGTAGTGGAGCACATAAAACTAGCTGCTGTCCAAGCCTGGCTGTCAGGGTGTGCACAAGGTTTGACCATCATACTTTCCACTGATCTTCTCTTATCTCGCCTCCAGTGTCTGAACATGTTGCAATATTGTCATGTCTCTTTTTTGCTGCCCTTATTGGGCTTATCAGACCATGAAGACCAATTACTGGTTTTAGTCACTTAATCGTTTTATGAGAATTGGACCACTTAACTACTCCTGGGACAGATCACTGTACGTATTCATGGTGACTTTCAAATACAGGTGAGCACAGCGTGACTTCTGCTCACCTCTGGAATCAGTCCCACACTCCAAGTGATAACAGACAAACGGAGGGAGGTATTAGAATATTATCACTGGCATAAATCATTCCCATGAGAAAGGTGTGCAGGGATTGTTAAAAGCAGGATTGTCCCCTGCTAGACATGATTTACCTTTTTTGTAATGTGTTGAGATCTTTCAATGAGAAGGACTAGCAGTGTTATAACGTTTCAGGAACTCTGGTTGAAAAGACATGTTACAAGTAGTGCTGGCTTTCTAAGTATGTCATATGCATCTAACAAGGCTAATGCCGGAGAAGCAGTGGGCTGAAAATCAGAAGTAAACACTTTTCACACAGACTCTCTAGTGCTTTAATAAGTAGATGAGTTCTTCAAGGGTTATTTCAACACTGAAGGGCAGCTTGGGAGGTATATCAACTACAAAAGAACAGAGCAGAAGGATTTGCTGCTTTATATGTAGTTCCAAAACACACAGCTGAGAGAAATCATTTGGAGCCTGTATGAATCTGAAATCAAATCAGATTTAATGTGCTACCAAAAAATGCACATGGAAGAATTTGTTTTGGACTTCTCCCTCAAATTTCAGCTGTGAATATGCATCTTTGAAAGTATTCAACCTGGTTCCTCACTGAAAACTGAGAAACAGAAACGTCTGATTTGGGTTTTGACATCACAGACTAGACCAACAAAAAAGGAAGACAAAAAAAATAGCAGAAGGGAGGGACTCATATGGAAGAACATTGCAGAAAATAAAATCTCTTCCAAGTGCTTTGGGGAAAAATGGACATGTGCAATAGGAAATAGATTTATCAGATACTGTAGAGTATTTGCCAGCTTTAAAGTGGGATTTTTCCTTCTACTGTTTTACATGTTCAGAAATTGGTGACTATTTAATAATTAATAGACTATTATCACTGCAATTATAATAGTTATTGTAACTGTAAGTTCCTCAAGGCAGGACCCATACCTTTATTAAGACTCTTTCAAGTCACAAACATTTTATAAATAATAGGCAGCATCAATGATTTGATTACTGCATTCCCCACGTCTGCCTCCATAAATTCAAGGGGTTTCTGTTAGCTTGACAAGGCAAAACTGCCTACAAAGAGAAACACTTGCTGCTTAACTGCATACAGGGACCAAACCACGGGCAGCACAGGCTGCCAAGGCTGCACTGACCATCGTTTGCTGCTGGGGCTATTGCAGGACTAGATCTCCCATGTTCAGCTGCAGCCTGGGACTTCTCTCATCCTTCCAGGGAAAAAAAGTGAATTTGGAGGTTGTAGCACCTGTAACTACAGGAAGAGCTTGAATACAATTTATTTCAGTTTTGATGTGAAGAGCGGGAGAAAAGGATCGAAATAATTATGTGTTTTCTTCAATTTCAGTTTTAGTTTTAAAGCCACGCACCTGAATCAAACGATGCATCTTCCAGTGTCGGTGCCTGCTGGCTGAATGCCTAGGGGACTGGAACGAGATAGGACTAAGCTGTGAAGCAAAACCTTTACTCACAGCTACATGTTACCTATCACCTGTAGATAAAAGACCTCAGGGTTTGGGGTGGACCTATTATAGAAATGTGTAAGAAAATTAGTTGCAAAGGCTGCCACATTCATTTAAAAACTTCAGGTGTTTTGCTGGATAACAGCATTTTTGATTGAGGGACCGATTCACAAATGGATTTTTCTCCATCAGAAAAGAGGAGGGGGCAACCATGAGAAAGGCGTCTCCATCCCTATCAGCCAGATTTGGATATTAAAAGTAGAACAAAACAAAATCTCTTGAAAAGATCAGTAGGAAGGAGTTTTAAGAGAGACCAATACGCTCTGGTCTTACGGTTCTTACTAGGACGGGGGGTCGGGCAGCCTCCCCCGAGGGCCCGGTGCCCTGCCCGGCTGCGGGTAGATCAGAGATCAGTAGGAAGGAGTTTTAAGAGAGACCAATACGCTCTGGTCTTACGCTAGGACGGGACGGCGCCGGGCTGTCAGGCGGGAGCGGTCGCCGGGGTGGCAGGGCCCTGGCGGCAACACCCCCCACTCCGCCTCCTTCAGAGCCCCGGAGTTAAGCGGGCACCCACCTCCCCCCCCTCGGCATCGAGGCAAAGCGCTAAAAATACAGAAGTAACCCAAAAGGCTAACAGGCACAGTAAGACCCGTGAGCCTTTATGGGTCTCGGGCTGTAATCCCACACCCTCTATTTTGGATACCTGCCCTGTAACTACAACCCTGTTCCTGGTGGCAGCTGTCACTGCAGAAAGCCCGGCAGTCTTTGGACCTTTTATTCAGACAACTGCAAGGAGAGTGGAAAGTGGAGAGGTGTTCGAGCATCAAAATCCGTGAATGGATCATGGAGTTCTTCTGCTGAAAGCTCAACTGGAACTGCTGGAAATAGTGGGTGAATACGCCTTCCCTCGGGTGTAATAGTAGAAAATCAGCAAGAACAACCAGGCAGAAAAAGCACAAGCTATGGCAATGCTGTGCTGGTTCTGGCTATTCAGAAATGGTAGGTAGGTAGAGGACAGAAACTCAAGGCAGGGAGAGCAGGCAGAGCTCAGTCTGGCAGGCGTCTGGCCAAACTTACATGGGTCTGGACTAGCTAGAGGTCATGGCTGTCGCCTGGAAGCATGTAAGAAGAACTGGAGCTGCTGAAGTGTTAGTGTTTCTGCTGACTTCTTGTCTATCACTTGCCTATCACACAGCTGAGGCTTTCCTCTCAAAAAATCCCTGAGTGATGCAGGAACATACCATTTTTACTTTAGGGAAGGAAGACCTTATGGCCAAGGCACAGGACTTTGGATGTAAGACTTCTGTTCTCAGTCCCGCCTGAAGCTCACTCGGGTGCTAACAAAGAGTTTGATTCTGATTACAAAACCTGCCTGAGAAATTAGGTGGATGTGTAAAGAGTCTACGCTTATGATCCTCCCTGCCATAGTGGCTGTACTAATTATGTATTGATGATAATATAAAAGACAGTGAAAGCTTCCTTTACTGTCTGATCCTGCAAAGACCACCACAATTCCTACAGCTTACGAGAGCGGCCCGAAGAGTTTCAGTACAACAAAATGGTCAATATTGTGTTGCTCTTCAGACCCAAGCGATGATGAAGTAAGGCCTCCGTCAGTAGCTGTCCCTTCAAGGACCTAGCAGGGTGCTTTCTGAAGGTGACTTCCAACAGGGAAGGAGCAGATCTTCCTGCAGCTTTGAAGGTTATTTCGAAGCCGTTTATTCAAAGTAAGAGTTTGTTTAACAAGTACAAGCCTCTGGGATAGGTTTTGCTCTGCTTTTGTCACTCAGTCATACTTTTCCCCCTTCACTAGGTGGCAGCAAGAAGATAGGTATAAGGATTTGCAGGATTTTTTTTTTTAAATACAGTAAGCAGAGAGTTTTCAACTGGTTACCTGTTTGAATGGATTTCTTTAGCAGCCCCCGTACACACACAGCCCTCAGCCACCAAACCAACTAGCAGCAAGTTTGTCAAAAGCACTGGCAGAGGTGCCTGAAACACCCTCTTCCAGGCAGGAGAGAAGAGACTCCGCGTAGCTACGGCCTTCGGTGCATGTTTCAGCGTGGAAGGGGAGATTATCTGGTCTGCAGTTCCCTCTGCTGGCAAAGTCTCTACTTGCATCAGCCAGGCTCAGAGGCAGCCCGGTCACTCCGGCAGAGCTCAGGGTGGAGCAGCCCCGCTGCTGAGGGGAGCAGGTAGAGCTGAGGAGGGTTAGCACGGCCGACGGCATGGGGAGGAGGGACAGGGCCACACTGAAGTAGCCTCGGATGTGCTGCCTGGGCACAGGGCCACACTAGCCCCTGCCCCTTAGAAGAGCAAGGGGGCATCATCCTCTCTTTCCCATCTAACTCCAGTTTAAACTTGCAGATGGGATAGTGGATATTGAAACTGGATATACAGTTCTTGCTTCTCCTAAGTCCCAGTCTCCTTCTCCTGTTCTTCCTTCCCAGCCCTTCGGCACTAGGACAAAGTTCTCCACGGCAGCCAGCAACGCACGGAGGGCCCTTAGCTCTGGCTACACTTTTTACATACTTGCTGAACAGCTGTCATCATTGCTTCTGCTAAGGGAAGGGATGTGCTTGGATATCCGTCAGGCCCTGCACAGAGAGGAGAAATATCTTTTCAGGGAGAGATTGAATAGTCTTATGCAGAGGTATATCCCAGACCATGAAACCTACTAAAGAGAAGAGAGAGTGACAAGGACCCCAGCTGCCCCTTCAGAGTACAAGCAAAAATGTTGCCTTCCTTCACTGAAACAAAAACAAATGCTAAAAATAGCCCCCTTCTAAGCTAGAAGAAAGGCTGAACACCTGCCTCCCTCTGTTCTTCACAACTCTTACAAAGTCACTGTGCATCTTGGTAACTCTCCACAGCTGGGCGCAAGGAGCAGCTGGGGTCCCTTTCCTAGCCAAAGCAAAGGAGATAGCACTTCTAGGGTACTCTCCCGGCACAGGGGGGCTGCATGCCACCAACATGCAGGTGCTTAGTTTGCCAGGAAGAAAGTGTTGATGGAAGCGGTAGGATGCAGAAGGGAGGGATGGGCTGACTCTTCAGAGCTGAATGACTGTATAGTCATGGCGTGGCTAGTGGGATGTGCAGCGTGAATGTAAGGACGTGGTCAGGTTGGTGCAGGCTGGCAATCATGGGCTTTGGTTTCTGTGCTTAAGCGTAATAATGAGTGCCTGTTGTCATATCCTCAAGCCTCAGAGGCATTAAGGGAGGTGCAGGGGACTCTACTGCTAACCACTGGCTTTCTAAGACACTGGCTTCTCCCACTGAGTATGCCTGTTTGGCTCTTCCCCCTCTGCAGAACTGACCCATGCATTGGTGAAGGTGGTGCTTGAGAGATCTGGATGTGACAGGTGGCCTTGAAGAAAAACTGAAATGGAAAAATGTTCCAGTGTGCGTCAGGGCTGACAGTGGATGCAGGACATGTCACGGTTCACAGAAATGGGGCCAGGCTTTCTATCAGAAGGTTTTTAGAGTAGGGATTTGGGTTCAGAATAAGGTCTAGACTTCTCTCCCAAAGACAAATGCTCTGTTCTCTTTCCTGCCTTTCAGGAGGTTTCTACTTCTCTGGGTGCTTTCAGTTCCCTCCTGCAATGTGAATATCCCAATCTAACGAGTGTGGGAAAACTTGGCTGTTCTAATAAGACAGGGGAGCAGTCGAAAATGGATTAAGAAGGGATTGAATGTGTCTTGTGAGAGCTTGGCTATTGATTTCTAACCCTCCCATTCTGATGTTATTGCAGAAATGATTTTCTTCTGCACTGTGCAGAGATTAAATATTAATAAATAGAAAATTAAAAAAAAGGGGGAGAAAAAGACCAGATCCCAAGACATCCCACTGCACAATTAAAAAGCAAATGAAGGATTTCTAGAATGAAAAACTTTGTTTCCTCTTCTTGAGCTCAGAGTAGAAACATAAGGGGTTTTGATGAGATCGTTTGTAAGATTTCTATTTAGTGTTTTTGTAGCAGAGGTATGTGAGTTTGAGCCACATCCCATTGCAGTAGGTCCAGTATAAAGATGGAATAAAAAGGATGGAGATTTACTTAGATCCCATTCACTCACTGATGACGAAGTAAGGGGGAAGATGCAGGTCTACTCTGGCTTCACGTACACTGCATCCTGCAGTCATACTCAGTTCCATTAGGTTTCTATTTGTTATTTAACACGAGGAGATGGAAGACAAGGCATACCAAGATGATTTTTGTGTCCTAGATGTTTCACTTGCACAAACATTGCACAAGCTTGATGGGAAGCTCATACTTCCCGTGAACTCTGTGGCTCCCAAGTGAAACCCACATCCTTGGGTCTCTGAAGCAGGAGAGGAACGGACAGGCAACCTTTGCAGGCAGATGAGGACTCCTAATGTGCACAGGCTTTGCAAGGAAATCTGCTCCCCACTTTGAGCTCTCCTATGAGAACTGCAGTTATCATTCTGCCCCATCTCCCCCCTCATTCCAGAGAGCTGGGCAGTAAGTGAATGAAAAAAGGGCACAATGAGAATCTCCTGTCCAACTTCTGCAAGATCAGTATTCTCTCTGTAGCAGGATACACATGGAAAATGCAAATGAAAGTTTGCAGGCATTTAATATGGAAGACCATTCTTTTTTAAGGGAGTTGTTACCATGAGAAGGGAGCTTGCTAGGGTCTTATCCAAAGGCTGCAGAAGTGTATGCGTGCCTGCTACCCGTCATTCACATTCTTTCCCAGCACTCTAAAAGGTTACTTATGTTGGTACATTGTCCAACAAATTCAGAGCAAAGATAGTGAGTGGAGACAACAGAGGAAGGAAGAGGAACCAGCTCTAGGAACTGTCCCATGAGCATAACCAAAGGCAGGATTTGGCCCACTGCTTTTCTCCACTCCCATCTGCAACAGTCAGCGGTGTTGCTGGCTGATTTCCACTCTAATCCAATAGCTTTCAAGCTGCGCAGGATGTATGATCAATGTTTGACACCCCAAAGAGGCCCTTCTTTGGCAGACTCGTAGCTGGACATACCTTGTCTGTTCCTGTCTCTATTCATCTTCTATTTTATGATCTCCCTTGAATTTAGTGGCGTGGCTGGTTATGGCTTTGCTGCTGTCAGTTCTTCATGGCCTTAATGCTCAGCCATTTGAAGTCAGCTCATTGGCTTTGGATCTTGTCCCCGTGTTACTCATTTCATTATGGTCCTGTAGCCTGTTCTGTGTTTCCTCAGCGAAGCAAGCCCAGGTGGGACTTTCAAGATAGATGAGCAAGCCTGTGGGGAGAGACCCCTTACTTGGATGGCAGAAGTGCTGACCACCTTCAGCCAGTAGAGGAGGGGGAGAAGAATTGTTTCTCTGGATTTAAGGGAAGTTATTTGATAGGTTTGTGCCAAACACATGGACAAATGAAAGCCTGGCGCTGGGCTTCTGATTCTGCTGTAGGGCTGAGCAGATGGGGCTCCAGTCTTTAGTCTTTTACCGATTCACTGTGAGCCTGAGGTGGCCCAGGTCCTTGAAATCAATGGGAGTCAGGAAGCTAGAGGCTTGTGAAACCCTGGTTATAAAGTGCTAGAGCTTCTGTGGCTTAACAAATGACTGCCGATCAGCAGAGCTGGAGTACCTAATCATGTGCACTCTCAGTCTGCTCTGAAAATAAAACACCCTAAATTGGAGAGTGGTCCAAGAATGCTTATATAGACAGTTATCAGGGATCAGCTGATGGGTGGTAGCCCTGTAAGACACAGGAAATCAATTGCTTTCTGTTATTCCTCATGCTCTCAGCTGCTTTCTGTGCTTCAGTTCCTCATCTTCAAAAAAGCAGTGTTTGCAGTCCTGGGGCCTGAGAGGATCATACACAAATGATTGTAAAGCACTGATATTGTAGATAGTGCTAGAGTCCCATACACGTTCTCCAGTGTTGCCTGGTAAGATGCTACAGTAATAGAAAAAAGTGAGTAAATGCCCTTCCTGGGTGTATAAAAAGAGTGTGTGCAGATTATCCAGCACGTCACACCTAGGTTTAGAAGCAACATACGGCATTATTTGGCAGACACTAGGCAATATTTAGTGACTACGCTAGCTATATATAATGGAATTACAGAGGGTGTGAGAAAGCAGCACCTCCTCTCATCTGCCCCCTTAAGGGACGCAAATGCTTTGCTATAACACTGTTCCCTGAGAGCTAGAACTTTAGCAAATAAGGGACTTTATTAAGTTGTTAATAAGATTTCATTTTCTCACTAATGCTGCAGTGCTACATTATTAATTTAAAACTGTATTTAGCCTGACATGCTAAAGTGCTAGGCCTCATTATTAATGCATAAACCCATGCCTCTGTTGTTTAATTAAACACCATGATTATGAAGTTCTGATGTGGTTTAATGATAGCAAGCTGGAGTGGCAGTACATTCCTGTGCTCAGATCTCCCCCATTCCCCCCTCCTGCTACTTTTTCCTTTCATTTCCCTTTAAAAGCACAAATGCAGTTGTTGTTCTGCTGAATAAACACCACATGACAAATGATGTTGATCTTTCCAAGGTGACATAGAATTGCATTTTTATTTTCCTAGGCTTAGCTTCTTACTGACCAGAGATTTCTATCCTCCATTTTTTGGTGGCTCTGAAGGTAACTGTTTCTATTTCCCCAGAAGACAATGTAATCCTTGCTCCCAATAAAGTCAAGAGGAGTTTCCAACTGATTTCAAGGGGGAAGAGTTTCACCCAAAGGCGAGAAGAGACCTAGAGAAGAACACCAGACCGTTGTTGTATATGTCTGTTTAAACATGGTCATTTCTAAACAGTTGTTATCTTGGAGATGGAGCTTGGTCAAGGGAAGATGATGTCGTACTGAATCACACAACAATTAAATGGATCTAGACCAGGTTAATAAACCCTGTGGACATTTCCTTGCTTCAGTTTCCCCACCTGCATCCTTCTGAATTGGGCTCAAGTGTTTTGGAGTCATTGTTTCATGCAGCCCATAATTTATTGGATTCTCCTTGGTCTCCTTTGCAGGACCAAGACTTTCTGGGTATTTCTGAGAGACTTCCTGCTATGTATTCCCTCCTTTCTTCCCTCAACATTTGGCTTCATCATCTTATTCCTCCCTGTTCCTTGTGATGATTCTTTCCGAATAGCAGCTTACCCAATCTGGCTTGCAGAGCCTCTCCCTTTATTGACTAGGAGTAAAATTAAACATATTCTTATGTACTTTCCTGCTTAATAAGGATTTACGCAGATCAGCCCTCTGTGCCTTTGTTTCTCTCCATACCCACGGGAAGTTCTGGCTTTGGAGCCTGCCATCTCCCAAACTTTGGAGTCCTCTCTCTCTTTTGAAGGCAAAGGGGGTTTTGCTGTGGTCTTTACTGGAACCAGAATTTTACCCCAACTGTTTTTAAGCCAAGGCAGACGCTGGCCTGGCTAGAGGAGAAGGACAAGGAACAAGTTGCACGACTGCATCAGGAGTGCAGGAGCACTCCTCTTTCTGGCCCCTTCTAGCAGGGTGGGTAAGGTCCCCGTCTATGGCCATCCAGGTGAATTCACAGCTGCCAACTAGTGCTTTGCTCAGCAGAGCCCAAATTCTGTTTTTAAATAGCCATTTGTCTGAAACACATCTTTGATTCTCTTCCTTATATCTCTCAAAGAAGAAAATTGCTCATTGTGATCAACCTTCCTTCACATTCTTGCACTGAAAGTGAGTGCACAGATCTGTTCTCTACATGTGCAAATACAACAGAAATGTTACCAAGCTTAACTTCCTTTAGTAGATTTTTTTTTTTAAAGTATGTGTTCAGCAAAGTAACCTTTCTCTAACAAAGAGATGACCTTTTTGCATTTATGTAGTGCTTGTTGCTAGGATTTAGATCTTTGCTGAAAGCTGTTATTTCTCTTAAGTACAGGAGAAAGTGCATTTTCACCTCCATTTGGGTAAACTGTCATTTTCTACTGTTCACTGCTTTTCTCACCATGGAGTAATAATTTGAGGTTCAGTGGGTTTTTTGAGAGAATGCATTCCAGGAGTGTGGTGGGGCCTGGGAAGTCCTCAACGTTTGCTAGTGGGGGAGAAATGGAAGAGGAGGGAGAAGGCTTCTGAAATATTTAAGACCTCTGAGTACTGCAGTTGCTCAGCTTCTGCCATCAAATCATATTCAATTTAGGAGGGTCATGCAGGTATTTTATAATCATACACAAAAAGCAGCCGGTGGGTAGCTGAGAAGCTATACATGTATGCATAATATATTATTTTTGGTGGTAACACTAGCATCCATGGGAAGCCACTTTAGGTAGATTTAAGAGGATTCTGTCCAACCGTGATACTGATGAATAACAGAAATAATCTAATATTACTCTTTGTATAGCTGTGTTACTGGTGTTATTACAAGTCACGCTATTAATATGTGATGCAGGAGGAACTAAGCCACTTCACATGCAGTAGGCTGTAACAGAGTGAAAGGGAGCGTTAGACACATGTATGCAGGTCACTTCATGAGACATAGAAATGAGTATCTCACTCTTTCTTGAACCATCTCCTGTATTAGCTTCTGCAGGTAGTGAGAGACTAAAAGAAACTGCAAAGGCAACGTGACTGGTTATCTCTCTCTTCTCTGCAAATTGAGCATGGCAAAATCCCTCAATTCCTTTGGTGTTGGAAATGTACAAAGTATGAAGACCCTGCCTAGTGGGGAAAAAGTCCCAAAGACTTCAAGCATGTGCAGCTGCAGTTGTCTCCAAAGAGGAACAAAGTAAAAATGTCCCCTGAGAATATTCACACTTTTCATGATCAGAATTGCTCTTCAAACACGTGACTTCGTAAGTTGGATGTACTGTTTGCCAGTCGCATGGTATTTCAGGAAGTGGAAGGCAGTATCTTAAGCATTTATCAGTCGTGTAAAATAATTGAATTGAATGTATTGCTGGGGAATGGCACAAAATTGCACTGCTCAGTGCAGAGTGCATTGCATGCTGTGGTTTCCAAAAGGTCACTCAGGCCAGCCAAGTTAACAGCAACTGTCCCTCTTTACATCCTCTTCCTCTGTCTCACATGCACTTGGAAGAAAGCAAGCAATCGACAGTTTCATTGCAATTGAAGCAACTAAAACTACTCAAGTCCAAATCCCTCCCGTCCAAGAGACCATGAATTCAGCTGGATCAGAAGCCCTTGGTTAAGCAGCCCCTGAAAGTCTATCAGAAGTTTATTGGTATGGTAATTTATCTGGGTAAGCACATAAAGATGCTAATTGAAATGTTTTTTATGCATTATTTTTTAAAGGCAGAAAGGTTGGGGATTTTCTAGGAAGAAAAGTAGAATTGTCATTTATGTTTCATCATGTCATAATGTTATAATTTCATTTTCCTATGCTTCATTTTATTTTTTTTTATTTTAAACACAAAGAACAAAGAACTTGATACTCGAAAGATTTGGGGCTTGTGCCACGTCTGGTTCTGGTCTTGATGCATGGAGATAGATTGAATTAATCAAACTTCTTCACACTGCTATTTAATCGGGTTTACAATTAGCTGAGGGCTGCAGGTCTCCCGGGCCTATCAGCTCTGCAAGCAGAAGCTGTAATACAGCAGCTCTGCAGCCACACACTGGGAGTGCCTTACAGACCAGATTGTCATAATGTGGCATGAAATTAAAGCGTGATGTTACTTGACAACAGAATTTCAATTTCTCCCTCCCCCCTTTTTTCTCTTTAACAAAGTCTCTACCTAAAGATAGGCCTCCCTGTTGAGTTGCACCCACCTGCTCTAAGCTACACAGCTGCCTTCAAAAGAGTTTCTGATACTATTAAACCAATCTGTGTTCCATTACAGTCATTCTGATATTCTTCCCTGTCTGCTTTCAATGGCAGATTATTTTGCTGTGAGGAGCTAATAAGCATACAGCTCTTAACTTGTTTCAATTCTTACTCAAATGTATTGATTTTGTCTCTCCCTCTCTTCTCGCAACACAGAACATTTTTGCTGGCGTCTGTTCTCCCCAAACCTGCCTGCACAGTTATGTCAAGCCTCTTCAGCTGCCTCGCTGCCATTTAAAGTGGTTAAACCCACTTCCATTCAGATAAACAAACACCGAGGAGTGGAGAGCCTGGGCTGGCTTTTTCCTTCCATCGCACCTTATCTCTCGAGAAGCAGTGTGGATGCACAGTTAGGAAATGGGATTTATAATTCCCCCTTCCACAAGCAAGTCAAGATCTTGTGAACACCACCACCACCACAAATTAATTATCTGGGTCTTGATGATTTTGTGTTGTTCAGGAAACCTGTCATAAGAAGAGTTGGAAAGAAGAACATAACGAACCCAGAAGGGCTGGCTGGAAAGAGGTGAGGATCGGGTCACGTTGGTAATGGAGGATGTTATTCCCTCCTTGAACTGCCCTGGAATCTAATCTAATTCAATGTACACCTTAGAAATCAATGGGTAGATGATGAAGCGCTCCCTGCAGTTATAAAGGAAACGGTTGGACATATGTTCCTGATGGTGACATTTGACTGTGGAATAAGCTCCCAAGCTGCCACACGTGAAGGTGCTGGAGTTACGCTGGGCAAGGAGAATCACACTATGGGTTGAGAAGCCTGGCCGAGTGGCGTACACGGGGTCCTGCCTCTGGTCCTGCTGAAGGGAATGAGTGAGGCTCCTGCAGAAACAAGGTTTGGCCTTTGATGACACAGTTTGGTTTCTGCGGGCCACGCTCACTGCTTTTTCATGACTTCTCTAGGTCTGGGAAGTGATCAGGCCCACTGGTGGCCTGGCCCTTCAGTTTGCAATGACGGATTCTCCTCATTAGTTCTGTGCTTTTTTCCACCTCTGAATTAAAGAAAGTGTTTAAGTTCCATCTCTTCTAATATCAGATACTAAATTGAAAAACAAATCCACATAACACCGCCTGTAGATGGGTGACAGAGGTGAGATTCATGCGAAACAGACATAATTATGTCTTCTACATTCACTTTAACTGTATCTGCCGCCTGAAATGGTACAGAGCTACAATTCTGAGAGTTATTTGGACATCTTTAATCAGAGTAGCCTCCATTTAGTTATCAAACATGGGAGCAAAATGAGCTTTGCTTATAAAAAACCCCAAACTCTGTAAACCTCTGTCCCCCATTGCTCTCCATTCTTTCTTCCTTCCTGCATGGTGCTCAGCATCTCCCAAGGATTAAGCGATTATTCAGAAAATTGATTCTGCTCCCATTGAAGGTGATTACTTCCCCCATGCTGAAATCCACAAAAGCATAATCAGGTACACAACCAAGGTAGTTTTAAGCATTTGCATCTTGTACAGGTTGGCCTGCAAACACCTGTAGTTTTTCTGGCTGATAGCAACCATTTATGGGCATAAGGAAGGAAAAAATCAGTGAACTTTAAAAAGCAAAATAAAAAGAGAACATTTTTCTGATTGAGAAAAATCAAGCTTAATGAACTGAGATGAAATCATTTCCTCAGTTTGCTTGGACATTTTAAATTAAAAGCAGAGTGTAACCTCTGCTTGCAAATTACTGTAAACATTTCAATCACTCTCTAATTCATGGTAAAAGGGAGGAAAGGCTGGACTATGGAATACTAGTCAAAGATCATTCCTGGGAAGTCAGACTCTTTGTTTTCCCCTATTTTTTTGGGGCCAGAGTGTCTAGGACTTTACAGAATTTAAAAAAAAAAAAATATATATATATGTATGAATATTTATGAAGAGCTTGCTAGTGACAGACCAGGCTGGCCCTGCAGGCCCAAAGGAATTAATGTAAATTCCAGTCAACCATGAAAACCCACTAGAATTGAACTGTATTTCAGCATGGTGGATAAAGCACATCAAAGAGCAGGATTTCTATAAGATAATTACACACAATGCAACTCTAATCACAGAAAGACTGTGGATATTGCTGAT
Organism: Aptenodytes forsteri; assembly: GCF_000699145.1. Taxonomy (NCBI): domain Eukaryota; kingdom Metazoa; phylum Chordata; class Aves; order Sphenisciformes; family Spheniscidae; genus Aptenodytes; species Aptenodytes forsteri. The sequence continues at coordinate 1,413,256 of NW_008794731.1, read as the reverse complement.
AAAGCGTAATAAATCTTTTATGACTACGCCTTGTTCTGCTGAATCAGCTTTCTGTTTCTAGTGCACTAAACTCCAGATTCTTGCCCTTATTTATATATTTACAATTTTAAAAAACACATCAACTAACAATTTCCTGTCGCTTCTGTGAAAGGCTTGGGTTTATTTAGTTTTCTGTTGTTGCACTTGTTCAAGTGCAGTTAGATCAACAACAGCAAAATATTCGTCTCTCCTGTCTGGCAAGTCTGCAGAAATAAATTGTCTATAAGCTGAGAACCTGCCTTTCTGTTGTATTTTAAGAAATTGGAATAATTTCAGTTTTGACAGTTCAAAATGTTCAAAATTCAGGCTCCCTCTCTCATACTCTATAGCACCATGAATTCATCTCACAGACTCACGGAACGGTTGAGGTGGCGGAGACCTCTGGAGATCATCCAACCCCCCTGCTCAAGCAGGGCCACCTGCCCAGGACCATGTCCACTCGCGTTTTGAATGTCTCCAAGGATGGAGACTCCACAACCCCTCTGGGCAACCGGTACCCGTACTTCACCCTCACAGTAAATTTTTTTTCCGTACATTTAAACAGAATTCCCTGTGCTTCAGTTCGTGCCCATCGCCTCTTGTCCTTTCAGTGGGGACCACTGGGAATAGTCTGGCTGTTTCCCAGCTTCCCACAGCCGCTGTCCCCTTACACACAGGTGTAAGCCTGGGGAGTGAGCAAGCCCTAGCATAGCACAGGCCCTGCGAGTAGAAACCTGTGCCTGATGCTGATAACACCCCATTCCTACAGCAACAGGGGAAATGGAAACGTAGAGTCTGTGGTCACCGACTGTTTCTTGACTGTTCTTGGGGACTCCTTGTGTCTCACTGTGGATCTCGCTCGTATTTCAAAACATCATCTGAGCACCAGCAGACGAATTTATGGAAGGTGTCTTTACAGTTCCTTAATCAAGAAGCGAAAGTTTGCCTTCTTCATGTGAGCTTTGCCCTTCATTTGTCTTTCTGGCATATGGGCAGCAGAAGGTCTCTGCTTCTGACAGAGTGAAAGAATTTTACATATGGTTTAATTACAGTAAATTATCAGCAAAGGGAAGAGTTTGCAGGGGGACAGCTGAATCCCACTCATGGGTTCAGTGAACGTCTGCCCAGGATCTCAGTGCTCTGCCACGTTTCACAGCGACACTTTGTTCCACCCCAGAGGACAACTGTTCTGAGAAAAGTCCATCCCTCGGTGTCTCTCTGTGCTGGGAACCTTTCTCGAAATGACAGCATGGGAAATGTCTGGCCTCTCAGTCTGTTGTCTCAACTTTGTGCTCTGGGAGGAGCATGGAGAGGAATTTGACAACAGGATCAATATTTCCTAACTCCAGATTCATATCCTCTTCTAATTTCAGAGCTTAGAGGCTGATGTCCTCTCTGGCCGTTGTCTTCATTCAGTCTACGGCGAGTTTGAACGTGAACTGATATATCCTCTGGCAAGTAGCTAGATATTCTCTTTTACATCTATCGTGCTCTCCCGATCCCTTCGACAAGTGCATGTTACTCAAGTTATACTTAAGGCTTTCCACAGCCTTTGTGAGTGCACCGTAACTTCAGAGCCTTATTTATATTAGTAGCATCACCCTGGTTGTCACCCAATGGGAAGTGCTTTTATATGCAATCCCCCAAGCAGACATGAAAGACCATGTCAGGACAATGGAGGGTTGCAGAAGATGTTCTTCCTTTGCCTGATTTACATCCTATCTTTGAAACCGTGTCCCTCCTGTGACAGTCTGAAGCGAATAAACAAAGTTCCTGGGGAAATGGTATGCAGCGTTCAAACACTTTGCTGAACTTTAATGTTCTGTAAGTTGTAAGGAAATGACTACAAAAGCCTTGGAAGAGCAAAGGAAGAGAGTTAGCTCAAGGCAAGGTGATATTCCCTCATTAAAATCTATTTGTGCAAAGTTAAGACGTCAAAGAAATTTCACTTGTTCCAAGAGGGTATGAAAGCCCATGTTATTAGTGATCAGAAGAGAGTTGGGAGTCCTATTTGCCAAAGAGGAGGGTGTAGTGAAAGAAAGGAAAATAAAAAAAAAAAAAATATTGTATTTGAGCAAATAATGTTATCTGAGAAGAATAGTGAATTCAACTCCCTTAAAGCAACAACTTTTGTTACCCAAGTATGGATCATAGAAAACATTTTTAAGGAAAAAAGTCTTCAAAATGTGGGCCACGATTCTGCATGCAGTTTCTCAAGCCATACTGCTGCACACAGAGACACCCACAGCCCAGTTCCAAGGGCAACCAACCTTGCAACACTTCACACATTTTAGCCTGGAGAAAAGGAGGGTGAGGGGAGACCTCATCGCTCTCTACAACTACCTGAAAGGAGGTTGTAGCGAGGTGGGGTTGGTCTTTTTCTCCGAAGTAACAAGCGATAGGACGAGAGGAAACGGCCTCAAGTTGCGCCAGGGGAGGTTTAGATTGG
>NW_008794731.1:1392494-1410160 GCF_000699145.1 Aptenodytes forsteri | reverse complement strand
TTGGGTTGACGGTTGGACTCGATGATCTTAGAGGTCTTTTCCAACCTCAATGATTCTATGATTCTATGATTTTCATAGAGGGTGAATGGGGTTGTTAAAGACCAGGTTATTAATTCTTAGATTATCCAGATGTATGCTTGTGTGGATGATGTGTGCCCCAGAACCGTGGTATCACAGGCAGGGTTAGAATGAGATATTTCGCATTAAACCTGGCGCTTCTTTTCATATTTTCGTAGCTCAATGATGACAGCACCAGGGGTTTTTACAATCCAAGAATGAAACACTCCTCAGATGCAAACCGCTTTGTGGTTGTTGGGGGTGTGGCCCTTTAGATGCAGGGGTTCGGCACAAGCAGCATTTGCATCTGTGTTCAAAGCTGCCTGAGCAGAGACGTGGCAAGGAACGCCATGTGCTCAGCCTGCCCTTAACTGCTGGTGAGTGTGGGCCTTCGATTCTGCGCTTCATGGTGTATTAACCATCTGCAACAGTGGGAAAAACTGCTAAAAATACTAGTCTGAAGTACTAATAATCCTGCCTCCAGGAAAAGTAGCTTTGGCTGACGGTGGGGCGTGCAAGTGAGCCAGACTGCGAAATTTAGCAGCATTCCTGGGCACCGTGTGCCAGCAGTGACCCTTTCCTGTGCCTCTTTCCAAGTACCATACTCCTCGACAGGATCTGCGCTGGGACCTGCTTGGGAAACTCAGCCCATGCTCCAGAGAGAGCAGCCGTGTTGCAGCAGGGAGGGGTTGGCAGCAGATGAGATTGCGGTACCACACACAAAAATGGAGTTAGGATAGCAAAGCTTATGACCCTCTGGGGCCCTGCCAGAGCCTCGGTTGCTCCGTGAGTGGTAACTGCTGAGGATGTGCATAGTGCTTACTGCATGCTTTTTTCTCTTTCCCTGAGAAATCAGCAGAAATCTCTTATCTCTGCCTAGGCTGGCCTGTCCATCTGCTTTGACGGCTTCTTTTATCACTAGCAGCCATGTGAAGAATGAGCACATTCAAAGGTAAGGCTCCCTTTTTGTGCTGATAGTAGACGAGGCCCTCCCCTGGTTTTGCATTAATGTAGAGTGGCGACGTGGCCACGAGCTGATTGCATTTGCTAATGTTAATCACCAAGGGGCCAGGCGAGGTGAATAAGTGAACTATATTTTATTCAGTTTGACAGAAGGAGGAGTCAAATGGAAATGATTTTTATCTCTGATTGTGGCCGACCTAAATTAATGCTACCTCTGGTGCTGAAAGGCTCAGGAGAGCAGATGTCTGTATTTTATATGCTCTCCTTGGTAGGGGTACCAAACCACACATCAGACTGTGCATTAACTTAGGGACAAAGCTGATCCGTGTCCCCAGTTGCACGGGCTGTGCAGCCTAAAAGATGAAGATGTAGGGAGTGAAGTCACGGTTTGTTTTGCCTGCCTGAAACAAAGACGGGTCACTAGAGCTGAATTTCAAGTGCTGGAGGAGTGGATGGCAGGTCCTTCACCATGACATGTACATAGGGAAAGTGAGGAGGGAAAATACCTTAGCAACTCTTCGGCAAAACACTAATTAATTGCTGAGCACCAGTGATGATTACTATCCTGCCAGAAGTGTAGACCTCTGTCTGTATTGTTTTTATCTGAGGAGGCTGTTGAGGCTCTGCACTCCCAGATCAGGTAAACAAGGCTGCATGTTGGGCTATTCCCCAGACTCACCCAAACCTTGCAATCTAAGTAATACTGAAAGCTTTCAAGGTTTAAATAGGGGGTAAGGTATTGCAAGGGATAGATATTGCTGCTGCTGTGCCCAAGTGGGAGAGAAGTTACTAGAAGCCTGGCTAGGACCCTTGTCTCTAACCTCCCTCCTGGGGAGCAGTGCTGGGGACTCCCTGCCGGTGGGATCCGGGGCGCTGCTTGCCCAAGGGCTGTACAGGGGTCTGGTAGGAGAATGACCAAGGCCTGGCAGTACCCAGGCACCAGAAAACCTTTCCTGCCTTGCATCTTGCATTTGCTTCTTGGGAAGGCATCTTGCATTTGCATCTCGCGTTAGTATCTTGCATCTTGCATTTGCTTCTTGGAAAAAGAAACACTGTGCTAATGATAGATAGGTGAAAACAGAGCAGTCACTGGAAAGAGAGAGGATGGAGGAGGCTTAACAAAATCTACCCAGCGAATGGAAGAGAGATGGGAAGGAGAGCGAACGGGGAAGCAAATATGATAATTGGCAGAGCGTGGTAAGCAGTGCCACCCACACAGCTATGGGTGGGATGTTGGGAGCTAAGGCAAGAGGCACTGCAAGCACATTTCCATTTCTTTATTCTCTGTATCATGCTCCTCTTCTCATTTCAAGGTCTGATCAAGTCTGACTATCGTCACCCCTTTTTGCTGTAAAGACACCTATTAATGTTGACAGTTTAGGTGGCTGGGGGATGTGGTATTAGTACTGACAAATGCTGGTAATTTGCAGGCAATGTTTTCCCTCTAGCACCAGTGGGAAATCACCTAACCTTTGCCAATAATTCTCAACATAACTCACAAAACCTCATCTTCTATCATTACGAGGAGCGGCATTTCTGAAAATTATCAGCTGCTTCTTGAATCCATCCATGCTAGACTATACAGAGGAGGTGATATTAATCAGTGTGTGAGGCCCACTGTAGTATTAAGGATTCTCTTACCAGATCTTTTTACCATATGCTCTCTGATATTAAGCTTACTTGATTATGCTTTCAGATCTTTTTTTTCCGACCTGTCACATCACTTGGCTTTAACTATTTTTTAGCTGTTGTTATTATATCAATTTTTTTTAACCGTAATTTGCTTAACATATCTGTGGAGAGCACTTGTGTATGTTTATGCTTTAAACCAACACTGATTAATCAATAACTGGTGGACTGGTGTAAGTGTAATTGGCACAGGTCTGAAGGCTGCAATGGGGACAGTGAGCTGAGAATCTGACCTGCCGTCCATACGCTGAAGCAGAAGTAACAGATTTTCAGAAGTGCTGAGTTTAGAGCAGCTTCTTTGGAGAATACATTGAACGGTTGGCCAGTTAAGCCTTTGGCAAATCTTGCCTTAATTTTTCAACTGAGAATATACAAAGAAATGACACTGATAGGAAATATCCTGGCACCTGTGCTGAGCCGAGGAACCTCCTGAGTTCAAATACAGCCTGATCTTATTTTGCAGAAGCTGTAGCCAAACAATGCTGATAGCAACTGTCTTTAAAGTGAAATTAAAATGTAATGAGGGTGGGAGGCAGGGACAAGCTAGCGTGGACCATCTGAGCTGTTGCAATTCTAGAATTCATCAGTGCTGCTGAAAGCAGAGAGCGGCTGTTGTGTTATTGATGCAGGGGGAGAGCGAGGTTATTGCATTATTGACATACAGTAGGTGGAGAAAGATTACCATGTTAGCAGCAGTACAAGAAGGGAGATTATCCAAATGCAATAAGCCATTGTTACAGCAATGACATTTTTCCACACCTCCCCCCCCCTTCTTATCCCTTCCTTTCCACCTCCCGCCTGCATAATATTAAAGGTCAGTAATATCCAGACAGATGGTTGGGAGGGTTTACGGAGAGGGGCTGCTTTCTTTGGTCATTTTTCTGAACTGGTGATTGTGCTCAGAAAAAAAGAAAGCATTTGGGTTTTCCGACTGGGATTAACCCATCCGAATGCTATACTAGGCAAGAGAGAGTTTGGGTTAGGAGATTGTCCCTTTCACTGACATCTGCGCTACTCTGTGTGACAGCTCTGAGAGGCACAGCTGCATCGTAGGCACTGGAATAACCAGGGGACAAACGCCACTGGATTTTGGCTCTTTATTTCATAAATAACTTTACTAAATGGTTTTTTGCTGTGAAAAAGGGGCAGTAAACTTTTTGAGGAGGGTCTCTGCAACGTGTTGATCCTCAAAGGACACTGATCCCTCATTGAGAGAGTATTTATCTCTCAGGTTCACTTTTTTGCTTCTAAATGAAACCTGTCTTCTCTTATATTTCAGTTCCCTGGATTTAATTCTGTCTTCATCTGGAACTGCTTGTTTGCTCTTAGAGCAGGCTTCCTAATACTAAAGCATAATTGAGTAAAATCATTACCCACTGCAGAGAAAGTGACTCACTGTGTAAAATATCCTCCCTAGAAAATACATCAAGCTGTGTTCACGGGTCAGATCTGCAGTTCAGAGAAGTTCATGTCAAGATTCCCTATCGATGGCTGTGAGTTTTGGAGCTGGCCTGAAGTGATCAGCTCATATCCTCTTGGATTTAATTGGGTTACAGGGGCGACTTCTGATCCCTCCTCCCCAGGGAAGGAGCCACAAAGATTGCCGCGTCTGCAGCAATCTTATCTGTCCATGGTCACAGTCAGGGAGAGAAGAATGGCTGCTTAATCAGATGCACAATCTGAAAATGTCACATTATTATTTATGAAGTGTTTAATAATCACACCACAATCATTGGATGCAGTGAGGTGGAAAACGAAAATGTATTTTTCTAAATAATATATTCGAATTCTGTTATTTTGGGAGGAAAAAACCTAAGTAAATTATTTCTTTTAATTTGAAGAATACAGTTTGTGCTAGTCTTGCAACAATGCCTCATTTATGCGTGGATCAGAAGTCACACACAGCTGGGGCAGTCTTGAATTTAGCAGCTAGGATCGGCTAGATGTGCCCTTCTGCTGTCCACATGCACCTCTGACTTGCTGTTGTGAAACCCTGCAAAGTTTGTTCAGCTCTGAGCATCGCAGCCCAGGTGCTGGATTGTCTCTAAGAAGCAGCACACTGAGAAGTTCAAACCTGTCTGTGTCTGTGAATACTAACAACAATCGATAGCTTTTAGATAGCTTTTAGATAAAGCTATAGTATAATGGCATTTTCAGCTGGGATGAAGAAACAGCTCTACCGTAAAAAACACTTACTTAACTATCCCAGGGGTGGCTGGAGAGCAAACTGCATTTGGATAGATGTGGGTCTGGAAACCGGACTGGTGCAGGCAGCATTTCTGCTGTGGGCATGTATTTGCACGATGCTGGAGAACGTGACTTGTCTCATAAGAAAGGCAAGCAGGCCACTGCGCTTCCTGAGGGAGAAAAAGGAAGATATAGTGTTTCTTTCCAGGCAGAAATTAATCTGAAAAAATGAATTGGTGTAGTTTTTAATTATTAGACGTGTGTCTGGTTTTGCCTGTGTATTTCACCTAATATCTTTTCCATCTTGCTGTCTTTCCCTTTGTGACCAGGGAATTATTTTGTAGAAGAACTTAAGCTTAAAAATATAAACCCTTATCCTCTCTCACTGTTTTGCGCCCTTTCTTTCCAGACGGGCCTTTTCTTTACTGATGTCTTGCTTCATTTTCATATTTTCAGATCACGGCTCTTGTTTGGAGTAGGGTCCTCTGAAGAGCTGAGCTGCTCCGTGTCCTGTCGCAGGAGAAGGGAGTTCAGGGCACATTATTCCTCCAGGGCTGGCTGGCGTCTTTTGCTGCCTCCTAGTTCGTGTGCCAGCATGATCAGCAATCGAACACAGCCAAGGGGATCGCAGAGTCCAGGCATGTGGTGCTGCTCAGGAATTCGTGCTCCCTCTGTTGGCTGCCTGGCTCTGAAGCAATGGAGGAAAAAAAAAAAATGTTACTAGGTTATGTCAGGCAGAGACAATTTCTCTACTTCTAATTGCCTGGTGACCAGCAAGCCAATTTGGGAGGGCACTATCAAAATAAAGGGCCTATTGCTTCAAGAATTTGACTACCCAACTGCTTCCGAATTTGGTGCGTTGTGGATAACTCAGGAAATTAGACCTTGATTCATTGAAATGCTTCAATCTGGGGTATGTGTCTATGTGGGAGAAACAGCGTGAGGCTGAGGTCTACGGGCTCAGGTCTGTGTAAATCCGAGCAGCTTCAGGGGCACTCCAGCACGTCCGTTGGGCAAAGAGCCTTCATGGTGCATGGCAGCCAGACATGTCCCCAAATTTGTCATCTGTGCTTTGGGCCTGGTTGCGGAGATGGTGCAAAGCCTTGTGCTCGACGTGTGCCTCTGTGGCGATGCTGTCAGCTCATCTGCAGCTTGCCTCCACAGGCACTTGCAGCAGAAACGGGTCTGCCTCTCTCCTCATACTCTCTTCCACACCTGCACCTCCCACTCCGTGGACGTGTAAGTGATGGCACGGGGAGGAAGACAACACAGGCCCATAGAGACATGTATTTCATATAGCTTCCCATGTATCATATCATCTCTGCCGATTAATGCAGTGCAATCAACAGTTTAATATGTTACTACTAAATACGTTAATTATATTATTCCTTTCTGACACTGCAATCACTAGATTTTTATGCTTTGATGCTGAATCTAGTAAAACTTTAAATTAGAGTAATTAAATAATTAGCTGTAATATGTGACAAGCCAACAAAACGATTGCTGTTTTATTATTTTTGTGGTGACATCGTTGCTTCTGTTTGTGTTCAGGCAGCCAGGCCTTGCAAGGGAGTACACAACCAGGAACACCATCTTACTTCAGAACCAGAGATCTCAGCCAGAGTCAATTTTGACGAGGGAAAGTAATTTGTATTGTCTTGAGCTCCAACAGTAGCTCTCCATGTTTTTCTGACTTCTGTTTCTTTGTCTTTAAGATGTACTTTACCACCCCTTTCTTCTTAAGAATTATTTCTACTCTTTTCCAAAGCTCCACTGTCCCTAATGGCTTTTCCCTCTCCGTTTAACCTTACACTTCAGTGCACTTGTTTAGGCTTTTATATTTGGTTCAGGGCTCTGGCTGTTTTCTGCATGCCTTTTTTTTTTTTTTAATTTATATATATTAGCTGCCCAACACATCCCTGTGACAACTGGAAAAAGAAATATCCCCTTTTCTGCCTGAGGAGCTCCTGCTGGGGAAAATGGGTTGGGTGAGGTTTCACAGTGCAGCACTGGCAACCTGAAATGTATAAAACTGGACAGCTCTGCAAGAGAAATAGATCTGTCAATGCCGCGTTGTTGTATGCTCAGAAATCAAATATCAGTTTAGATGAGCAGGAAGATTGCCAGCACAGACCTGGGCTCTTCTTCTCTTCCATTTTGCCTCTTTACCTGTTCTCCCACTCCCTCTTGTTCTCCCTCGCTCTCCCGTTTATCCATGCAACCACTTGTGCCTGAGCAGCACACAAAATGCTTGGGAAATCACTGGTTGCAGCAGTTGCAATTACTAGATTTTATAACTCTTTCGGAGATCATTGAGATTTTTAAGTTGACATCTGAACAAGGTCCTGTTATTGAGGATGTCAGATTTTAACGGAGCCTTTGTTAGTTTGTTTGCTTGCTTATTTTAATGCCAGCTGTTTTCTTACAGGTTGGTGCCAGGAGGAAATCCTGCTCTTGCACATTACTCAAGACTCTTTAGGTCTTCCTTGGCCCCTCTGCAGTGCTCTGGCACTGCAAACCATGGCCAGAGGCAAAATGAGAGTGTCCTCGTTTACCAGCTCCCTCCATGACAGTGGGCAAAGCCTCTGGACTGGCATCCAAAAGCGTTTCGGCTTGTGTTGTTCCAGCAAAGTGCCCCTCGTGCAATCCCTTGGCACATGGACGTGGGCATCTCACTGTGATTAAAACCCCACAGCCTGTGCCTGCGCAGAGGCAGGACCTTGGGCTGGGGGACCCTCCTGAACAACAGGTTTTGTCCCTCCTGCACACGATCTCCTGTTTTCAGCAGCTCTTCCAAAAACTGAGAGCAGCAGTGATGTGTTTTACAGCCCCACAGAGTGTGAGGAGAAGTGACAAGATTTTCCTATAAATATGACTCTAATCACACAAATGTGCAAACCCCTTAGGAGGGATCCAGGTGAATTTCACACTCTCTGATAGGGTTTTGCTGTTGTTTCATTTTCTTGTCTTTTTTTTTTTTTTTTTCTATTTTTTTACATAGCTGCAAGTTCTGGGCTGCACCTTCCCTTTTTTCTTCTCAACAGCTTAGGCTACATCCCCAGAAACACAAAAAGGATCTAAATTAAATACTTCACAGCAATGCAGCACTTTACAGCCTTGAATTGACTATTAATCCTCACACTCTCTCTCTCGGCCAGCAACGTAAAAACAGGCTGTCTCCTCTAAAATAAGTGGAAAACAAAGCAAAAGAGCCAGGTTAACTTTGGTTGCCCAGTAGCACCATCGACTTCAGTGGGCTTATGTCAGGGGTTAATTTGGCTTAGAGAGATTCTGTTTTAAAAAATAAGCCTCCAATTTTCCTCTCGTCCTATCTGCGCCTTTATTTGGTGGGTACCAATCCAGTAATGACACCCATACCCCTGACAGAACATAAAACTGCCAAGCCTTTTGCTGTTGCTATTTTTCTGGCAACGCGAACACTATACATATTCCTCATGATGCATTTCAAGCGTTTTGCATCATATGTACATAGTTGGCATCACTGGTCCCTAAGATGCTGCTTGCTGGTAAGCTGGATGTAGCTTCCCTGGGGAGAATTCATTCTCTCACTTGTTTTAACTTCTTGTTTTAATCTTAAAAAGAAGCGGTGGGGAGTAACCTTGCAAAGTAAGAAGGATATTTAAGGAAAAAAAAAGAAAAAGAGAGTCATTGTTGAGCAGGCAATTTTTTTTTTTTCTTAAGAAACACTATTTTTAAATGATAGAAATTTGAATGTAGACACTCAAATGGATTTTTAGCAAAATTAGTGGAAACCCAAAAATAACACCGTAAGAGTAATTAAGGCACTTTGCTACTAACTAACTCCTTAGGTATTTGATAGGCTTGGCTCTTGCACAGCAGACGTTGGGTATCGTTTCAGGGGGAGGTCTGTAAAGTAACTTACACCAGGTGGAAGTTTGATAAGATCTAACTTAAATAGGTGCCTTTTAAGGCATGTTACAATAGCTCTACCTTTCAGCCCATTATAGAGCAGCCTGCCTGCAAACCAGTGGGATCTATTGTCCGTCACCTCCGGTGCTATTTATATGGGTAATTTAATTTAACACCAGCAGGAGGCTTCCAAATAACTTTCCCCAGCATGGGAAGAACAATAACCTCTAGTGCATATTCACACAATATTTTTGACCTGCGGGGCTGACCAGATTTGGGAGGGGATGTGCGTTGTTCTGTTTGGAGGAGAACTGAAGGCAGATATGCCTCTACGCTCTTTCTGTTTTATTTAAGGGATTTCCTAATTCTCCTTTCTCAGAGCTGGGTCTCCAGGTCTCATCGTGTCCCTGCCATTTCTTTCTCCTAGCCCCTTGCATTTGCTATATTATATTAAACTGCACAAATCACTTCTTATATTAAACTGCACAAATCACAGATCTGCCTTTATGACCAAGCCCCTATGGTGGATTTTTTTGCACCATTACACAAATCCAGTTTCAATGACGGCCCTATAAACAATTGTATAGACCCAGGAGCAGTGTGTGTGGCTCTTAGGGGACAGGGACATGGTAGCTGAGGGCTGGGAAACTCGGAACCGCATCCCCAGCCTTGCTGTGCCAGCCTGTGTTTTGGGTGATGGTCTCTCTTGTTTTGGCTATCATGACATTAAGCCTCAATGGAAAGCAACTGCCAGTTTCACTGAGGTTATAACCCACCCATCGCAATATGGTATATGTCTGCGTAGAGTGAGGATTTATAGGCTTGTGAAAAGATGCCACATGCTTACTAGCTGGTGAATAGAAATAAGAGAGTACTAATTAGGTCTGTGATGTTGGCAGATGGATCCATGTGTCAGGAAAAGAAAGCACTGTGCTATACAGAAATCCGGCCATCTTTCAAGTGTATTCATCAATATATGTAAACCGGGAAGAAGAGTTATTCCACATTTGAAGAACACAACACAGATTTCGGCGCCAGGCTCCTATGAAAGATGCAACCTTCCGAACTGAGCCATTTCTGAATACATCATTTAACTTATCTCACGGTGCAGCTGTCTTGTGTGATTCCAAATGTCACTAAGTTTGGGGAGCTTTCTGAAAGGAAATGTGCTTGGTATTTCTTTGGCTGCCTTTATTAATTGAACCGGGGAGGGAACAAGTGGATACAATTGGTTTCCTTTGGCACAGGGGATATATTGATCCCGGTATTTTATCCTGCAAGTATTATTAGCTGGAGCAGAAGTTTTCCAAGCCGGGTACCAGTTTTATTTAGTGCCTTCACATGTCTGGGGGAAGCTGGCGGCCTTGCCTGCGAATCTGGTGGCCCAGGTGAATGCAGAACGCTCTGACTTCGCCTGCTGCTATTAGTCCTTGCCCTACATTTCCTCACAGCACTAAACACTCCGTTATTTTGGCTCCCCCCAAACGGGGCAACAAGAAGAGCTCATTGCCTGCTTCAGCTCCACTGCCCAGGCCTGTGCATATCAAAACCCAGTATTTTTCCCATGCATTGACTGCGTCACATGAAAACACGTTCTGTTGCATCCTGCCAGATGCTGCTGCCCCTTATACTAGTGCTCCGCAGTAACTGAGCCCTGGCAAATCCTGGAGGCATTCTCACCCCTCACTCGGGGTGCTGATGGCTGAAGAAACATGCTCAGCTTTTTTGGGAGCTGTGTTTAATTATTGCGCTCAATTAGTCACTTCCCCCACCCCCATACTTTATTTATAATTTTTTTTCCACGAGTCACGAAAAGGTTGTAGCCAAAAGCTTTAGAGATGACAGATGATTCACAGATAACCCCCTCTCCTGTTTTGTACTCCCAAGAACTTTGGGAACCAGAAAGCAAAGTAATTTTTGGACTAATGCAACCGCTCATGCTGGGGCTGTGTAGCGATACATTACCTGGCCTCTCCCCTCTCCTTCCCTCCGGTGGCTCTGGCACCTGTGCGTTATGATTAATATAAGTATTGCAAGTAAAATTAAGCACATTGGAAGGTTTCCATGAGCCAAAGGCTATCGGGGGCCATTTCACAGGCTGGAACGAAGGCCGTTAGGGAAAATGTGGGCATTACAATTTCATAAAATACACGAAGAGCTGGCTCTAAAGGAAGACACACCTCCCTCCTTTGAGAGGAGACCCCGGAAAGGCAATGCTTTATTTTCCCGAAGCCTTTTTCTGCCTGCTTAAGTCCTTGAGCTGTTACAGAAAATAGGAACATTTGGGCCCTATCAGTGTAATAGCTAATAATAGCCTCACAGTTTACTTACCTTCACACGAACCCTTTAATATACCCAGTCATTTTCTGACAGATGGGAAACAGGTATGGAGGAAACCTAAGCAGCTGGCCCAAGGTCATACGGGAAGGCTGTGGCAGAGCCGGAGCTGAGTCCAAGTCTGCAGATCCTGAGCCAGATCCCCAGCGACTGGGCGACACCCTCGCCTAGCGAGCAACGGGAGATGACATGCTGAGAGCCAAGCCACGTCCCGGGCTATCCTCAGCCTCCTCTGCTGACAGAGGTCTCAAATTGCTGCTGAGGGCTGAGACTGACCTGCCCTGACGGATGCTGCGGCCTGACCCCGGGCTGGGATCTCAGCAGGAACAAGAGGGGCTCAGCATCTCTACGAGCGGTAGCCGGGATTTGGCCTTGTGCAGCAGCGTCTATGCTAGGGAGAGCTGAAGGAGCTGGTCATCTTGCAGAATGCAGGTATATCTATAAATATATGTCTACATAATCTACCTCCCACATGCAGCTGGAGAGGTTCCGCTCACTGCCATGGGCTCTGCTCCACCTGTTATTGAGCCCACCCCACTCAGACTTGCGATGCTCCCAATCGATACTTGTTTATGCAGCATTTCCATGTTAATTTTTGTTTGGAGGCCTTTGCAGTGAGGTGCAACAAGGTGCTTGTACAAACACTGCCGAGGGGAAGAGAGGGCACGTCCTGCTTTGCCCCACCAGCTCACCGGCAGCCTGGAAACACTTTGCGGAGGAGATGGTCTCTCCTGGGCTCCCCGGCACCTGCTCTGGGAGCCCCCGGACCCAAGGGACGACATTTTCAAATCCGTCAGGCTATTTTGGAGAGGGCCATCCCTTTTTTAAAAAACACTTCAGTGAAACAGATGCTTGAGTTGTTCCTTAATCTAGAAGGTAACTGCTAATTAGTTTTGTATACAGCATAAGCCTTCGCTCCACATGGCATATTTTGTGTCAGCAAAGGATCCCTATCAGGGACTTTATCTGTTTGCTGTCCTTCCCCGGTATTCAAGAGAGAAATGGAGTTTCTATCACCAGCTCTGCCTTTCTGCTCTTATAATTTCTCTCTTAAAAATCAAATCATACATCCCCTGTGGCTGAAATGGGGTGTTTGGAGGAGGGGACCAACCCCTTCCCCCTAGCCCTGCTCACCTTCTTTCCACGAAGGCTGCATGGCTTCTGGGGGAGTCCACGTGTGTGTCGTGGCTGCATGGTAGGGTTTTTTTTCTTTCAGCAGGGCCCCTTTGCCACATGGGGGTTGCACATGTGTGGGAGGAATACAGTGCATGGCCCATTTGAAGTCTTCTTTATAAATATTCAATTCCCCCTGACGCAACGGGCAACACAGCAAAGCAGCCCCCTCATGGTCTTGCATGCCAATAATTTGCAGATTAAAACTCCTCCAATGTGCATCTCCACAATGGGCCCTGCCTTATCTGGAATGGGCCTGTGGAACTATTGTGGTGATAATCTGGGGATTAAGAGACTTTAATAAAAAGCTTTGACATGACAGGTCATAGCCGCTCTGGGGGAAAAAAAAAAAAATCAAATCTGTTACTCCCGAACGGCTTAATCCTGTGTGAGCCGGGATCCTCACTCTCCAAGGGTGCCAGGGGGATTCAAAGGCGCTCAGCACCTTGCTCCAGGAGCTCGTGGTCCCCTAGGAGAGGGCTAATTGCCTTACAAGTTTGCTGTTCTCAGTGTGCCCTGTGTAGCCAACCTGGGAGGACTCCAATGCCTTTTTGGAGCTTTTCTTAAAACCCACCACCCCAGGGCTGCTACTGCCCTTAACCCGTGGCCGCGGGGGACCCGCGCTGCATCCATCCTTCTGAGCTGTCTGCGATGCTGGCCACGGCACAGCCCAGCCGCGGCCCTGTCTCTGCTCCCGGCGTGTTTCGGGGAGGACTCCCGGTTCAGCCACCCTCCCGGACCCCACACCGAGCGTACGCCCATGCACATTAATTACATTTGGGTTTCTTACAAAAATACGACGCTGCAGCAATCCTCATCCGGCACTTGTCTCTAAACAAATTGTTAATATTTTAAGTGTCTTTCATGAGCCTGAGTCTAATTAATTAAAGGTTTATGAAAAACAATTAGGTTTTGATAGGGATCACCTTCTTTTGAGTCCCACGTCTGCACAGAAAAAAGAGAGGGGTTAGAAAGGCTCAGGTTGAAATTTAGAACTGCAGTGAATAAGAGAATACACAAATCCCACATGGATTGGGGAAATTAGGACATTTGGTGCCAGATTGTCTGACTAATTAGATTTCTATCAAGTCCTGAGGGACTGGCTGATGCAGCATTTTAATTTAAAGCTGCAGCAGCAGCAGCAGCAGCTTTTTTCCTTCTTCTCGTGCTCTTTATCAAATTGCCTGTGTTTTCAACAGGCAACTGTTTTCCTTTCTAACGTTGCACCTCTGCAAGGATCAAACCTTCTTGTTCTGCGTTTTGCAGCATGGGTCTACTGTTCACTGTTGGCTTTCATCTGAACGGGAAAACAACTCTCTGTGTCTGCAAGGGGGTTTTCCCCTAACATGAGGCATGGCATTCCTTGACAGACACGTGGGATATACTCGTATGGGAAAAAGCTGAGGTGTCTCAGAGTTGCCCAGTACCCCGGCTAGTCTTTATAATTGAGACCATCTTCAAAACCTGGCGTATTGCACAGGAAAGCCGACCGAAGAAAATAGTCCATCTCACTGTAGAGTCATGCCGCTCTCTGAACCTGCTATTTAAATAGCTTACTGGGCATCAGGAGCGTAGCTTTGCATTTCACATGAAATGCTGGCAGTTTCTTGGAGTGAGTTCATTTCCATCCTGAACCTCCTGAAATTAAGATCAATGCTTAACTGGCTGCTCCCTGCAGGGAGAATAGAATGGCACCTCTTTCAATTATATTAATTTAAAATATGGTGATGCAATTCTTCTGCATCCAGATACAGGCTGGAAAACAGAGCAGCTTGGTGGCAAAGCTGTGGAGCGGGCATACGTCTGAGGTCCCCGTCCCTGAACTATATTGCTAGTTCAGGCGCCTAATTCAGAGCAGGTGTCTAACTTTTAAGTCCCTCAAGTTACAGGGGCTGAACTCGGGCTTAATGTGTATGGAGCAATGCACAAATTGATTCAGAACTGCAAAATTGTCAGCTTCCTACTTAGTAGGCACTAAAATTTAGCGTTAATTGCCCCAAAATTAGTTAGCATTATTGAAATAGAGTAAGTGGAGTTTTTTAAAGCCATTTCTTACTTGACAGTATGAGATTGCAAATATTCCCGTGCCCTATTTAATGAAAAATTATTATGCTATTATTGCTATTTTATATGATGGATATATAATTAACAGGGTCTATAGAATAATTTCATCTCCCATTTTGCACTACTTCTTCCAGATTATTTTATCAAAAAAAAAGATAATGGAATTATATCTTATGCTTCAATGAAACTGAAAACTATTATTCCTCTCGATAACCAAACCCAGCAAAGTCAACCATTCCAGTGAATATTAAACACAAAAAGTACATTTCAGATGTATTATGAATCTGCTGCTAAGTCTTTAACTCATTGCTTTGTAAAGAGAAGTTCAGCAGTGGAGGGAGCTAAAATGAAATGATAGCCTCTAAAGATGTTGAATTTCCCAGCTTTCATTGATTGAAAGCAGGCCTATAACATTATTGAAATGGTTTCACTTAACCTCATTTTCCTGTTATTATTTTGTTATGCTTTTTGGGGAAGGTTATATAATACTTATTTATTCCTGTCAGTGATCCCTAGATGCTAAAAATGATTTAACCCCACTGTGTTTCAGCCAGATGCACGACGCAGAAGGCAACAGGAGTCTGGCCAGGACCAACACCACTGTTTGTGGCCTGATCATTTCAATTTACAGGATATGTGTTAAAGAGGGAAAAGGCCAGCTATTACTGTAAAAGCATGAAGAGCCCGAGTGATGGATGAGATCCCACTAAACTGGGTGATAAAGAAACACAGAACAAAAAGGACATTTCTAGCCCCCAAGTGCCCGGAGTTGCTGGGCTTTGAAAGGTGCCATAAGCATCTCGGTAAGGGCAAATGAGTTTGAGCTCCTGTGAAAGAATAGCTCTTATTTAGGGTCCTAAGAGGGATCTCGTGTCTCTCGAAAAGGTAAAGATCCCTAATTCTCTCACCCGGATTTGTGGGCCTATAGAGCGCTCCTACAATTTTGTGCTGGTGCTTTTTCACCCTTGAAATGTCGGAACAGATAGAAAATGCGGAATGATGATTATAAAACACACTTTCAGGAAGCTGCTTCTGGAGCGAGATGGTTCTTCCCCTCACTTGCTCCCCTCCTGTTTCTCTCTCTACCCAACAGAGAAATATAACAAATTTCCAACATATTTGGATTAACTAGAAATGAATTTTCTTTCTTTTCCTTTTCCTTTCACTGAAAGAAAAACAAAGGATGGAACAAGCCACCGTTTTGCATTGATGATACTGTTTCATTTCCCTTTCTTTTGTTTTAAATCCCATTTTATTTTCAAATTAAATTGAGGCACATCCAGAGAATAACTTCTCTCATTGGAAGGGAGTCGTCAGAAATGCGAAGGAGGGATACGCAGTTTGTGTTCACGGATTGTGGAACCTAGCTGAGACGTTTACATTTTCAAAGGCTAAAGTTACAGAGAGGAAGCCCCCCGCTGGAGGTCTGAAATTAGAAAAGAAAAAGGTATTCATTTGAAAATTATCAAAATGAGATAATTTTGACTTTTCCTAAAAACAATTCCTGCTTGTAACTATGCATTATACCTGTGAAAAATTGTCTGTGGCTCCGCTGAAACTAATGCAGTTTTTAAAACAAACTAGTTACCTGAAAATGCATTTGTTTTGATTTGCAATGTGCATATTGTGAAAACATTCTCCTGAGTGACCATGAGAAATGTTATTCTGTGAATAACAATATGATGAACAAGTTGAGGATTGCTTCCCAACGTCGTATAACAAGTCTAGCCAGAATTTTTGAAGAAAAAGCCAAAAAGTCTTCCTTCAGCGATTTCCAAACCCGAACAGTTTTGTTTCTAATTCAAACATTTCCAGGGTTCACCTCTCCTGATTTTGAGCTGGACGAGTAACCTGGGACTATTACAGGAGGGAGGGACACGGGTCCTGCAGGCACCAGGGCCAGGGAGTACGTGGATAAACGCTGAAGTGGTTATGGGCCACATGTCACACTATGAGTATGTGACACATGAGGATGCTTTTGAGGACGTCAGTAGTGAGGGCAGATTTTGAACTCTTTTTTTCAACCATTCTTTACAGTTTAAAAGCGAATCTGATGCTCGTGGAAGGTGTCTCGCTGCCTTCCTTCGGGTAGCTGGGAAATTGGGAAAAGGCTATTAAAAAGTTTGGGGACACTGCGTCATTTAAGCATCTCTCTCATGT
Source organism: Aptenodytes forsteri (assembly GCF_000699145.1). NCBI lineage: Eukaryota > Metazoa > Chordata > Aves > Sphenisciformes > Spheniscidae > Aptenodytes > Aptenodytes forsteri. The sequence continues at coordinate 1,393,639 of NW_008794731.1, read as the reverse complement.
TACCCATCCTCTTGCTATAATGTCAGGACATGGTGCATTTTTCCCTCCAAGCACTATCTAGTATTAGCTGAGGTGTCTTCTTTAACGTTATTTACGTGTAAAGCACTGGTAAAAGATGTCCAAAAGCACGCTTTGGCAGAAGAGCAAGGAAAGCAGGACCTGCTCCGTGCCTGGCTCCTTTGCATCTGACAGCCTGTGTCCAACGCTGCCCACGAGCAGGGGGCTGTGAGCTGGGAACCCTGCAACGCGAGATAGCAGGAGCTGAGAGAAAGTTGCCTTTAAAACCCACTCCTGCCTTTTGTGGATTACTGGCTCTAACTCCAGTCCGGGGAAGTTACATGTTATTTTCAATAGATCACGTGTAGGCCAAGCAACAGTGAAAAACAACTGCTCTGTAGTAGGTGGACGATCTAACAAAACAGTCGAAATGTTCTTGTACGGAAGGAAGGGGATAACTTGTTATATTGTTATCGCAGCCGTTGGGATCGAGTGTTTCATGTTCTGTCGGCCTGAGCAACTAGCCAAAAAATGGGGCACGCACTTAAATATTATTTTGTGTCTTTGGTTCAGGCCACAGAAAAGATTAAAAAAAAAAAAAAATCATGTTTTCCTGAAAGTAGCAGAACTCTGCCAGGAGAAACCAGGTTCTGCCTTTGCAGCTTTGAGCCCCTTGTAGGGAACACTCAGCCCAAAGCATCCTTCTTGCTGCCCCGAGTACCAGGGTTTGCTCAGCCGGTGCCGGGCACATCCTCGCTACCTCTCCCCTCAATGCGTCTGGACTTTTCTGCCTAATACCAGCCCACAGAGCTTGTCTTTTTGCAGCCCACACCTTGCTAACCCTTTGCTGAAAGCAGCGGGATGAGTCTGTGCTTTGGATGAGGGCTGCCATCATCTTGTCTAACCTGAAGGAGCTCAAGCGTCTTTTACCTGCCTTAAATGAAAGGTGACAGCTATGTCCGCATCTTTGCTGCTCCCTTACCTGCTATCTCGGCCCACAGAAAGAACACACACGATTTCTTTTCACATAGGAGCCTAAATCACTTAGAAGCCAGACCTTGTTTTCTAGTAATTATTTATGCCCTGCTCTCTAGTAAAGAATAGATTGCACCGGTGGGATATTTTCAAAAGAAAGTTAAAAAAAAGCT
>NW_008794731.1:1391765-1392475 GCF_000699145.1 Aptenodytes forsteri | reverse complement strand
CAGGCATGTATGTGGCTGGGGGGGGGGGTCTTATTCTTCTTTATTTTAAAAAAAAATTTAAAAAAAAAAAGCTGACAAATTATGTGTTTGTGCTTTGGACACAAAAAAGTAACGAACTACCGTGCGCCTCTGCCCGGTCTGATGCAGATGGAAACCCCGTCACGGGCCCTTGACCAGCTACCTCCAGTCAACACGTCTCACTTGCCTGGGAAGTGAAGGGAAATCTATTTTGTTTGTAATAAAGCTGATTATCATAGATAAATGTATCTAATTAGTCTCATTTGCTGACACACAAGCCTTTAATTGCAAGTTGAATAATTAGACATATCTGCATATGCAAATGAATAGGGTTATACTATGTCACTCTTAACATGATTTCTCTGGAGACGAATAGCTCTCTATATTTCAGGAGAGAATATGATATATTAATTTACGTAGACAAATAACTTTATTTAGAACGAGTCGCTCTCATGTTTGTTTATATAAAGCAATAAGAGAAGAAATAGAAGAGATTTTACGTGGAAGGAAACAGCTGGAAGATACTAATTTATGAGGGGGAAATCCTTGCAAGCCGTAATGCTTCTCCGCGGTGAGCGACGGGAGCAGGGAGCGTTCCCCCAGCAGAAACCTCCCGGCGGGGCTGGACATCCCCGCACAGTGGGGTCGGGAGCTGCGGAGCACGGCTGCGGCCTCGCTGGAACCACCGCTCC
>NW_008794731.1:1391243-1391550 GCF_000699145.1 Aptenodytes forsteri | reverse complement strand
CATGAGCCGGTTTCCATCGGGTTCCCAACGCTCCGCGTCGGAGCAAGACACTGCCAATGGGGCAGGAGTGGAAATCCCAGGCCGGTCATTGGGGGGGCTGGGCAAAACTGCACGGGGGGATCAGCAGCAGCGAATAAAGCACTCGGGAGCGGTGATATTTCCCTGTCTGCCGGCAATAGCCCGGCCCCGGCCCGTTTTCCAGGTAATACCTAATACAGGGTGAAAATCCGCTCCGCACCCCGTCTTCTGCCCGAATAAAGAGCTAAACAATAACAGCAGCGGAGCGGGCTCTGCCCGCCCGCCCCTG
>NW_008794731.1:1336764-1389869 GCF_000699145.1 Aptenodytes forsteri | reverse complement strand
AGGCAGGGTGCGGGCTGTGCACAGGCTGATTACGGGCTGGGTGCAGGCAGGGTGCGGGCAGGGTGCGGGCTGTGCACAGGCTGGTTGCAGGCAGGGTGAGGGCTGTGCACAGGCTGCAGTCTGGGTGCAGGCAGGGTGCAGGCAGGGTGCGGGCTGTGCACAGGCTGATTGCAAGCTGGGTGCAGGCAGGGGGCTGCCCTGCGCAGGGAAATGCCGTTCCAGGGCCTGGAGCGAGCCCTGGCTGCACGGGGTTAGTTTTCCATTTGCACCTACATCCCACTCGTGTCAGCCAGAGGTGGGTGGTGTTTTGCTCCACATCAGGAGTGTCTCTGCATGCCATGGTCACGGCAGTGGACAGACCGTTATTTGGGAGTTGGCTGGCGACAGGCTGCAATCCCCCATCTTATCCATGCAGCGAAGCAGGGGTTGTGGACAGGATTCCCATTCAGACCTCATATCCCTATGAGGAAGCCTAAATCATCTTCAGGATTTCTAAAACAGGCCTGATTCATTGGCTTGGCAGGATCCAATGATGCAACCTGCTTCTCATAATTTCTTAACTTCCTCCTCCATCCTCATTTTGAACTTTTAGTTCAAGCATCATAGTCTTAATTTAGGCTTAAGGGCATCCATCACGACACAGCTAGGGAAGCTCACAGAAAGATCGGTGTTCCCCTGGTCCGCCCCTCTGCCCAGCTGAGGCAATGGTCACATCTGCTGTCAGCCCGACTCAAACATGATATAACTGAGTTACTTAAATATGTTCATGGATAAACTGGATGTTGGTTAACTCACACTTTACTAGTAAAATACAGCTATGAGCTAAGGAAAACCGCGGTGAACATCTGCGCTCTTAGTACAGACTAGTACAACACCCTCAATGCTATACAAACAGTGTTTCTTTAATCTGACTCATATAGGCTTTGCGAGAAGAGAAAGATGGGAAAAATGGCTGATAAGGCACCCAGACCTCTGCGATAGATTTTCTAAGCAAATTGCCAGATGGTCTCACTAAGGTGCTGTGTCATGCCACAAAGTTTTAGGATTCCCACGACCAAAAACCTCCCCAGGCCCTTAAAGACATTCGGGGTGTGCTGGCGCTGCGGGGGTTAACCGGCAGAGAGGGTGGAATCTGCATAAGGCTGATTTGGGGAAAAAAATAATGAAATGCAGCTTAGCTGAAATCACGGCTGAGTGGGATTTGGTGAATGACATCTCGGAAGGGAAACCTGCCCTAGATAGGAGCTGCGGCGTTGTGTAAGGGGCATCTCGCTGGAAGCCAGCAAGGTCTCTAATTCACACGCAGAAACATCCCTCCGTGAGATTTGGGTTATTTATCGCTTCCCGGCTCAGCTCTTTCTGCTTTTCCCTTATCCCACTGCCTACAGGCTGCCTACAGGCAGGGTGCAGGCGGGTGACGGGTGGCCGCCGGGGCTGCCCGCGGGTGCTGGTGCCCGGCCCTGGCCACCGTAACGCCGCAACGTGATCTTGCGTGGGGCCACTCACCCCAAGGCTATATCGAAGTTGCACTAATTTGCCTCAATGATCAGCTCAAAATGAGCCTTTTCCCACTGCATTATTATTATTATTATTATTATTATTATTATTATTATTGAATATTTATACACAGCAGCATCTGGGAGCTGCATCCAGCCCCGGTCTGTTCTGTGCAATCAAATCCTCTTGCCGCTGCAGCAAGGTTTTCAATATAAAAGAAGCTCCATATGACAGATCCCTTCCCTTGCTCCAGAAACTATTTTCTGCAGGGGTGGATGTGTGTTGGGAACCACCCTGCGTTTCTCCCCCGAATTTGGGGGGCAGGGGTGGCTCGAGGTGCCCCAGCTCCCACCGAGCCCTATTGCTGCGTCCCCCCGAGCAGCAACACCCCGACAGCAAACTCCTCCACGGATCTTTGAGCCGATGCAATTGTGCAGGTGCATTTCTGTAGCCCTTCCTGGGACAGCTCGGTCCCCCGCTCACACTTTTCTAATGACACCTTGAGTCCTTACAGGCTTTCCTGCTGTGCGTGTGGCTGTGTACGTACATGTATTTCTGCGCACACCCCCCCCAAATACGGTATTTTTTGGAAAGGCGATGTCACAGTGTCATGACGCTTTGCTAAAACCCATCAAGTTGTCATTCCCGTTAATGCCTTCTTAATCCCAGTGACTTGGTGAAGAGTGATCAGACCGCACCCTTGGCTTCGGAAAAGCTGTGGGGCTCTTTTCCCTAATTCGTGGTTTTATTCTTCCTATCCGGGTGCCGCATTTTAAGGCAGGTTGCAGCTCAGCATCACCCTTTTTCTTCTCTCTAACAGTTTCTTTGCCTCGTGACAACACGGAGCTTTCACAGCACAAACAAGTCAAGGAATAGATGAATTTCCTCAGCTATGAAATAAGTAAAGCAGATGATTGAATAAAGTTTCTTTTCCCCACCTGGTTCAGCAGCTCTGTCTTGCTGTACTACATTTCCTAACTCCTGGCCTCTGCAACTCTCTTGCCCAGACCTGCGAACCCTCCCCAGCGGGTCATGCTGTTGGGTTTCCTCTGCCATTGCAAACCTGACCTTTTTACATAGGGCCAAACGCTGCTCTCAATTCCCCGGGTTAATCTGGAGTAAATCCCCGGGATTAACTGGATTTAACCCTGCGCTGGCTGAGCGGCTGTGTGCAGCCCTGACCGGCGGCGTTGCCTGGAGTCTACTGGGCTCCGCGTCCTCGCCAGGAGCCACGTGTTGGGTAAAGAGATGCTCCCAGAAAAGACCAAACAACCATCTCATGCTCCGTAGGCAACGGCAGGCCAGCCACCTCCTGGTGAAAAGCTGGAGGGGATCCATTGGAAATCCCGCAGAGGCTTCCCTGCTCTCCCCTGCCCTCCCCGGGGTGGGGGCACAGGGTTTCGTTTCAGTGAGCCTGGGTGAAATATTCAGGCTCTTTGTTTGGCCAAAACCAGGCTGAAAAGCCTGTGCGAGGAAGATGCCTATAGCCATGGATTTTCTACCTGCTGGATATTTTCTAGGACTCATGAACGAGGGGAGGTTCTGCCTCCACAGGACCCGGGCGAGAAGCTCATCCTGCCCCTGACTCTGCATCCTCCTGAAAGCCTTTTCATCATCACATGAGGATGCCATGACTCGGGCCGGGCGCTGGAGGACGGAGCGCGTGAAGTGCGGCGCGAGGATGACTCCGGTCCTGCCAGCCTTGGATGGGCGCGATGGCTGGGGGACGTGGGCTCTCTCGCCCTCCACCTCGTGCGCACTCTGCCGTGCTGCTTCCCTCCCGTTTGCGTCTCTACCTGATACTCCCCGGTTGGGCTCGCGATGGAGTGAGTCCCCTTTTGCTCTCCCTGTGTGTAATCGCGGGAGAAACGCTCACCTCTCGCTCCCCAAAGCCCCCTCCGTCTCCTCCGCCGCTATTCCACCCTCGCCGGCAGACCCCCCCTCCCCCCCCCCGCCACCGGCTGCCTTGCAAAGGAGGCTGATGGAAAAAGAGAGCAGCAAACCCCAAAGATGTGTCATTGTGCTAAGTGCTTTCAAACCTTGCAGGATGTCACTGTGTCACAATTTCAGTTCATTAGGCGGTGCAGGGAAGACGCTGTGACATCAAAGCACTCCTTTTCCCTATAGAAACGGGAGCAGCTCTTTTGATCTCAGCCCCCAGCATCCCCCCCAGATTCATATTTACTTGTACAACCCAAACCTACGGGGGATCCTGCGCTTGATTCCGCCATATGTTCTGGGGCGGTTTTCGTTGCTTCCCTGGTTTTCTTTGGGAGGCGGTTCGGCGGCGGGGGGAGGAGTAAGCAGTAATTTTTATACGTTTATTTATTTCCACGCTACCCTCTGCTCCTCGGGCACAGCAGGGGAGGGCACCCAACCTATTTCGTGTCAACCAGTCGCTTTGAAGCTTGCCACAATCAAACGCTTTTATTTTGGGGGAACCCGGCCAGCTGTTTGTTTGCTTCCCTGCTTTATATTGATTCAAGGAGATAATCTCCCAGGCCCCACGTGCTTAATCTGTGAGCTGCTAATGTTGCATGAGATATCGAAATGGTCCCTTCTCCCCTGGATTGCTGGGGTATTTATAGCTTAATGCAGAGGTTTACAGCGTAACGCTCATTTTCAGAGCAGCAGAGGATACACACGTGTGTCTAATAGCACAAACTGCTGTTGACTTTAGTGGGGATATTGTAACTCTGCTTCAGTGCCGAAAGGTGACCGTGTACTTTATATTGTAGGAATATTCTGATACCATTTGGTTCCTAGCGAGTCGTTAGGATGTCCAACATCAGGGTTCAGCTGCCGTCTGCATCCGAGCAAGAGCAACGGGTGCTCCCTGAGATACCAAAACACCAGGCATGAACTCAGGACGGGGAAAAACTCGGCACAAGAGTGAGCCCCGACTTCTGTGTGCGAAAAGAGGGACCACAGCTCGAAGCCAATTAGAGCAGGATCTGGCTCTCACTGTGTTAGCATCTGACAAAATGGAGTGGAAATGAATTCAATTCAGAGACATCTAATTTCATGAGAGACTCTCTAAGAATAATTCTGCTGCAGATGCTTAAAATGATTTCAACATGAAAAGCAGGAAAGGCAGAGAAGATGATAGAAAATGACTACAGAATTTATACCTTCCCCTCCTTCGTTTAAGCCCTGCACATCCTGCGCGTGTCCTGGCATGAAAGCTGAAGAAAACCGCGGTGCAAACGGAACAATTTCTTCTATGTTTTTATCGCCCTGAAACAAAGAGATGGCCACTGAAGGTGTATGTAGCCACCTCTCCTGGACCCACAGGGACCAGTCCAGGGGGAAAATTGGTGGGTTTTTTAAATGAAGTTTTTTAACAACGTTTTAAGTGCTGCTTACGGAGTGAAAAAAGGCAATATTTAAATCGCGTGCTCTGGATATCAGTCATTCACACCATCCTGGGGTGCTCTAGATGATACTTCTGTGCCCTAAGTGGTGTTTGGGAAGCCAGATCTCAAAAGCCCTGACACAGCGACTGTCTCTGATAAGAACACATGACCACTATTCTCTCTCTCTTTTTTTTTTTTAAACTGTATTTTTCCTTCCTGCTGTTTAGGGGGTTTAAACAGCCTTGATTTTCTGTGGCTAACAACACACCCCATATGCTATTTATCTTGTCAGAACTCTCTCCCTCTGCCCTCAGCTCCCATTTTGTTCTCATTAATAGTGATTATGAAAAATGGGGCTAAATACTTACTTTCATATGATTTATCCAAATGTTGAACTGCGTAATTGGAGAAGCTAAGACATTATCCCTTCAGATTCTGTCAAGACTCAATTTCTGCATTTGATTTAATTTTTAGACTCATGACCCATAACAGTACATATATTTATTGCCTTTATGGCGGCTTGGCTGAACAATATATCTATCAGTCAGAAGCGGGAAGCTGCATATTATTTATAAGAATTTAAATAGTTAGTGGTTTTTAAGAACACTTGTCCTTAGCATGCAGTTATTAACACAGGGCCCCTAGACACAACAAAATTGAAAGTCAGCTGGAAGGAATGCCCTTATAATGAAGATATTTAATAACTGGCATCCGACTCTGATTTTCCTTTCGGTGACAGAAGTGACGCATGAGCAAAGGCAGGGGAGCGCTTTGCACTGCAGAAACCTCGCCTGCCCCCTTCCAGGGCCTGATCCAGCGGCTCCCTCCCCTTCCACTTGCCACTGGAAATTGCTCGTGTATAAAAGGCACCCGTGCACGGACACGCAAAATTTGGTCCTGCCTTTTTGAGCTCCCACCCAGAGCTGTGCACACACATGCGCTTGCACGCACGGCGCTGACGGGAGCGCGCGTTGCCGCCTCGCAGCGATTTTGTGCATCCTTCTCCCCCTTTCTAATCCATCATTTCTATGCCTGATTTCGCAAATCACTTTTGCATGGCTTTGGCCCTGATGGCCAGCTGCATGCAAATGCTTAGCTGCAGTGAAGTGTCTCGATCGTACGGGTTGTCAACACGCAACTCGAATCGAAACCGAGACTCCTCTCGGCTTCAAAGCCCGGTTTGCTGGGGTAAGGGCGGCCAGCGCGGATCAGCAAGCTAAGTAACAAAGCGTCGCAGAAACTCAAACCCACCGTCACGTGCACGTCGCCGACAATACCACCCCGCTTCCAAAATCAACACTGACACAGTGTTGAAATTGTTAATAAAACAAGTAATCAAGCTGCTAATATCTGCAAGCACCATTTTGGAAAAAAAGATAATAGAGCAACCATCAGGGAGTATAGTTAATGTATAAAACAATTACTGTAGTCAGATGCTTAAATAAGAGCCATGGTGGTAACAAATGCATTACTGTACAGAGGAGCAGTTTACGGTACACATGATATTTTATTTGTGATGCCAGAATGGAAAAGAATAACTCTAAGATGAAGCTGATGCATTTATCACCAAATTTTCTGCAGCAGCCTTTTTCCTTGGCATGAAACCTGCCAACACACGTGTGCACACGGATACAGTTTTAACTTAGTATTATTTGTTGTAGAAACTAATGCAATTATCTAAAGCACACTCATTTACTGCCAGCTAGTTCATGTCAGTGGTCGTCTTTATTTTAAATACAAATGCAGTAATCAGTCAGGAGAGCTCTCTTTTAAGTAGACCTTTTAAACAAAAGCTTCCCATTGCCATTTTTGATAAGGATCTAACCGCTAATCTTTTATTTTGCAGCCAGCCCTGAGACTTGGGCATGGCTTTTCCCTCCTTGAGAGACTCTTGCGGGGAACAATAAGAATATTGATTTTTTTTTTTTTCTTTTTAGACTCGTAATACCGCAATGATTTTTTTCTCCCCTTTATTTTCTCTAGCATTCGGTGGGTTTTGACCAGCTTTAATTGCTACAAAGCTCTCCTATTTTCTGTTGTTAGCGCTAAATCCGTAACCTGCTCTCTGCTGCGGTTAGGACTTCTCATTGTCTCTTTAATCCCAGTTCCTCTGTTGTGCATCTTCCTCTGCGAGGAGCAAAAAATGCCTGGAGAACCCCAAAGCACAGAGAAAAAACATCAAGAACGTAGAGAAAAGGGCTGGCTGGGGCATCCTGCTTAAACACCTACGGAGCAGCGTGTTTGCTGGGAGGGGGTTGCTAAGAAGGAGTTTTGCTGGTTTTAGTTTAAGGCTGAACGTAAGAGTGGAAGTACCTCGAATGGCTTAACTGACGTGCCTTGGGTTTGGTCGGAAAGATTTCTGTCTGTGCAGCCATCCGACCTGATTGGGAGAAAAAGAGAAGTGTCATCACCAATAATTTTTTAATTAAACTTCACCTTTTACAAATTCCAAATTTCTATTTATGATTTTTTTTTTCCCTGTAGTGAACTCAGCTCAATTTTTTTAATGTGTACAAGGTATTTTTGTTTTTTCCCCACCTTTAATTTCAAAAAGTTTAAAAAAAATGTAAAAATTCAAAATACACTATCAGCTTTAATAACCACGTTATCTCTCTGGTTTTGATTTTATGCCGTATTCTGCATGTTAGTAGAACTCAAAGCCAGCAAAACTACTCTATACCTCCATTAAAAAAAAATGGAGACGGTGATCTACTGCACAGTTCCTTCTGTTGTATTATAGACCGAGCAATGACAACAACCGTACTTCAGGTTATCTGGCACTTCACATTAAAACTCAGCTTTACGTCGTTTAAAATTTTGACTACTTTTAGCCCAAAGTTTAAACAGAAACAATAGATGCATTTTTCTGAATAAGGTCAGTGAAAATCAGAAAGGTCTGTCCAATAAATAACTATTTTCGGAGCCTGGCGCCCGCTGCACTTGCTGGGTGTTTTCCCCGCGTGTTGGGATTTGCAAAGGGCCGTGTGCTGTTTCCCATCGACTTCCATGAACTTTGCATTTATCCATTCCTCTAGTGCTCTCCGGTTCCTGTGGGAAATATCTTTAACGCTGGAAATCCTGAGGTTAACTAGCTACAAATGGTATTTAGTTATTAAAAGCACTGGCCGGTCTCGAGGCCGAGCAAGGATGGGTTTCTCGTCCAGGAGATCCAGGGCTTCGCCTGGGGAAACGGGATCAGCCAAAGCCAAAGGGTCCCATCCATTCCCGGGCAGCATCACCAGCTCCGCTTCGACGGCATCGGGGACGCAGGAGACCTCAGCCCCTCGTCCCAGTGTCCTTTGCTACGGTGGCCGGCACATCGCGATTGCTATCATTAGGTTTTTTAAATTATATCGCTTGTCTTTTTTTTATGGTCAGACAGGCAACCGTCAGCATCAATTACGAGAGTTAATAGTGATGTCCTCTTAGAAGAGGTTTAAATATTAAAGTGAAAAGGGACTTGCTCTGGGCTTCATCTCTTTGTGGTGTTCGTCAATAAAACCTTAACTCGCAAAACAGTTGTCACAGTGATTTTTTGTGCCTTGCGCTGACATGACGCCTGAGCGGCAAACGTCGCCGGAATTTTTCAAATGAGCAAACTGCACTTATTAATTATGCTAATAATGACGACTCAAGATAGCTGCCTGGAGGAAGACAATAGCTGAAACTTGCTCCTCGTAAAAGGGGCAGTGGAGGAGCCGTTGCCTTTGTCGTATTTAGAGGCTGGATGCAGGGGAAAAAAATCTTCCTCCGCTTCTCGGGAAAAAGCCATTCACACATATAAACCAGAAACCTCGATATGCATATCTTTATTTTAACCACCATGCTATTTATTGATTTTTCCCTGCAATTACGCAGCGCTGTATTTATTTGCGTCAGTGCTCTGCTGTGCCATATATTAAACCTCCCTTCGTCCAGTGGTGGCTCTTTAGAAAAATGCTTCTGATTTCCCCTCAGAGTATGAGGTCAATAGGCCATAACTTATGATTTTGAACCTATAGCCAGACCTAATTTATGGATCATTTCTGGTTTCTTGTGTTTAACTGTTTCTGGGAGAGAGTTTCATCAGAGAGACGGAGCGGATCCGTCGTGCACAGCTGAGATCCAGGCTTTAGGGGCGACAGACGTATGGACTGTAGTAAAGCTCAATGCAATGCTATAGCTAATTCAGATCTGCTTCCCTATAAATTATGTATAGTTCTTTTGAAAAATGTTTGTACTTCCTAATATAGCTCTAGATTATCTCACTAAAGCAAGGGAAATCTTGTTAAGAGAAAGTCAGTTCTCACGTATCAGAAATTAATTTTCATTTGCTAAGCGTTTAGTTCTCAAATTCTGTTTATCAGACTAATATTGACAAAATATGGATTTGCTTTTCTCACTCTCTAACAACTTTGGCAATATTTGCCATGGACAAAAGGTTAAGGTTTTACATTACAATACATAAACACTAAAAAAAATTCTCCTGATCTCCAGCCAGATCGCAGCTTGCATTGCCCGGCATCTGGTGCAGCTCTCGCGGTGGGTCGTGCAGCGCGATGCGGTGGTCGGCAGGATCAGCAAAGGGGTTGCCGAGTCGGGTTTCGCTCGCCGTACGAGCGTTTTGAACAGCGCACGCCCTTTGCTCTGACTCAAACCGGCTCAGGGTGCTTAGGCAAGGGCCGATCCCCCATTTCAGCAGATTTTGGATCAGATGCAGAGAAAGCTCTGTGTGTAAATCGCTGCGGAGGCCGTGGGGACAGCACAGGCTGCCTGTGCGGAAGAAAGCGTCTGAAGCCGGCCGGGACAGGGGCTGTGGCACGCTGCATGCATCAGTTCATTTTTGACTTAACTGCCTCAGCAGCTCTTGGGAGCGATCCCCTTGTGCTTTACATCGCCAAAACCATCTGCTAGAGTTGTGCCTTGAATCGCCTGGTCCTCTAGAGGCAGCAGGGAGAAAAAAGGCAAAGTGAAATTCTTCCATGCAACCATGCAAAGAAATAAAAAAAAAAAAAAAAAAAAAAAAAAAAAAAAAAAAAAAAAAAAAAAAAAAAAAAAAAAAAAAAAAAAAAAAAAAAAAAAAAAAAAAAAAAAATTTTAAAACTGTAACCCATTCAATCCTGACTGAAGCTTTTGCAACCCCAACCCAGGTCAGGCAGAGGCTGGATTGGACCCATCCTTCAGGAACCCGCTGATGGTCGCGGGTGCCCTGAGGTTAGCCAGGTGCCTGGAGGGTATATTGCACATGCCAGGGAACGAATAAGCGGCAGTGTCAAAAGCTACTGATGAGGTCCGGATATGAACTGGTGCCAGGCGCTGCCATCAGCAGTACTGCAGCGTCGGGCTGTGTCAGCACGGAGCTTGCCATGATAACCTTCAATGCTGCGTGCGCGCCCGGGCACGGGGGATCTCAGGAAACCCGGCAAGAAAAATGCCATGGGAAGTCCAGATCGAGGACTGAGCTGCTCCTCTCTCCCTGGGGCATGGGCTGAGCATCCTGGGCTGCCCGCGATGCTGCAGGGGCAGCTGCACACGTGCAACGAGCGCGTGAGTGCTCATGCCCGCTCACGGCAGGCTCTGACCCCCCGCAGCACCTAGGCACCACGAGGTGGGTTGGAGACGAACCCGCAGCCTTTAATTCTGGATTTATGGCTGCTACCGATCCTAAGCTAACCTTTCACCATTACAGTGTCTGAATGCAACTTTGGGGATTAATAAACGGGAAAAGTCAGGACCTTAACTGTCAGGAATATAGTAGATGTGCCCGGCACTAAAACCAACAGCCATAAACCATGGAGGAATCCACTTCACCTAAAGAAAAACCAGCTACCTGGTGTATAGGGTTAACAGCATCACGCCAACGTGCTGAGAGACTGCAGCCATCGCTACAGGCTCTGCCGCGCAGCCTCTGCGTAGCAGGATCCCAAGGAGTTAAAACGAAGCAAACCTCCTCATGCATTTTATGTCACAACTCCCCCTTTTTTGTCTGTGTGTGTGTGACCAAGCCAAGTTCTTTTTTAGCTCTACCCTTTTGAAAACTGCTGGTTACAGATAAATTAAAATGCCAGAACTGAAATTGCCCACGTTAGCCCCTAAGGGAGCCTGCACTGTCATCTTTCATTAGATGCTGATAGACCAAAAAGCCCAAGGCAAAGTGAAAGCTGGTTCCTAAGAAAGGGCTGGGAGCCAGGAGCTGCATCTCGCTGCTGTAATCTTGCATCTCTGTCCTTTTAAGTTTAAGCTGAGCAATGCTTTCTTGGACATGTCCGTTTTCATACTGCAAATTTCAGTCTTAAAATCAACAGCAAATATGAGCAGGGTATTCCACAGAGTCCTAAATTGTCAAGACAAGCCAATGCATTTTCTCGGAGCAATCTGATGGTTTTGTCTGGTGTCAGCCCTTACATCCTCCAGTGCAGATGATATGTTTGGACGGTTTAATAACGAGCTGTTTAGAAATGTGACTGCTATTCTTTTTTAAAAAAATAGAGTCACATAATCTTTCAGCAACAAAGGTGGGATTTTCCCAATACTTCTTCCATCCTCTTGAAGGAGGGATGGTGGCTTTGTGAAGTGCCACACAGAGGTGAAATGGTCTAGTCTAAGGAAAAAAAAAAAAAAAAAGTCTAAAATTATGCCTGCACAAGGAGCTTAATAAACCATAAAGGCCAGTGGCTTTCCAGTATCCTTTCACTTTGTGTTTGAATTAGAGATGTGCTTTGACTTAGAAAAACAGGGCTAGTCCTCGGTGCGCGTAGGCGCTCGGCGGCAGGGCAGGCTGCTCGCTGGGCTGCGGGCAGGAGCCTCCGAAAGGAGCAAAACCCCAAATCCGATTCCCTACGGGCAACTCGAACTGCACTTTGCTGTTGTGCCCAAAGGATAACAACTTCCTCGTGTACCCAGGAGAGTGAATGGGTGAGGAAGAGGAGGCTCTCGGACATCACCCCTGTGTCACCTTATCCCTACAAAACTCTGCTGAGGAAATCAAGCTGGAAAACCATACTGGGCTGCCTGGCTATTGTAACCTTTGGATGGACGGCCACCATGAAGTTCAGCAGCAGGTGGCTGAATATGGTATTTTTTAAGGTATGCAAAAGTGTTGAAAGCCTGGAGAAGCCAGCCCAGTTGTTTTTGCTCATCTGTCACTCTAGGCAGTGAAATAATTTACTCCATTTCCATCCACCTTCTTCTATTTATTTGTATTGAGTTATGATGGGGAAAGGAACCGTCTTAGATGTCTCTTACTTTCCTGGAGTCAGCAAGGCTTTAGTTTTCAGACCATTATATCTCTGTGCTCCTAATCTCAGTGGTTTTTTTTTCCTAGCTGCTCCTGAATTAACTTTTATTCTGTGTATACAACACAAAGCAAACAACTGCACAGCAAAGTCCAGCGCGCTTTTCTCTCTGCGGCAGGTAGGACCACTTCACTGGATGACATCCACAATTGATTGAGTATATGAAACCATAACACAAAGCAAAGAAAACTGGAAAATATATTGTCCCAAAAGTTATTGGGCAAGGCCGTGGGGAATTAATTCTCACTGCACTACAACTCCAATAATAATGAGCTGCACTTAGCAAAAGTAAATACCTGTGACAACTCCATGTAGGTGCACAGGGCTCGGGCTGCCGCGCTGTGTCAGCCATTGCTGGACACCTCGAGATCACGAAGTAAGGGGAAGCGTTTTGACTTTAGTTCTGGGGAGTTTCTGCTATACCTGAGCAATTCACTGGAAGGCATTGTGGTAGGGGTGGTATGAGAGGTCTTAGCAAGGACAAACTTTTTTGCGATGCAATAACTTGGCATTTTGGCTATAGATTTTCTTTCACTGCATCCCAAAGACTTGCTTCAAACATGCAATGAGGAAGGTACTTCCATGGTCTTCACTGAACAGCACCGCCACTGCTCCACCTTCCCAATTTCACTCCTTCTCACTTTTTAAATAAATTTATGCTCATATGCCGCAGATGAAGTTTCACCTATCCCGCCTGCTGCCAGAGGCTACTCATTTGGGATAAAGCAGAGGTTTAATCTCACGTGCGTGATCTAAATAAAATCAGAAGAGTGAAAAGAAGCAGGTCAGACTTTGGCTCTCATTTTGCTCTCTCCTGAATCTGGGATATTTTTTGCAGACTGTGATTCATCTGGAGGGGTGGTGAAGGGTGTGCGTGCACCCAACAAGCCTTAGTGATGCCCAGCGAGGATGGAGCCGCATCTCCTTGTCTGGCTCTTCCAGCCCTCCGGCATCCACGCTACATTCAAAGGACATGCAAAAAAACCAACCAAGCCTCCAAGCCTTTCCAAAAGGAGCCTGGGAACAGCCGTCAGGCAGCAATGGTGCCTGACACGGTGCAAATCGGGGCGCTTTCTCCCACTGGTGTGCAGAGACAGGTGCTCTAAAGAAGCTGCTTCGGCCACGGAGCAAAGGTTGCGGCAGCAGAAGCTGCGAGGTTGCAAGAATTTGGTCTAAAATCAGAAATGCCATTTAGTTTCCTGACTTACAAAAGAGGATAATCACATTCCCTTTACATGGGTATCATGCCGTTTAATTAGTAAATGATTAATTTGTTAATGATTTCCCTGGCATGGAAAGCACTACTGAACAGCTTCTTTCCCCAGCCATGTAAATCTGCAGCAGAAGGGAGGTACATCTGCACCTTCTCAGGGCCGTGTTTGGTTACTCCCCCCTTCCTCTGCTGCTCTGCCCAGACCTATTCACTCGGTAGATGCAGCGAGTGAAACGCAGCTCTGGGAACCCGTTCCCGCAGCACCTCTGCATTGAGGCATGAGAGATTTCTGTGAAGCGGAGCCACATCATTGCCCTCTCTGAAGCGAAAAGAGAGAAGATGTTTTCTTAGAGCTGGACGAGAGCTGGGAACTGAGTATCAGCTCTCCTGGCATTCACTGTTGCACCTTACTCAGAGCCACCTGCAGAAGATAGACATTTGCATGGCAAATGTAAACATTAACCATATCATTCTGCTCTATAAACGCTCAAATATCTCAAATTCTGTTTTATTCACAATTTCAGCAAATAAGATTATCAGTGAAAAGAGAAGGAAGCAGAAATGAATTGCAGCCTTGCTTAAGAAAAGGGAGAGAGGCCCATTTAAACCAATTTCTCCAATCAAGCAGAAAGGCTGTTTGAAAAACAGATCAAAACAAGCCTAGTTTCCTTGCAAAGGGAGTTGATCAGAATGGCATTTTCCATGAAAAGGGTTCGAGAGGGACCTTGGGGAGGCTGGGGATGATTCTCCAGGGCGGTTTGCACCTTCGTAGCACACGCTGCAGCGTTCCCATCCCCTGGTGCGGCTGCTTCTCCACCTTCCTCTGGCTCCCAAGGGGTTAGTTTGCTACAGAGACAGATGAAAAACTCCAGAAAGGTTTCCCTTTTCCTGACCCTGCTCCAAAGCTTCCCTGACCAAGATGAATCTGCTCCCTGGCCTCTGGGAGCATCCCAGGTTTCAGGCAGCTCGGTGGTAGCAGAGGTACGGCTCACGCCTGTCCTCTGCTGTGGGTCCTGCCCTTTTAATTCTTGTGAGCAGCTTATCTGCCTTTCCTTATCTCAATCCTTTCCTTCTTCACGATGCCCTTCTTACCCTAACTTCCCTGCCACCCTTTTCCCCAGCCCAGCTAAACCTCCCTGGGGAGGGGCTGCCCCTTTTATAGCTTTTTGCCTGAAGCCACATGACTCCCAAGCAAGTGCTTTTTTTAGGGCTCTTGACTTTAAAAAGCTCCAGTTTTGGAGCTCAATGGTGAAATATAACTGACATCAGCATTGTGGCACCGGAAAAAAACCTGCTACAAGTGCGAGCGGAGCTGGACCCCTCGGATCTTGAGTGGCTTCATATTCCTTCGGAAAGCTTAACACACAAATACACTGCCTGTTACGTGCAAAGCCATGTATTCAGCTCTCTGCAAGCTGGTGAGATTGGCTTAAAAATAATGAGGTTTAAAAATAGAGTGAAATACATTTTGGGCAACTTTCATCTGCTCCTTGGCTTTGGAGTGGTTTTCAGTTTGGCTCTGGGGACCACTTCAATCCCATTTCCAAGTTCTTCTCTGTACCCTGGAGGGCCAGACATCTACTTGAAGAAATCAAATCAAATCTGAGATTGCCAGAAACCCCACAAAAAGACTGATGGATTTTAAACCAAACAAAATCTTCACTCCAAATGGAAGCCCAGTCCAGCCTGACAACAAAAATCACAAGTTGGCAGTGCAGCCCTCCTAGCGAGGCGTCCTGGCTGATTAGTGCTGCTGCCTCATTAACATGCACACTGTAATCTCATTTGCTCCAGGATTGCTTTGATGTTAATTCCAGCGTTTTGGTGCAGTGTGGTACTGCACTCTGTGTTTCTGGGCTAGCATCCCTCTCTTCTGCAGCCCAAGCCTTTTCTTTCTCTTGAGTCTACCCTTGCTGTGGCCACTAAAGCACCGGCCACCTTCACCCTCCCAGCTTGCGGCTTTGCCCCCTACCTTGCAGTCTGGCCCCGTGCTGTGCTCTGCTTTCCATATAATTTTATCTTCCTGTAATTTTTCAGCCATCCTTTCATATATTTTTTCAAACTATGTGCACCTTTTTCCCAAGCCCCATGACTCCTAGGTAGGATGTTCAGCCATGAAGGTTGTCTAGTTTGGGGACGAGGCAATGAAACCTCGATCCATCCTGCTCTGTGGGTTTGCTATGTGGCTCATGAACAAACCCGCTCAACCTCGCTCCCGCAGCCCGGCCAGGCTGTGCTGCCACCTTTCACCGTGACGGCGGGGACAGCTTCGGAGTGGAGAGGACGGACAGACGGCATCCTCACAAGGACGCCTGCCGAGCCCTGGTCTCTCCAACCACACTCTGTTCCTGGGGCTATTTTTATGGCTAGAGAAGGGCTGCAGGATGTCCAGTCGGAGCAGGAGCTCTGAACTGGCTGCCATCTGCCCGCCAGCCCAGGAGAAACGTGCCTGCTGCCCGTGCAGCTGCACCCAGCCGCGGGGGCACGGCGGCCAGATGGGTCAGTGCCCGCAGCCCCGGGTGCTGGGGTGCTGGGCACGGTCTCCACGCGCTCAGGGGCAGCGAGTCCCGTGTCTCCAGAAAGCGCTGCGCTCGGTGTGTGCGTGCACAGCCGTGCACACGCATTGTCTATAGGTGCTCCTGGGGACCGCGTACCCCAAATGCCTTGCACCCCCTGGGAAACACTGGCCCCCTCCTCCTGGGTGGCCCCAAGCTGGAGCATGGGAAATCAGCACGAGAAGCCCCCGAGTGCACACAGAGCAGTAAATCCCGTTTACTCCAATGAGAAAATAAATGCAATGGTGCAGCATGGACAAGGGCATCAGGCAGATGTCCAGCGAGGCGGGGGAAGAAAGTTTAATGCATGTCGTTACGGGGAGCTGAGTTATCAAGAGAGCCAGATGTGTGGCCAGGGTCGGCTGGGGCTGGAGATGCCGTAAAGAGGTTTTGTTCAAAGCAGGATGGGGACTTCACCTCCCTGCAAAATCAATCATTTACACACTTCTCAAATGTGGCTTCCAGATATCCCGGGTGTTTATGGTTGTGAGGGCTCAGAGCTACCTCAAAACATGGGCAGGCCAGAAAAGCGAGTCTGCTTTATTGTCTGGGAGATCAATGACTTTAATAATTAGCATCTTACTTACACATGATTTCTGTACTCAATTTGAATCTTAATTAGAGATGGAGAGGGGGATTTAGAAACCGTGATGTAGCACAACGCCGTGAGTGTCTCCTGCCTGCTCGGAGGAGGAGACCCTGCAGTGGGGCCCATGACAAACCTGCTGCAGCATCGGGGACTTCACCCTGCTGCTTGCTGGGGAGCACTCAGTCCCTCTGGGGAGGACAGCGGTGCTGGAGGGTCCCACAGCCAAGTCCCCTACATACATACTGCCCCAAAGCACAGCTCCAGCCTGCAAAGACAGGGGCTGGCCGAAGGGTAACACACCTTGGATGCCCACCCGATGCGTGTCCCCAGCTCGCAGGTGCCACGTGTCACCAACACCTTCTGCTAAAGGGAGACGTGACCAGCCCTGGGGCCACCTCTCCTCGCAGGACAGGCTGCAGGGGGCACGGAGCAGTTCTGGATGCGGCTGAGGCCAAGGGTGCTGTTCAGACCCGGCGCCTGCCTGCAGCGCTCCACAGCTGTAAAAATCTATTGCAATTTAGGGACCAAGAAAGGGATCGAGGGGCTGTCAGCGCAGGCAGGCAGCTTTAAACCTCAGCCTACATGTCTTTACACAGGGACGTGCATTAAAAAAATGCGAAGCATTTGAAGCCCACCATTTTAATTAAACTGATTTAACATCCGAGCTTGCGAGGGGCGCGGGGCTGGCAAACACAAAGGAGCCGCACAATCACTTTGGCTCCATTGTTGACGGGCTTTTGCTCTCTGTTTGTACAATAACCTATTGAACTTTTCCAGACTGTAATTCAATACAGAATAGATCCTTGCAGGAGGCTTTTTTGGCAGGGAGCACTGAAGGCCTTGAATCAATTTCACTTTTCCAGCATGGCTGTTTAATGTATTGATACCAGGTGGAAAAAGAAAAAAAAAAGAGAAAAAAAACCGGAATCAATGTTACTTTTATTTGTCCTAGCTGAAGCCTTTTGGGTCCGTTCTTTGTGACACTGATACCATGCGGCGTGTGGCTATTGTCCCACCTTCAACCAGGAAAAGCAAAGACTGTTAATGCGAAACAAGGCGGGTTTTTTTCTCGGTAATACTTCCTGGTTTTGCAAAGGCTTAAAACCTTTTATAGGAAAAGTCCAGCAATCACACCGCTGCATGGCTTAGCTGGTTGTTCTAGTGATACTGAGACAATACTGTGTAACGCCTGGGTCTCTGGATGCGCAGCCAAGGCGGTGCTCAGGATCAGGCATCGCCCCATCGCTCGGGCACACGCCTGGAGCTGAGCACAGCGTCACTCCAGACAGGGCTCTTCCAGGTCCTCTTTGAGGACCTGGTTTAGAAACAACCCAGGGAGCTGCTGCCGTGGTCTGGCAGCACAGCTGGATCTGGCTCTACAAGGGACCTGTGCTGCATCACCAGCAGGACACCCTCGTCCTATGCATCCTGGGCAGCAGCACAGGTATGTCTGTGCAGCCTCAGAGCAAGTGCAAGAGGAGCGAAAGCATCATCACGGCTGCGGCCGAGGCTGGGGTGGGCTCGGTGGCACAGTGCAGCCCACCACCGCCCTTCCACGTGGAAGGAGGAGGAGTGGGAAGGAGCTGGGGGATGTCCACAGTTTGGGTAACACTGCAGGAGAGCGCAGGCTCCGGAGCAGGGGATGCGTGTGGCACACCAGAAGCACTCCCAAAAGGCAAGGCTGTTAATTGTTACTTAAGCAATCTAGCTGTTTCCAGATTGCCCGGGGTGAAGCAGCGGCAGTGGAAGGTGTCTTACTGCTAGAGTGAGAAGTGGCATCGTCGGGGCCCCTCTTTGCTGGGAAACTTTTGCTGGGAGTGTGAAGGAGAGTTGTGGGCTGCCCCAGGGCCGCCAGTGTGATGTGCAAACGTGAAGCACCTGGGAGACAAACCAGAGAAACCAGCCGAAAGTGAGTGCGCAGAGGGAAAAAAAAATCCCTTTTGGCTTAAGCCAAACTTCCAGACAAAACCAGGGAGGAGGACTGGGATGGGTCAGACCCACCCTGGGCTCCCAGGCATCCCTGCTGAGCCGGCGTGCCTTTTCCAGCCCCAGAAGAGGGGCATTTCCCTGCTTTTCCCCCATCCCAGCCCTCCCCGAGCCACGCTGCATACAGAGGGTCTGGCCTCCATCCTATGTGATATATATGTACGTGCACCAACATAATACGATACATATGAACACGCACACGTAGAGATAGGGGATGTTCTTGGTGACAACTGCCAGTTTTCCTAAGGAAAGGAAAGGCTGGATTTCACAAACCCTTAAGTGATGTAAAAGCACAAATCCTGCTGACTTACACTTTCAGAGTATTCTTCTGTTAGGATTTACCCCAAATGAAGAGGAGACTGATACTGCAGCAGTTAATTACGGGAAACAGGACGACTGCTTTGAACGGAGTTTCACTAGCTGAAGATCTGCCCCAAAGATTTAGTCTTGGGTTTAAAAGGCAGCTGCTTGAGGGCCAGACAGAGCTTTCTGCCCTGCCATTTATCGAGGGGAGAGAGGGTAAAACACGTGCCTTAAATATATATATTTAAGTATGCATTGCAAGGTGTATGCGCCTCCTTGTCTGATTAGAAACCCAAGCCGTCCGATACTACTGTAGCGAGTCCTGCCAAAGGGAGCTGGGAAACAAAGTCAATGCTTATAATTAGGTGCTGCAGTGTAAATCTAATCTTCATTTAGAGCAATTTCTGAAAGACAAAGAAAAATCCACCTGACGAGGTGTTGGTGAACCGTACGACATGCCTGCAAATCAAAGCCCCACATCTCGAAACTTAGCTGGAAAGGGGAAATAAATGGCAGGGGAGCGGACGACGAGGTGGCACGCACCTTGCGGGAGCCGTCCCCAGGCAGGATGAGGCCAGTGCGGATTAAATGCCCAGGAGCATCGCCCATCCGCACAGCCCCCTCCCCGCCGCACACCGCCACGCACAGGCGATGTACGCCTGACCCTCAGCATCCCCTTACTCCCTTCCCTCCCCCCCCAACTTGTAAATCAGAGCAGAATTAATTCAGGCGCCGCATTTTATTTGATAAACGTCAAAATATGTAAATACCGGGCTCTCTTCCTACAGTCGCTAAAACAAATGGAAAACACATTTATTAGCATAGAGATGAGTTTAATCAAATCAGCGGCGAGTACAAATTAGCCACAGGAAACGTAATGAGCTGGGAATTAATTAGCAGCATAATGGTAATAACTTTGCCTGCTGATTACCTTGCGGCCATGGCTCTCCCCCAGGGCTTTCCATGGGTTCTCCAACAGCTGATCTTTTCTGTTGCAGGAGCCCCTGAACTGGAACAGCATGGCCGACAGCTCCTGTGCAACAGACTGGAGGAGGGGAGGGAGACGGAGCGAGGGAGGGGAAAAAAAAAAAGAAGCCATGTGAGAGATCCACCGCCTTTACCTCCCCAAGCCACAAGCTTGTTTCTTTACCTATTGCTCTCCCGGTTCGTCCTGCCGGGCTGAACATTCCCCTGTCCCTGCCTGGCTCTGGTGCGGTGCATGGGGATGCTGCCCTCGTGGGTGGTGGGTTGGGTGGGATATCTGGGTCACCTTCGCCGATTGAGTATTGCCTCCCTGGCCGGGCACATGGCACAGTTCAGAGCCCCGACAGCAGCCACCCTGCGCCCCAGGGTTATTTCAGTGCTTTCATCATCGTGCTGCAGGGGGGTGATGCTGGATCTGACTTGTCCGAAAATAAATATCCAGGGGGGTTTTGGATAGGGGCTGAAGTTGCCTTGGGAAGGGCAGGAGCGGGGTGACCCCCGGAGACTCAGCTGGCTTTTTTGAGGAGCTGATGTTGCATGAGAAAGGGACAATTGGTGCTCCAGGGGCTTTGTAAAGCGCTGGGCTTGTAAATTAACTATTTGACAACAACAGTGATGGAGAACAGTGGGGGGCAGGGGCTGGATGGGGGAAAGGGGCAGTTTCTCTTCTTGATTTATTTGTATTCCTTCTGCAGTGCCTCTCCTCCTAACACCTGAGCCGTCCAAAATAACCCGCGCAGAGGGTTAACTTCCAGTGCCGGAGCTAAAAGCACTTCATAAGCCTTAATGAATCAAGCTGTGCAACAGCCCGGCGAGGAATTATTATTCCCAATGGTGCAGGAAGGTTAAGGGAAAAACGCTCGCGTTTGGGGGCCTCCATTTAGATGCTCCAGTCCATCCTTGTGCACCTTCACACAGCAGCCTCCCATTCAAGTGACTGAGTCCAAACTTGAGAAGTTAAAAAAAAATAAAGCTAAGTTAAAAAAATAAGCCAGGCCACGCGTTGAGGTGCTTTAGCAGGGATTTGCGGGAGAATTAACTGAGCATCTAAGTTTAAAATGTAATTCAGAGTGACTTCTGGAAATCGTATGGATGCTGAAAAGTGGGAGCACTGCTCCCAGATCGCTGGTACCTGCAGAGCCTTTTTTTTCCTCTCTGCTTTGGATAGGTGGCTCCAGCCTGCAAAAATGCTCCATGAAGTGGAGGGAGGACAACAAGGCGAATACCCAATGCATGGTGATGAGCATCTAAGTTTAAAATGTAATTCAGAGTGACTTCTGGAAATCGTATGGATGCTGAAAAGTGGGAGCACTGCTCCCAGATCGCTGGTACCTGCAGAGCCTTTTTTTTCCTCTCTGCTTTGGATAGGTGGCTCCAGCCTGCAAAAATGCTCCATGAAGTGGAGGGAGGACAACAAGGCGAATACCCAATGCATGGTGATTTTTTCCCCTTGCATGGTGATTTTTTTTTTTTTTTCCCCCGGGAAGATGGTGTCAGTTTGGACTTGTGCATCCCCCAGTCCCCCGGGCTGTCAGAGGTACCTCATAAATCAGGCTGGTGAATCCAAGATACGATGCTAACCGTATTATTCCAACCGCTTTAAACCGTGCCTCAACCATGCCAGTTGCTTGGGCCATCTAGGTTTGGGCAGATGTTTGATTGGAGCTGTCAAGAGCTGGCGGGCTGAAACTGATGCAAACAAGAAAGAAGTCAGCACTTTAAAAAATATATGGGTTTTGGATGGGAAGGGGCAGAGGTTCTTTCATTTACTGGAGACAAAAGAGAGGAAGGATTTTTGCATTTTACAGAGCACGTCTGCGCTAACAACAGGAAGGCATCTGCACTTTGGGGGTTAACTCCCGGAGGCTTCAGAGAAGCAAGGGTTTCTCTCAACACTGAGATGAACTTAGACCAAAATAAGGGCTCTGTCTTGTCCTTAAGCATAAAGAAACTTCACATTCAGCTCTGATCTTTGAAGCTGAGACTCAGTTCTCCTGCTTAAAGATCTCAGTAAAATCCATATCTGACCTTTGGATGCAAAAATAAGTGAGTAGGCATATAAATTCCTGCTTAGACACCCAACATAAAGTTTTCCAAAGTCCTCAGTGTTGCCCTGACTTTGTTTTTCCAGGCATTTCTGGGGAATTCACCATTGCCTTTAATTCAAGCAATGTTGGGTCATTGATCCTACCAACATTTCCCTAACCAATTTGAACAAACCTGCCGACATCAGCAGCACTGATGGTAATGCCTTGCCTCAGCAAGTTGGTTGGTAGAAGAATTTGACATCTTGACAGTTGTCCCTGAAAAACCTCACAAGCCCCTCCAAAACCAAGAGTCAGAGGAGAGAAAATGAGCCCAGCTGCACTCCAGATCAGACCCGCTTTCGTGCAGGGACTGAAATGATTATTTAAAAGTCCCCAAACATGACAATAAACTGCAATCCGCTCCCCACGGGAGGTTTTGGTGATGTGTGAACTTCTGTGGGAGCTTTTGCTCCTTCTGAAGAAGCAGAGGCAGAACTAAGAGCAACTATTTAGAGTCCACTCTGCAGAGGGACGTGGGAAAGGGATGTTTGCACAGATATTTTCAGCATTTTTGCAAAAGTCCTCCTTTCAGGAGGCAGTGCTGGCTGTCCTGTTAGCGGCTCAGCTGGGCTCAAGCCCTCCTGCTGCTTGTTGCGTTTGTACCCAATGTTGAGGGGTATCCAAAACCGATGGGCGCTGTGGGCTGTGCAGTAGCTATCATCCGCTCTCAAAAGCCATCGCTGGGATGCTCCTCTATGGAGACCTCACCCTGCAGAGTCAGGGCAACACGGGCCTGACCTCTGATGAAAGTTGTGTGGCTTCTGTTAAAGATACTTAGGTTTTTGCTCCTTTTAATGTCTCTGATTTTTTTTTTTTTCCCCCCCCAAGGGGGCTTGTGCAAGTTGACACAATAGATTAAACCATGAGTTGTAGTTGAAGAATCCTGTATTTTATTATCATGGATAAATAATATCTCACCCAGAGGAAAATGGGAGAAGACAAGGTCAACCAGCATGCCTAGAGCTGAGCCTGAATAGGAGGTCTAAGTTGCTGGCTCGTGCTCCAGCCTCCCATGCAGCCTGTGCTTCGTTCTGAAGGCAGAGAGTTTTTATTCTTCAAAGTGCCACTTCCCTTTGCTACCTGCAGACAAATAGATTGCTCTAAGATGCATGCCACGAGCTGATTTTTGATTCATGAGAGCCTGAACCAACACTGATCATAAGAGAATCGGCAGTGATCATAAAATACGAAAGTTTGTCGTATTGAGGTCTGCAGCAGGCTTTCTGCTTCAGAGCCAGAGGGGCCAAATGCAATTCTAGTTTATCAATGAAAATGTGGAAGTGAAAGCAGAATTTGCCCCTGTGTATTCAAGGCTACTTAGTTCCGCAGAAGCTTTTACGAAATCTACCACTTTAAGCATAAACACAAGACAACTTTGTTTTCATGCGATTTTCTTGCCAATGCTTTTTCTTAAAAATCTGTACGGCTGTCATATAAAATATGCCTTGGTTTGTTCTAATTTAGATTACGCATATTTGTCCTCAGTGAATGATTGATTAAGTGCTCTGATCTTGACTGCTATGTTAGCAGCAGGGTATCTGTGCAAGAGGACTGGAAATCTCATTGGATAAATGGTAGAGATGAAATCTTAGCTGTTATAGATCTGGTTTTCTTTTTCACAGCCAAGGCAATTGCTGTCTTCTTTGCAATAACAAACATGCTTTGTAATGTGTTCCAGGACAGTGCTGAGCCTGACTTTGTTTCTTCATGGAGGGGCTTTAAGCTGTCATAATACCACGGCACCAAACTCTTAATGTCACAGATATCACTGTAAAGTGGGTATCTCCGAGTTCACTAGATCAGTTGTGATTTACGCTGATGTAACTGAAAACAAAATGTGTCTCACTGACATCTGTGGAGCTGCTCTGATAAAACCAGCTTATAAGAAAAACCAGGGAAAAAGATATCTCTGTGCAACTGAGCTCATTCAAAGCATCAAGCATGGTTTAGCAGGACTGCCCAAAATGGAAAACCTCCTTCAGGGGTTAGTTACCCTGTCAATCTCACTTTAACATCACTGAACCTGAGCGGTGTGTGAATACATCGTTACCCACAGGAGCTGCGAGATATTTTCTTCCTTATTTGTATAATCTCATGTCCCGTACTTCTTACGGGAAATTAGGTCAAGCTGTGTTTTGTCATCTTTTCATTTGTTTATATTTACGATGTAGAGCTGACACAACTAAAGGTACCTGAAAACACTAACTTTAAAAAAAAAGTATTCTGTTTTTCTTTACTACGGCTTTAATTTTTAACGTTGGTCTACTGCGTTGTCTTTGGAGCACGGTATCGCTAGGAAGGTGTGGTAACAAACCAGGCAATTTTCTAAAGAAAGGAGGATTTTTTTCTCCTTTTCTCTTTCTCAAGCTTTTTCTGACCTTCTTGGAGGTGTAGAGAAAGCTTTCAAGAGCAACAGAATAAATGGGTTGTTTATTGTGATGCTTGCAGCCTTGGAAAAAAAAGATAAAAGAATAAAGAAAAGAAAATCCCTATACCCGCTGTCTTCCAAAAGGAGACAGATGAGGTGTGAGCTCAAGAGAAAATATTCCAAAATCTGAGCGTGATGCTGTCACATTAAAGCAGAGTAAAACAGAGAAAAGCTAAACAAAAAGGTAGTGACCCCCGGGGTGGCAGCAGGACTCAGCACCCTCCTTCTTCTCGGGGGTTCAACGCTTTGGAAAATAAAAAGGTAAGGGCAGATTGCAGAAATACCAAAATATGGAGATATATCTTGGAAAAAAGTCTGTTCCGGCTTAATGTCCCACGATTAGGATATCATGTTTGCTATTGTCTGCACTGATTTGTTCACACATAGCCGCGCACGCGGACGCGATGACCGGGGGCAGGATCTCAGGTGACTTCTGACGAGATCTCCAGACTCGGACACCAAACCGCGAGCCCTTTCCCGAGGAAAACCGTGGCCCGTAGCCACATACGGAAGTGTTAAGCCGTGTTAACGATGCTGTGTTATCATCAGGCTCTAATGCTGCCTTGAATGGCTGTCACTACTGTGTATGTTCCTGCAGATCAGTTGGTAATTACACTTGGATCCAAAGTAATTACCTTGAGACTTGCACTCTGGTTTAGGAGACAGAAATAACCACGCACTCGCCTGGTCCCACACGTAGCACTTGTGATGTAATTTAATAGCCAGCTACTAACACGAAAGTAAAGAGGCATTTATCTTATATTTATGCCCTTTAAAATTAAACATCGGTGGTTTTTCCCATGAAAGGAGCAGGGGCCGGCGTGCCACCGGTCTTCTTTTTCCCACTCAAGCGCCCTCCTCTTTTCTTGACAAAACGAAATACTCTGAAGCAAAATAAATATTTATAAGCTCCTCCTGGTGTGTGATTGTTTTGACAAAACAACTCGAGCAGGTCTTGCACTGGCTTTGCTCTCTGCCCTATTTAAATTTTAGGCAAGGAAAAACCAGCCCTCTAAAGGCTGGGGGAAGATGAGGCATTTGGATGAATTTTGTGGTCTCTGGGTGGGGAGCGGACGGACCAACCATCCCTTTTTGAGGTTTTCCAGGTCACATCTGCCAGCACGTTTCTTCTTTAACCTCCAAACATTAAACACCTGGACAGCTGTAGCAGCGCGTTAAGCACGTTTTTTTGATGAAGAGCTCAAAGGCGAGGGCAGACTGACGCCTGGAGCCCACGTATAAAAGGGTACCGTCACTGTCTGCAGTTCTGTTTCCCCACTGTCCGTTAGCAAAGCACGCGGCTTTTTTTCATGTAGAATTTATTTCTTCTTGTGCATTTCCAAATAAGCCAGCGCTTCTGCAAATAGTCGTCTTCCTTCAGGGTGAGTAGCTTATTTTGGTTAGGAAAAGAAAGAGTCTACTGTGATCTCTTTCTTTTGGCAATGTCTGGGTAATCATTGCTCATAATAATGCCATCCCAGATGTTGAAACATCTCCTGTATTAATTTTACCCAGAAGATAATTTCCCTTAGAAATCATGTGCAAATCCCCCGTTCTAATTTAAGAATTAATTCAGTACACTAAATCTTAGCACTTCATCCTAGAAATGTTTTGCAGTGTTTGTTAACCCTTTGCAACAACAACAAGAAGCCCAAATGGGAGATTTACAGATTTAACTAAGCCTGGCTCTCATACCAAGCTCTGAGTCTAGTACACAATATTTTGAAATGAGGGTCCCCTTCGACACCTAGAGCCTACCTGCTTGAATGATTTCCTTCTCCTCAGAGAATCGCAAGTATAAAATGATTTGTTGTTGCAAATACAGAGGACAAATACACCCGTGGTCCCAGAGACCCCCACTCCATGGTGCTGGGGATTGTCACTCCACCCTCCATCGGGGCTTTGGCAGATGCTAGGAATAGAAAGATGATTCCACATTTTACAAGACTTGAAGGAAAAAGAGGCTCTGAACGGCTTGTCTGAACCTGTGTAAGAAATCTATGGGAGAGTTAGGAACACATGGCACTTCTTTTGAGTCCTAGATTCGGGTCAGTAGTACCTGACCATCCTTCCCTCCCTTGGTGGTCTCATGCACACAGAAGTACACACCAGCCCACTACTGGTGTGAAGCGTCCCGTGCATTTGACGGGCTTTCTTCATTTAGTTTATAATGGAAACTACATCAAACTCCAGACTGGGCCCTTTCCTGCCCTTCCATGTTGTGACAATCTTAGCGCATTGCAGCCTTTACACGGAAAGTCTTTGACCATCAGTGAAAACAATAAAGAAAATAAAGAGGCCAAATCTATGAATTTCTTCCCAGCTATGTGAGATCAGAGTGCAGTCCAGCACACCTTCTGCTGAGCAGGATGCTTCAAAAGCCATGAATCTTCTGTTTGTACTGGGGTACCTCTGCTTTGCCTTTGTTGTCTTATTTCTAGCAGTATTTGGAGCACAAAAGAATTTCAGGTATCAGTACATTTAAGTTAAAAAAAATCACGCAAGGAATTGCTCTCCGGGTTTTTGCAGCTACCCAGCTTGCAAATGCACAAACCCATATTAGCAAGATCATGCCACAACTATAAAGCGTACACACAAACCATCAGAGGATCACAGAATTCTTTCAGACAGAGTTTTTTTATGTATCTACAAATGTTTCCTGATTCCGACCGTAACAACGTGAATTTATTATGTCTCAGTGATAATATCTAGCTAGCTGCTTCATGCAACGTAACGGCACATTTTGGATTTTACTGCTGGTGATTGCTGTGTTTGCACAAGCGGTACCTCGTGCATTTCGCAGAGCAGAGGGCAGGCCAAGGACCTTCTCCAAAGAGGATTCATTCGGAATCAGCTTTGATAATTATCAGAAGGTGATAATACGTGATTAGTGCCGGGACATGCCAGCACTTCTACTACCACTTCATAAACTCTCAGATGCTGTACTGAGACTGTGCAGCAGCTCAGCCTCAGAGCAGAGGAATGATGCAATCCCAAAAAGGAAACAAAGGAGAAAAGACAATGTTGCTCGTAGCGGGGCAAATCCCGTTTTCCTTTCTCAGAGTGATCCACTGTTAATAGTAAGTGGTGGCTCTGAGCCTGTCTTATTCACCTATGTGGAAATGCTCAGAGAGGTAAGGTAGTAAATCACTCCAGAAAGGGCATACGTTTCTCCCAAGTTGATCATCAGATTGAGTGCTATCCTAGCATAAAATGGTACAAATCCAAGGAAATTTCTCTGATTTACACAGCCAAGACTGCACATAGCTCCCAAAGTCAGGAAAAAATGAAAGAACGTGATGGTCACCTGTCCCATCCCGTCTGACCGGATTGAGGATCCCGTGCCAGGTGTCTCCACATCCCCCAAGCAGATCACGTCTGCTGTCCTGTGCGACACCGAGAGGATCTGCTGGAATGAGAGAAATCATTTAAACCTTTTTCCTTTGTTCACAGAAGATATTCTGTTTAATGACCCCCTTGCTGGGTACTGCTAGTTAGTCTTGTTTGCTGCTGCTTAGACTTCATATTTATTCTTTCTCTCTCATTTCAATAAAATAGGCTGGAAAAATGTTGCTGTGTCCTTCTGGTCCTTAAGTAAGGGAGACCGCATTTATGCTACCCTGAAATTCAGCACACTGACAACTGCAGGATGGATCTGCTGGCCCAGCAACTCCAGGCTTCTGCATTGGTTATTATTCCTCCTGATGAATTCACTTGGGGGATCTGCTCCCTGAATGCAAAGCTCTCTGGTCAGGACAAATGGAAAATGCATTACATGGAGCGTGACATACTGTGAGTCCCAGAAATGAGTGCATGTTGAGATATGTCCATAGGCAGTAGGATAAAGTCGTTCCTTTATCTCCAAGTTGCTGCTGGAATTTCCTTCTAAAAACCTGTGTTTGCAGCAGCAATGGCTATTTGCGGTGAAATATTGGAGTTTCTTGTATTTATTACATATTGAGATTTAACAGCTAAAATCACATCTTTGTTCTAATTTTGATTAGTGGGGGTTTTAGCTCCCCGTCTCCGGTATTCTTGTACTCTGACCGTTCCCTGCAGTCAGAGACCAGTCTCAGCAAGGAAACTGTTTTCCCCTGGGGAGCAGTTTACTTTCCTTCCATTCCTTCAACTCCCCATTTGGGGTCCCCCTTCACAGGACACCCAGGACCAAGCCAGGTCCACACGCATCTCGGCCACCCTCCCCGCCCGCATCCTCACAGCGCAAAGAGCAGAGCGCAGTGCAACTCACCTATGCTGTGATGGGGATATGCAAGTTTCTCTTCATGCTATAATCTTTCTTTATTTTGTTATCTCCAGGCAGCACTCCTTAGCCTTGACATTAAAGCACCCACCCTCTATCTGCATCACCGGACATTTTATATTTATCTGCCAAACCTTTGTCTCTTGCCCCACTATAGCTATGATGTTAATGACGTTCCTATTTTCAGCCGCAGAGGCGGCTGTCATTTAGGTTTTGTCAAGGAAATGACAAAAAGACCCAGTGTCAAATCTGAAATATTTAGAAAGCCTTTCTCCAAAAAAAACCCACCAGAACTAAAAATATTGTCCTGATGGGAAAGCTAGCTGTAGTTTTCCAACAAACCTCCAGCCCAAATTTTCTGCAGCATCTCAGGATCTTGATCCCAAAAAGGAACAGTTTGTGGTGTCTGAGGCCCTGATCCTGCCACGAAACATGTGCTGGCTGGTTCTGCGGGGGTTTTCTCCTGTCTCCAGAGAGAGAGAGACACAGTTTAGTGTTATTTAGTGAATTGTCACAAGACGGGCAGAGACAGCTATTCTCACCCAACCCACTGATCTTTCTAGAAGACTTTATATATCATTTGTTTTGCTTTGCTGTTCTCCTGAGCTACAGGATACTACATTCTCATTCAGGTTGTTTCATATTCAGATCCTAAAGCGTCTTGTGAAGGAGAGGAACTGTGTTTCCAGCCACGTTTTGCAGCTCAGATCAACATGCTGAAGTCTTGGTCTCAGCAATAGCTTCCCAAATGTGTAGGACGTGGGAGGCTGATGTGTGGATGCGCTGATATAATCAAGATAGAAGGGGGCAGGAGGTCACTGTTAGCTTTGTGGCCTGGGAGAGGTACTGGTATCTGCCGGAGATGGGAGTAGAAGTCCTGTGCAGCCTGTTGGCAGCAGGAAGGAAGAAAATATCACGGCAGAAAATGATGCCCACTGTCAAACCAAAGCAGAGCAGAGGTTGAATAACTGCATCTAGATTTGCCTGTACTCTAATGCGCATCAGAAAGTCACCTGGCAGGCAAAGGGAGGAAGGAAAAGCCAAGGGAAGAAGCTGGTGCAGTGCTGACTTCTGGGAGTCAGAGGCTGTGCATGGAGAGTTGGACTGAGAGTCAGTGGGGGTCTTTGTCACTGCCTCACTGCGGCCCCAAGCAAGACCGACCATCCCTCCAGGACCCATCTCCTAGCTCAGTGTTTTAGCTGAGGACAGTGACCGTTGGCACAATGGAGCATTTTCTTTTCCCTCCCTTCATTTCCCCTCCCCTGGGGGAAAAAAGTTGGGTTTAAAGACTGTTCTTGTTTGATAACTTCCTTTAACTATCAGCTAAATAATACATGAACACTGATCCACCGTGCTGACTGATGACTCCCTCCGCTGACCCTGTTTTATTTTTATTGCTTGGCTCGGGCCAGTTCCTTCAAGTCCTGAATCATCAGAACAGAGACCTTGAGGTATTCCAGCCAAATCAATCCCTGGCCCATTGACATATTGCTTTACCTAACCAACCATACAACTTCACTTTTCCCTGATAATTTCTCAATTAATTGCTTTTCAGCTCTCATTCGTTACAAGGTCAGGCTGTGACTGGGCTTGTACATTCCCATCTCTGATAAACTCTCCTGGTCCCCTAATCAGCTACGACTGGGATTTTAGTTCCATTAACTTATTCATCATCTAGACATTTTCATCTTGGGGAGCTTGACTTTTGATTGTATCAGTAGTATCTTCAATTATTTAAGAGGACTTAAAATTCCCTTCTTACCTAAAAGGAAAATGCATTTTGAGAACTGCAAATTGATCGTATTGGACCAGCGTCTTTTGGATGTTCGTATGTGCAAGCCCATGTTAAACAACTCATGCATGGCGAGAGCATAAGAATTTGCTGCTGATGAACATGTGTGTGCATGGGGCCGACTATATTAAGATGTCAGATATAGGGGAATGACAGTATGTTGATGACTAGTGGCTTACTAATGCTAAATCACGCCTGAGATTCTGTTCCATGATGTCAAACATTGATTCAGTTTCCGTGGGAAGTTATGCAAATGCCAGAGCCCCTCGATGAGATCTGAAACTGAAATTGCCAGCAAAAAAAAAAAGGTTGCCCTCTCCTAGCAATAAATCTGTTTGGAATATCTTGAAGGTAGCTGGTCCAGGAGGGGAGTGCATTTTGAACGAGCCCCCCCAGACAGATGGGCTCGTAGGACCTTTCTTCAGCTTTGGTGCTAGCTGGGAGCCAAATCCGTCTCTTCTGCTGCAACCTTCTGTCTGAGTCTGTGCTTCGTCTTTGCAGCAGCTGGTCCAGTCCAAGGCAACAACCCACTAGTGCTACTTACTACAAAATTAATCTTTTAACAGAAGCAGCAGTCTCTGTCGCACAACGAAATGCCCTCCATCCCAGCTCTTCTCAATGCCCCTCTTTCCACAATTTGCATCCAGGCAAAACTCCTAAGAGTCTGAAGCTTCTCCCAGTAGGAAAACTGGTGGCAAAAACTAACAAACTGGCGTCAGCTGGGAAATGGTACATTTCTGAACGGGGTGATGGGACTGAGGAGTCTGGAGGTCCCGTCTTGCTCTTTGTCCCAGGCTCCGCGGAAATCAGTTGACTGAAAACCACCTTCCTAGGATGGTGTCGGGAGACCCTTTTAGATTATCTGAGCGCTTCAGGCTCTGAAGTATATCCATAGAGAGAGGTCAAACTGTATTGACAGACTCTCCAGGAAGAAAAGCTAGTTTAATATTGGCAAGACAAGACCTGCTGCATATTTAAAAGGAGCCTCTCCTTCCAGGAAATACGTGCTCAAGTCTCAGTTTCCTTTCTGCAAAACGCAGGTGATAGCTTTTAACACTCATGATTTCATTGCAGACTGCAGAATTATGGATTTTTCTTGCAGACCCCTATGCTCACACTTTTGCGTGTAAATTTTCAGCAGTCGCTCAAAAAGAAAAGCCCACAACATTGCTGAGAAGGGCTTAAAAATGATTAAAAGCACAGAGAATTGAAAAAACCTCAGCAATAGGCAGTGCGTTATGATGAAGGAAAGTGCAATGGCAACAACAGTATGAACTCTGGAGTGTTGCTTTGTTTGCTTTTCCCCCCAAACTGTAATAACTCACCCACCCCACTGGAAAAACTCTGTCCTTTCGTGCCCTTTCTTGATGCAACGGCATGAAGGGCCTTTCCAAGGTCTCTGTTGCTCCCTGTAAATTATGTACCAGAAGGCACCAACACTTGGAGGATGTGAAGAAACGTACAGTTCTCTCTCCGCCTGTTGCTAGGATTCACAGCTATACCCCACCGCTTTCCGGGGCTTCGGCTCCTGTTTTGGCTGGAGGAAAAAAGAAGGAAACCTTGTTGCTTCCAGGCTCTCTGCATCAGGCTTAAGCAGCTCCAATGCCAACCCTTACAATATTGCTACAGTCAGACATAAAATCTTAATGCGTGATAGTGCCTTGAATCTTACATTCTTCTGGAAAAGGTGAGTCCCCAGTAGTAAATGAAATATTAAACATTATTAAATATGAAACAGCTAAACCTGGTTTCCATTAAAATGAATCTTTCATAGTTTTCCTGGTTTTTTTTTTTCCTTTCCCTTTTTTTTTTTTTCCCCCAGGGAGCGCAGTGATCTCATGAGCTCTTATGTGTCCTTTTAAAGACAGAAAAATCACACGTAATTTAAGTCTATTCTATTCAGATTTATTTTAGCTGGAAAACAAATCAAGGCTGTGAAACTCTCTCATGGTCCCATCTATCTCACTGAACTATTCAGCAGACTACATCAAAGGCTCACCTAAAGACACTGTTGTAATGCCTGCTGACATGTGCCACCTATTTAGAAATCTTGTATCCAGTTACACACTCCACTTTCATTTAGAATGGCTTTAATCTTCCACCATACACTAAAGAACCCCTCTCTCTTCATATTACACAGGGTACATTCAGAGCTGGTTTTGTTGCTCCTGCAGGTTTTCTGGGAGTCAAACTGGGACTTAAGTGAGTGCTGCCAATGTGTGAGCTGGCAACTGGGCATCTAAAGGAGTATCTGCAAGAAAAAACAAAATTTTATAGGGCTGCGCTTAGTCTGGGATAGACTGATCATGCAAACATGACTGAGGTCATGACTACACAGTTAGCACAGGGCAGTCAACGGGATGAGCCATTACTCAGTATTTTTGCTGTATTTTGTGACCGTAGTATTTCCGCCTCAGTATTCATAAATATTTGGGCATCTGTGCAGGCTGGCTGAATCTCTGGTGCTAACACAAATGCAAAGGCGTATAATTCCCGTTAGATGTATTTATGTCCTGGCATTCAGAACTTAAGCCCCCTCTTTTATTATTAACCGCTGTATTTGAACCGGACTGATAGAAATTTTTAAGAGAGGGTGGGAAAAAGAGCGCTTGGCCTTACTAAGAGGGTCCCAGAGCCTGGCTCTGTGTGAGAGCGTTCCCTCACTCCGGACCGCAGGGACCGCTGAAGAAAGCTGGGCCTGGTGGGAGGTCACATCTCCAGCACACACCTTAATTCTTGACTCTTCAGGCTGCTGCATTATGGCCTCCAAAACACGCATGAATTGGTTTATCAATCTACAGACACACTTTCAGACTGGAAGGCAGTAACTACTAAGAAAGACAAGCTAAAACGGCAAAGAAGGTAGAAAGCCATTTATTATTCATGACTACTGTTCCATTTTGTGCAAAAAGCCTTCTACCTTGTTTTCCATCTCGCTTTCCTTAGGTCACGTCCGAGGCTCGGCAAAGCAGGAGATGTAAATGGACTCACCACCGCAGGAGCTTGTGCTCGTGACTCCGCTGGTTTGTTCGTACCCAGCTGGGTTTCACATCTCCCCTTCCAGGAACTGAGCAAAGTGGGGAAAAAAAACTGCTGCCGGTTCTGCAGCAAAGTGGGAGAACCCATGCTCTTCCCTGTTTCAGATTCTTGTACCGTTTCAAAGATTTCTAAAAAAAAAAAAAACAAAGAGAGCAAATGGTAGAGGTTATTTTCTGTGTTTAAACACCAGTGTTTTCTTTTCGGCGTGCTTTGACTTCAGCTGAGGTGGCAAGAGCATCCCACCAGCAATGGCCTTCTCGCAGCCTGACCAGAAGCATATGCTCTTGGTCTGGTTTTGTAAGGGCTTTTTATGCCTACTTCTGGCCTGACACCCGTGGGATGGAGAGGAACAAATCCCAACTTTATTATTTATTTATTTTAATGCACCAGTGTTTTCTTTTCGGCGTGCTTTGACTTCAGCTGAGGTGGCAAGAGCATCCCACCAGCAATGGCCTTCTCGCAGCCTGACCAGAAGCATATGCTCTTGGTCTGGTTTTGTAAGGGCTTTTTATGCCTACTTCTGGCCTGACACCCGTGGGATGGAGAGGAACAAATCCCAACTTTATTATTTATTTATTTTAATGAACTGCCGTTGGCCAGCTCACGTTTCCACCACAAAGATTTCAAATTGCCTTAGAGCATCAGAAAACATGTTGCAAACCGCTATGAAGCTTAGACACAAACATGTCAAATAAGTGATCCACATGAGAGTAGATAGACGTGACATTTAGTAATCATCTTTCTTGGACAAAATGGGGCACTGCTGTCACTTTAAGTAAATCTCAGTCAGATTTCTGGCATTTTACCATAGGGGAAGCAGGAGGCATAATGGTAAATTTCTCTTTAAAAAATATGAAAGATCAACCTTGGGGAAAAAAATGGTTGCCACAATTTAAGGTGTAATACCTCATCCTAGCTTGGCCATCCGTTTGCTTGCTGCTGATATCAATATGTCACCCCTAATGTTTACTGATGTTCACTTTATAAATGACTTTTCCTAGCTGTCAGAATATCTGTCACCAGCATCCCTTCCCCCTCTTTGCCTCTCGCCCCCTTTAATAAAGATTAATATCTTTGAGGTTAAGTAGAAAGATCAGATACTACGTAAATGACACCATAGGTCTGATATTTAAACAAGATGAACATGTAATTGCTGAGATTATGTGAGCAAATTGGGTAATTCCTAGCCTAAATGAACACAGTTGGCTTTTGCGGGGTCAGTTAATATAAGTGCACATCCAAATGAATTCTATATTGTGCAGACATTTGGGCTTCTGAAGGTTCACTCACTGAAGAATTGTAGATGTTCAAAGCAAAAATTGGTGAGTTTAGATTCTACAGCTTCTCGGAAGTACTAATACGTTTAAAAGACATGCAGAATGGGGATTCTGTGAAAATATGGCACATTGGTTTTCCATATTTATAGTCCACCAGTGACTTCTATATTAAACGGTTTCAGTCTATGAGTCCAAACAAGATTTTTCAACCTGTCAGTCCCGCAGCTCAACCTGGTATATGAAATGCTAAACATGTTCTGTCTGCTTTGTACATCTTCCTTGACAAACACCTGGAGTAATGATTCCAGAATGAAAATTTAGCTGGCAATTTTATGGATGAAGCACAAAACACTTTGGTTTTGCAATGCTAAGAGTAGTGAACATGCATTTTGCTTTTAAATTGCAAGATGCGACTTGGAAGATGCAGTGGAATAGGTCATGGACTCTTCACATAAGCCACGCTCCAAGTGGCTTAAGTAAGGTTTGCCTGACCAAAACATAGGATCATACCTATGGACCAAAAACTGTAAGATCAGACCAAAACAGCTGTCTGTAGAGGTCAAACAGACTTATTTTTCTGACCACCGCCTCTGCTGTATACGTAGGATGGTCTTGTGGTTAAGAGCGGAAGACACGAGGCTCGTAGTCCAATTTAGACAGTTTCCTGCAGACCTCCCAGCCAGGCTACGAGGATCGTATCTAACAAAGGAGGCAAACACCTCAAAAGGGACTTCAGCCCTACTTTCTGACCTATTAACCTGAAATCCTTTACTTTCTGGCACTCCAGCTTTGGATGTTAGAGCTCTCTGATACCTACAGCATTAATTCCGTGTATCCTCAGAGTTATGGCAGTTTTGACATGGCTGAGCCACTCAGTCTGTGGTTTGTACTTCTGCCCCATTGTGTTCCCACTTGCACACAGAGGCTCTTCCACTCTCTTCCAGGCACCATCCGCTGGGATTTCTCTGAACGTGGTGGAGACCAGGCACAGGGCACTGGAGATCTAGGTCCTGCCACTGCCTGGGAGGAGCCAGACCCATCTCCCTGCCCGTGGCACAGTGTCTCCTTCTCTAGGTTGGCAGGCATTTTGCACACGTGCATGCCTATGTGTGGTGGTGATCTGGGTCCTCTCCATCCTGCCTGCTCAAGAAGCATCCCTGGAAAAGGAGAAAAACCTAAGGACTCATTGGATCAGGAACGGAGCATGAAAGGGGCCATGGCTTTGATGAAGACACTTCCTTAGGAGTGGAGCATTTGGTTCTGTTTTGTGCTTTATCCAGAGGCAGTTTGACATAAATTGTTAGATTTAGCCCTTAAACTCTGACTAAAACCCTCCTCCCAATGTCAAAGGCGACATCCCCATCGGTGCCCAGACTACAGCCTCCTCTTTGAGCAGGTGCGTTTTGCTGTGTTGTGAACTCGAAGTCGGCGATAACTGCAGTTCCCTGACTCCACAGGGATGGGACTGTTCGAGAGGCAGATCTTGCACAAAGGGCACTGATGGTGTTCCTCAGCACCACACAAAACCTTCCACATACTGGCAAGCTGCAAAATATAGTAGGTACCAAAAGCTGATTCCTGAAGTGAGAATTTCGCACATAATTTCTTTCCAGTGCACCAGTAAAACTATTGTGCTCAGAAGATGACTCTGAAACTGCCTTTTGTTGTATTTTGTATGAAATAGGATTTTCTATCTGCAATAACCACCAGGTGATTTTATTTCTAGGAACTAGATTATTTTACAATAAAAAAAAAGACCCTCCGATTGG
Source organism: Aptenodytes forsteri (assembly GCF_000699145.1). NCBI lineage: Eukaryota > Metazoa > Chordata > Aves > Sphenisciformes > Spheniscidae > Aptenodytes > Aptenodytes forsteri. Next base: position 1,353,459 of record NW_008794731.1, on the reverse strand, counting down.
TATTTTAGCAATCATATTATGAAGAAAAACAACATCTAAACATTCCAGGAATATTATAATATGTCCTAAAATCAACTTAGTTTTGACTCACACAGATTGATATTTGCACTGTTTTACTGTACGGCACTGGTTTTCTTAAACATACAATTGCTTCTTTCAGCTATAACTAACTTGATTCTTCAAGTAGCAGGATCTGAGACTAGTAAACCACAAAGAAATTTTACGCTGCAGACTGCAGCAAGCAGAGGTCTCTCTAGCGAAGGCATTATTTTACAAAATGATGGATGTGCATATTTATTTGCTCTGTGACTTCCATGTCAGGTTTGTCATATTTCCTTAAATTACTAGTTAAACCAAGGTTTTGTGTTTTGTTTTGTTTTTGTTTCCGCTGAAGCCTGCAGGCTCAACATACCTTATAAAAATCAAGCTGTAATTTATCTGCTCCATAGATCATGTGTAACAATAATCACTCTGGAGTCTGTGCTGGGTTCTGATGTCTGGCTTTGTTGGAAGAGATGTATGAAGTGAACAAAAAGCTTCCTGATTTTCATACTCTGTAATAAACCTGAAATATGGAGAGAAGTGAAACACGTATTTAAATTAAACCGTGGAATCATGACAAAGAAGGAGTACAGAGGAATACACGCACACCCAGACAAATATTATGCAATGACACAGTATTATTTCTCTTACCAGATGGACCTCTACAAGTTATACATACTGTATGTCGCATACATCTAGCAATTGAACTAGCGAAACAATTTTTATCCTGAACTTGGACTCGCCAGAATGGTGCATATGTTAACTTGTATCTTGCAGGGACAAAAACCTTTGCCAACGTAAAAACGTGTGGACCCCCGAATAGGTTGATGTTCACAGGCGCTATCCGCAATAGCTAAGCGATAGTTCACACTAAATTCACTGCTCAGTGTTAATGCTTGTTTCACATACATATGGGTGATTTGGGAAAGGCCACGAACAAACTTCAGAATTTTTTGTAGATGTTGACAAAAAAAAAAAAAAGGTTAAAATTCTTAGATGAACAATCTAACTGTACACAAATGGAAAACGGGTAGAAAAACTCACTGCAGATTGTTGTAGCTTAAATTCCCCCCACACCCACACCCACACCCACCCCTGTGAGGGCAGGAAATAAGATTCAATAATTGAAATATTTCTTATTGCCCTGGGCGGGCAGTTCCTCCCACAGCTGAATTGCCTTTTGCAAGGCACTGCTCTCCCCGTTTCGTTTATTGCAATACAAAAAGAATATGTGATTCATCTTGCAGATGTTAGAAAAGCACCTCCCCATCTGGAGATGCGAACCAGGCGCTAGACGTTGTGCAAAGGCGCTTGCCAGGGCCACGCGAGTCCTTTGTCACCGCACGGGTTAATACGCATTGAAGCGCTGTCACCACCGGGGCCCCAAGGAAGCCAGGCACTGGGTAAAGATTTCTGGTCCACTGGCCGTAGGAATACAGAGCGGCAGCGAGGCCCTAGCATTAAGAACAGAATGTAATTTTAAAATTAATTAATTCTCTGCAATGCACTTAGTCGGAGAGATGCAGCCCCGTTCCGACTGCGGGAGGGGTACCTCCTCCGCTCCCCAGCTAAAGCGGTGCCGGCGACTGTACGGATAAAACACATCTTGGGAGGCACTTTCCAAAAGACCGAGGTCCATTTAGTCTGCAGCCTGAGTTACAGGGCAAATCTGATTCTGCCTCTAGCTCCCCAAAGTCTCTCTTGCCTTTTTTTTTAAAAAAAAAACACAAACCTAAATTGCAGTGGCATCATCATTAAGAGATCCAACAGAAGCCTGGAAGAAGAGATTAGCGCATACCAGAGTGACAGGGCTGCTAGGAAGGGGAAAAAATAGACAACATCAGTGCAATGTACCATTAAAAGTATGGAGTGACAGATGACAGTTGGTCTGTGATGGGGTGATTCAGCTAAATGGTAAACAGAAGGGCGAATTCTGATCTCGCTTATGCCAACATAAACCTTGGGTTGCAGAGGAGCTGCTTCGCATCTCTAGTACCGGAGTTGAGCCCATAAAAGCTGTGACTCAGCCAGATAATCTCTGACAACTGTTAGTGCCGTGGTAAATATGGCAACGTGGCAGGCTGGAAAAGAGACTAAAAAAAGTTTCACTTCCACACTTCCAAAAAGAAATGTTTCAGAGCTTTTTTTCCCTCAAAACAACATTTAAAATCTTGATAATAATAATAGAGGTGGTTAAGAAATGTCTAGGTAAAACATAATTTTTTTTTTCAGGTTGGAGGAAATATTTTGATTAAGGCCAAATTAATGAGGTTGCTGAGCCAATGAGTTGAAAAGTCAGTTATTCCCATAACTCCAGTCCCTCCAGACCGGACCTGATGGACACTTTACATAAGGGTTAGCGGCGATGCGGTGGACAGACACTAACTCACATCTGCATGAGATGGCCGAGGAGAGGTTTACAAAAGAAGATACCGGCTAAGAAAATCTATAGCGTTTCATTTTGCTTCAAAGGAAGAATCCCATCTAAAACATATGTTACCCTCTCCGTGTGGGCAGGCACGCAAACACTAACGTGGGACCTAACAAACTGCAAATTAGAGCTGAAGTCTTACTGAAGCCAAAGCTAAAACTCTCCCATCCTGCCTGCTGAGGCTTCCTCGTGATAAAGCTGGCTGCTCTCTGAGTGTAGCGCCGAGATGTCTGAAACTCAAAGGGATGGATTCGGCTTGTCCTGCCTCCCGGACTGCCCGAGACCCTCTGGGATGTGAACGTGTGTCATATCGCTTTGGTGATTAAAAGAACAAATGCCCTTTTTTCTGCCCGCGGTTTAACTTTGTGAGGTATTGGTATTTTTACTTCAGTCCACATAGTGCCTGGTTTCACTAGCAAGCTACTGCGGTATCTGCAGAACTAAAAATAAGCCATTTCTCAAGGAAAATGTCATATTTTCCACATTTTAGCTGGTCTGAAAGGCAGCTATGCACAGAGCTGTGAAGATCTGAAGTTTGCCTCTGATGGGCCTGCAGAAGTTGGGATGCCCACCTGGAAACCCATTCTCCTCGGTGGGAAAGGCCGAGAGAAGGGGCTGTCCCATGGGGAGGCCACCGCTGCAGCGGGAGCTCTCAGCTCCTGAGCCCGGCTGGAAGGAGGGGAGCAGGGGCAGCGTGTGTTTGCACCCACGCACGCCGCTCTCCGGGGGCTCTAGGAAATTTAGGATCACTCAGAGCCATTTTAAGATCTGGGGAAAAGTTTTTGTATTAAGTAGAATGAGTTTCTCATGTGAGCCCGACTGAAGGTGGCAGTGAAAATGGGTCTAGGAAATAAAGCCATGCGGAAGTATTCACCTTATAGGAAAGCCACCAAAAAAATATATGGATTGTGGGATTACTCTTTGCTGAGATGGGAATTCAGATTTTATTCCTTTTATTACATTTTATTTCTTGTGTCATTACAGCGTACACAAGCAGATTATTCCCCAGCTACAAAAACAGTTGTAGTGAGATGCTGGAGTTGAAAAGAACAAAACAGGCAACAGTTCAACATTCTCAGTTAAGATAATTATGTTAATATTAATGGATATTAATTTCTGTTTATTTTACAAATATTGTATTAGGAAACTAGCTTTCAAATTCACACCTCACCAAATGCTTTTCAACAATGATTTGTTTCATTAATTTTATCAGCTGCATTCCTTATTTTTTTATAGCACGTTCTTTGCTGAGAGACGTTAATCCGTGATAGAGCATCCTAAAAGTCTGTGCGGAGGAACTGAGCTAATAAATGTCGGTGGACAGGCTACCCACCACTGTTCATTTTTCAATTTGCAATGTAGTTGGGGCACATAATAAATTTCTGACTTTTTAATTTTTATTTTAAAGAAGTCTTGAAAAATTTCTGTGCATATTTTCTCACTGTTTTAACACACGTATGAGCCCTCAACATTCAAATGTGAAATTATGTGTGATATGGGTTAGGTAATAAGCCCTATGGTATTCTTTTTAGAATACCTATAAAATAACTAACACAGTTTAAAGTCAATGTCTTAGTCAAAGATTCAGTGCAGAATTAGTTTTTATCTGAATTCAGTATCCACCATTTCTGAGTTTCTCACTAATAAATATAAAATGCTAATGGAAAGTGAACAGGAAAATATTCTGCATATGCTAAATTGACCTTATATTCAAAATGCAAAAATGCTTGTGCCACGTGTTTAGTTGGTTAAAAAAAATAATGTTTGTTAATGCTTACACCTGAATGAAAAAGGGAACAGTGAACAGATTGTTATTTAAAATGTTTCCTTTAAAATCACAGGTTTAGAAAATGTTGTGGCCTTCTCTATAATGGCAAGAGCAGAGAGGGGTAGCTGACACTAAATTTTGTTTCTGATTTTGATCCAGATTCATTCCTACCGATATAACCGCTCATTTCTGGAGGACGTTCTGCTCCTGAGTATTGCAATTTTACCCCAGTGCCCCTTTACCCATTGCAGGGGCATGGGTGGGTAACTGGCACAAGGGAGCAGCGACTGGTACCCTCTAGCACAGCCAGCTCTGGTTGAGTTATGTCTGGCACATATATTATTCTTTAACGCCTGTGTGCCAGTAGGCTTTATGTGCCGTAATCAGGCGGCTGCATACGACGTCGCACCTCCCAGATGATAAACTCTTCCCCAAAAGGAGCGTGTAAAGCCAAGGAAGGGATGGAGGTCTGCAGAACCTCCCTCCAGGTAAGGGCAAGCCCTGGGTGAGGGTTTTACAGGCTGAAATAACCACCCTAAGCAGAACGCCAAGCTGCTTTTGCTCTGCACTTCCCTGTCAGTTTGCTGTGAATGCTCCATTAGATGCTGAACTCCTCTGCTAAAAACTGGAGATGGAGCTAAAATTCAGGTCTTGCGATCAAACCTCCTTGTACTCCTCTCATGGTTGGCAAGCACCGCCGGCTATTAATCAGCGTGGGAATGTCAATAGTGAAACATTACAATAAAAAATGGGTGCGGTTACGTTTTCTCCCCTCCTCCCAGCTTGCTGGGCCAAATTTCTTTCTCTCTCCAAACGTAGCTCAAAACCAATGAAGTCAATAGAAAAACCAGTTGACTAGAGCCTGACTCACCCCTTGGCTTGCTTAAACCAGGCAATGCCATTGAGTTACCCATGACACACGTCCATTTACCTTCATCTCTTTCCCCAGAGTAGACAGAGAATCCTATTTTTCGTATTTCTTTCCCTGGACCTTGGCCAGCTGCACAGAGGTCAAATACGTCAAGCTGGGTCTAAACTACAGGAAAAAAATGAGCTGCATTTCAACCTTCTCCTCTAGCAGAGTGACAATATAATTCATGTTTATATTCCTGCCTTTGCCACCGTCCTGCTGTTTGACCTTGGGGAATTAATCTTTTTGGACCTTCATTTCTCCTCCAGCTTGTTTCTTTTGTATTTAGACTAATATGGGGCAACAATAGACTAATATCTATGGGGCAAAACGTGGCTCATGCTGTGTGTTTGCATTGCTGCTAACACAGTGCATCCATCTCCTGGACTTGAGGTCTCAGGCAGAAGTTAAGGAAGGTAATATTACCACAAATATTCCAAGCTATGGGATAAATGTAAAGCAACGTGCTGTCTCCACGCATGCACACATGCTGTGTGTTTTCAGTATTCCTTGCAAGCTTAAGATGACTCAGAAGAATTTGTTCCCGACCACCCAAATTAGCACGCAGCCTCTTTCGTGCGAAGCAGCGCCGTGCCCACCAATCCTGCCATGCAGCAGGAAAAGCAAAACGCTCGCTCTGCGCTGAGCTATGATTGAATTTGTTCAGATCAGAGCAGGAGCTGAGCAAACTTGAAATGCCTTCATTTGAGTGAAGCTCCCATTTTTATGGAGATGTTTGGCTGTCTTCAAATCTAATTTCAGGATCCAAACACTCAAATTTCCCCATAAGAATGTGTTCAAACACCGCTTGACTGCTATTCTTCTCCCTTGCTGCAGAGCTGGGAAGTCATCACGTCTGATGAGGATTCATTATAAAGTTGACAATTTGCCCCTTCCCTTCAAAAAAACTCAGCAGAGCTTCGTTCCTTTCAGCCCACACCGACTCTCATCCAAAACCTTCCCCGCTGCTCTTCAGAAACCTAAAATATCTGAACTGCAGGATTAAACCCATCCTCGCCCCCTCCAAACAAGCAAACAAATAACAAAAGAGGGAAGAAATTATCTCTACGGTAGGGCGATGAACGTAAAGAGCTTATATGTTGATCATTAGCAGAAACAAAAATCCCAACTGCTCACCCCGCCCTGAAGTCAGAAGGAAAGAAAGGGAGAGATAAAGGGAGAATATGGACATCGGGAAAAGAAAAGAGGCAAGAGCAAGAAACACAGAGTGCCAGTGCCAAGAGTATTATTTGTCTGCTGTGCGAGAGCGTTGCTAGAGCCCTGTCCAGACCGGGGAACTAGATTATTCAACTTTTAAACTCCCGGTAATTCCTGCAGCGAGTCCCCTGGGTTCCAGCTCGGCCGCACGCACCTGGGTGGAGGCCACCCACCCGCGGGCCCCCTCCGTCGTGCTGTGCCCTGGCGTGCAGAAACGCCGTCGGCGCGCTGGGAGGGAGGGAGGGAGGACAGACCAGACCGAGCAAGCCCCCCTGCTCTTCCCAAGTCTGTGATCTCCTTTGCACCCATCACTTATTCAGACATTCGTTTCTCCCCGTGATGACTATTTGCAAAACAAAGGCGAAATTTTTTTTATTTATTATTACTTTATTTTTTGGGTATCCCTGGTCTGGAAGGAGTTAAAGTAATTATCTCCTCGGATGTCCACAGCAGCACCACATCCCCGCTGTGCTCTATCAGAGCTGCTGGGGCAGTGTCAGCAATGACTTCACCTCCGTGCATTGCAGCATTGCACAGTGCCCAACTGCTGGAGTTTGCTAATTTGTGTGTTTTCACTCGAGGCCTGCTGATTCAATCATTTTAAAGATGCCCATTTCTTCCAAGCCAGGGATTTTATGACTCTAAGGATTAGAAGCTGTTATCCCAACAAACCCTGGAGCTCTATATATTCTGATTTTATGGTAAGCTTCACTAATAAACTGTTTAAAACATATGCTAATTGTGTTTATTGTATTCTTTAATTATCCTATGTATCATTAAAGATGTACTATCCCGTTTGGAATCCTAATACGTAATGCCCTCCTTTTTTTTCTTTTTTTTTTTATTTGTACCATTGCACAGTACTGCGTTACTTTAAAAAAAAAAAAAAAGAGAGGAAATAGAGAGATATATATTTTAACAAGGAAGCCTGTTTTCAATTTTCATTGTTTATTTAAAAGTAGAGTCTTTGAATTTAATTTGAAATCTTCTCCTGAAGAAAGGCAGGCAGGGAATGACATAACAAAACATGGCATTCTGTCTCTGTGCATTTTATTCCTTAATTTATTTTTTAAATATGCCTCCCTATAGTCTATTATGCTTAGTTTTCTGTTTTCAGACTGCTCAAAATGATAATTTGCGCAGCCAAGATGGGTTACAAAAGATCAGAATAATTGTCCCCTCATTTTTGTTATAGCTCATTATTCTTATCATACGGACACACACTCGTATGCACACTCCAGCACGTGCATAATAAATAAGTGTATTATGTATATGTACACACACCCATGTATACATGTTCTCACTTATTCTTGTGCCAATTTTTTCCCAATTAATTAAGAGCTGTTTTTCCAAAAAAGAGATACCAGTCGTCCTAGCCATGTGAGTAATTTTCACTGTTTTGAAGACTGATCTTGATCCTGGGTGCGGTTTTATCCTGCCCCTTTAAAACGAGGGTTCCCCTGCATAATAAAATCCTCATATTTAGCACTCACAATATATTCCCCTCTACTGACCTGCTCCCAACAGCCAAAACAACGTCTCCCAGCCCTGTTCGCTATTGATTGCCATGGCCTGCCCCGATTCCTCTGTTTGCTGTTTTGATTTGTTTCTTTTCTTTCTTTTTTTTTTTTTTTTTTTTCTGCCTGGGAAAAGGAATTGGCATTAACATCAGGGCATTTCGTTCACCGCTTAAAAACAAAACAGCAACAAAAAAATCCAAGCGTTTTTCAGCTGCGCAAGTCAAGGAAAAGGGATGCGTGGAGAAAGACGCATGTGCAGCGAGATCGGTCCTTGGTCATCAATAGTGCAGATGAGAATAATAAATATGTGCAGACACAGGCCAGCGAAATGTGGGCACGCACGGTTATCACAGGCTCCTTCTTCCTTTCTGCTGGGTCGTGCATGCTCATGTGCTCCAGCCTAGGTCTTTAAAGTTCTTCCCCCCCCCCCCATTTGAGGGACATCCTGGGAAAAACATGAATATCCCAACAGAGTTATGTTTTGATGCAAAAGAATGAAACTACCGGGCTGTTTTGCTGCTGGTGCAGTGGGGAATTTGCTCTCAGGAATTTATCAATCAGACTTTTTTTATTTTAGTTGGTGAAGACTGTTTCCTTTAGGTACCAGATGCTAATGTCACATCATGAATGAAACCACTTCTGCAAATTGAATAATGTCATTTGCATTCACTCATTCAAAATAACATTGAAAAGCAGCAATGCTGCTCTGTGCTAAAGTTAAAAATTGTAGTTCCAGGCAAAAGAGAGTGTCTGCTTGGGTATCCAAGCCGTGATACAACAATGGCCCCCCCCCCCCCCCCCCCCCCCCCCCCATCCTGGGAAAAAACATGAATATCCCAACAGAGTTATGTTTTGATGCAAAAGAATGAAACTACCGGGCTGTTTTGCTGCTGGTGCAGTGGGGAATTTGCTCTCAGGAATTTATCAATCAGACTTTTTTTATTTTAGTTGGTGAAGACTGTTTCCTTTAGGTACCAGATGCTAATGTCACATCATGAATGAAACCACTTCTGCAAATTGAATAATGTCATTTGCATTCACTCATTCAAAATAACATTGAAAAGCAGCAATGCTGCTCTGTGCTAAAGTTAAAAATTGTAGTTCCAGGCAAAAGAGAGTGTCTGCTTGGGTATCCAAGCCGTGATACAACAATGGGATTTGGATTCTGATAGAGGTCTTCAATATAATGTTAAATAAGCGTATCATTGGGCCAAAAATGATTAAAAAACCCATATAATTTTGGTTTCTAACGAATGGCAACCAACAGCCTACAGCATCCTCGTCACAGAATACCGAACTTAACGTCGGGTCAGCTTCTCTTTATAGGGGTGCCAGGTGAATTTGGAGTAGGCTGCCTGCATATGTGTTGTCGCTTTTCACTTGCTGGGATCACTGAGAACACCATTAATTGTTTGCTTTGCCTTTTTGGAGATTTAGCCCGTGCGTGCTTGTTGGTTTGACAGCCTAGCCGCAGGTGTACTCCAAAATGCAGGAGGAAATAGTGGATTATATCATGTCAAAATAAACCTATTGCGATTAGAGACATCTCAGCCATGTGCAGACCAGGGTTGGTTTCACTCTGGCTTCTGGGGGTTTAAAATTTCACCCCAGCACGTGGGGTGCTGGTGTGTCTGGGGGATGGTGGGGAGAGCAGGTCTCCCCTGCCTGCACCAACCCAGCCAGCGCAGATCTGCCCTTGCTGCAGCCCCTGGAAATGATCATTTTGCACAGCCCCAAACAAACTAAAGCATCGCCCTCTCTCCCTATTATATTAATGGATTTTACGCTACTTTTTAAATTACGCTGTTTTCAAACACGAATACATTTGAATGTCAGACTCTAGTACCCAAATATAAATGCCAAGACCTCTGTACATCTCTGGCATGTAGGAACTAATTTAATCATCTCAGTGAAGCGATTTCAGTTCAGACAATCACTTTGTTCGAGTGGAAGGGTTATGAAGAGAGTGCACAGTCGCAGGAGAGTGCTTACACAGTATTTAGGGCCACGCTTTTTTATAAAAAGAAAACCAAGAAGGGCATTTGTTCAAGAGTGGAAATTCCCAGCCCCTGCCCAGCTGATGGAAACTGGGAAAATTGTATCTCAGGCTCAGAAAAATGACGTGTGGCACCAAGGAATATTAAATTTCATTTATTGGGGGAAAAATGGGGGGAAAAGTGACAGGAAAGGAATTTTTTTTTCTCCTATGATTAGAGAAAAAAGGACAATCTTGTGAAATATAGGACGCCTGGTCACTGTGCGCTGCTCAGCTCCCCGAGCGGGTGACCACGCAGGCTGCGCACACAGATGAAGCGAACGCGGGAGCAAACCCAGCTGCAGTTTCGCATATGGACTGTGGGCCTCCGTCTTTTAAAATTCAGCTTAGATGGTTTTGTTCCTCCTTTTTACATACCGCATTTAAAAAAAGGCAAAGGCAGCGCAGGCAGTATTTTTTTCCAAGGGATAACTGCTAAACAGGACTAGCAGAAGGAGCTTATTCTCTGTGTGGGCCAGCTACCCACAGCAGTCACGTTACTCAACCGTAACCCATGTCTTCAATCTGTCTCAGGAGGAAGGAAAGTCACTCCTCAATTTCTGGGGGAGTTCAGATCGGCTCCAGGCCATTGCTGTGCAAAAACTCTCATTGGGGTCATCAGCAGGAGCACAATGATTGTATGGAACAGACCAAACAACATCACACCTCCTTTCTGGGGTTTCTGGAGGATCAGGGAGGCTTGGGATGAGCTAGCATCGTCAAAGAAAGATGAGAAAGAGCAAGGGAAAGGGTGGATCAGAGCCTGGAGGCTGGGCATGGGGAATGGGATCATGGGGGTGACTGCAGGGATGGTTGGGGACAGCAGATTTGATAAATGAAGGACAAACATCGATCCAGCCAGTCCATGTATGTTGGGACAATGTATGTATGTTTGACCATGTCCTTTCCCTGAGCCTGCCATCGCCTCCCAAACCGCAGCCCGGTGCAGTTTGCACGGGAGCTGATCCAGTTCCCGATGAAGTCACTGGGAAAAAGCATGGATTTGGCGCTGATCGCATTCGCCTGTCTTGAATTTAAAACTTTCAGCTCTAATTCCGTCTTCACAACTAGCAGAATTAAAAAGTTAGAACTAAAATAATTTTGCTACTGTTTCAAGCGCCCCCAAACAAAACAAACTAAGAGAATAATCAGAAGTGCAATCCATTTTGGAGAGCTTTGGTGAAAGAGGCTTAATTTGTTGGATCACTTATTTCAATTAGGTGCAGTATAGATGATATCAAATTATATTAATAGCTCTAACATTTTGTAAGTGTTAGTATGAAAACTGCCCAGCCCTGATAATGAAAACATGCACAAGCGAGCTTTGTGAAACAATCAAAAATCAATCCGACGCGTCAAGTTGAACATATCACTGAGACAGTTTGCAGTCAGAGGGTTTTCTTATGAAGTGCTGTCAACAGTCAACGCTACACTTGTCTGATCCGTCCAGCTCCGCTAAGTGGAAAGATTTCTCTTTTTTTTTAACCCAATAGAAGAGAAAGGAAAAACAGGAAAATGTAAGCCACGGTAATTCATCTCAAGTATCCTGAAGGACAATTAGTAACAAAGGCTAGCAGTGGTAAGCCTGCTCTTTGGTGTGGTTTGGAGATCCGGGGCTGTAATTATTGAGCCATCCTGCTGAATAGCACAATCAATGCTTGACGGCTGCATGGCAGAGCGCCGGAGCGACGGCTTGAGCTCTTGTGTAAATGAAACGTCAGGCTGGGGGAAAAGGGGGCCATTGTGTTTACCCGCGCTTTGATTAGCTTTTAGCGAACAATGAATTTTCAATCGACGCAAGACATTTTAATGGTGTTGTTGGGATCTTTCTTAATAGGAGGTTCGGGTGATAGAAAGGGAGGGAGAAATGCACTGGTGAGGAGGATGAACGTCCCCCACGCCGTGCGGGTGCGAGGGACCGGTGTGCACGCATCCAGCCCTGCTCCCCAGCGGCGAGGCTCTTCCCGTCCAGCAGAGCCGTGCTGGAAGCAGCCGCCCGGGATCAGAGCCATGGGACCACGGCACAGTCCTGCCAGGCTTCATGACTGGCTGGGCAGGTGACATGTTTTTGCACCCGACTACACATTTTTCTGCCCACAGGTCCTCGAGCCTCCCCCCTCTTGTTCCCTCGAGCATGCCTCTTCCTGATTTGTAACCTCAGGGTTTGTCCCTCTCCCTCTTCCATCATATTTTCACCCTTTTTCCCCATCTCTCTCAAAAATAAGCTTCTCCACTGCAGCATCAAGCTCAAGCTTTTCAGCCTTCCCTTTAAACTCCTGCCTAACTTCTCACGGACACATCTCTATTCTTGTTGTCTCCTACTTCCTTCTTTTGCAGCAGAAATATTTATCAAACTGTTCTTCAAACCTGCCAGCAGCTTCACTTCTCCCTTCAGCTTTCCCAGCACTGCTCTTTGGACATTTCAAATCATCCCTTCCTCCGTGTGCTGAATGGCCCTGAACATTCAAGCTCAAGCCAAGGATGTTCTGGAAGAGTTTCACGAGTGCGTGTCCAGAGATTAGGGACTCTACCAGCTGTTGTTTTTCAAAGGTATTTGCTAATCCCGTTTTCTCACCAGTTGCAAATATTCCAGACGCAGACACTGTCGCTAAGTGGGGAAGGCACAGGTCAGCCCGGAGGACTTGTTCCCAGCTGCGCGCCAGCAGAGCAAACCCACACTGCCAACGTACATACTAAAACTTACTTTTTGCCTGTGTGTAGACCATAACACTCATCTTTTAGGAAAGGAGGAATATCAAGGTAAATAAATACCTGTAGCATACACCTTACTTTGTGCTTATTTTTATTGCAGTGGTGTCAAACCGCCCCAGCGAATGAAGCAGCCCTGGCTGTGCTAAGCCTGGAGAAGACAAGTGACAACAGGAATATCCAAATGTTTTGGGAATGCATTTGCTTTCTTCACTCAGGCCTCATTCAAACACGCTTCCGCAGCCAACCTGTTCAGCGTTAATCCCCCCATAACGAGATTATGCACGTCCTACCCAGAGCCCGCCGATGCCGTAGCTGGTACCTGAGGTGCTTGACTCCTGCCATTCAGCTCTGATGAAGAGTTTAGTCCCATATTTCTTCCTCCAGCTCCAGCAACTGCTCAGCCATTAAGCAAAGCAAAGCTGGATGCCTGTAAGCTGCTCGGGGCAGGCACCATGCCTTCCCCGTGAATCACCACAACGCACCTCCTCAATGGAAGGCAAACTCTGCAGATGTAATTGATTAGTAACTATCAGCTAATTACAGGGTAATCACATGATTATTTTTGCTTTGCAAACTGAATGGTTGTCATGAGATTGAATAATTGTGCGGGGCAATTTTACACGCAGGCACATACTAATGCTGAGTAAAACCGGATAATCTAAAGGCTGTATACAGCAGGTAGGATTATTTTATTCCTATCACTGTACAAGTCCAGTGTGCACATCATTGCATTGTGGGCTTATAGAAGAATGTTTGGCTCTAAGGTAGAACCGAAAGATAAGAAATTGCTCTACCAGCATTACTAGAATTAAACGCAAACCCCGAAACCTTTGGCAAGGCAGCATCTTTGCAGCTCTGCCAGCCCAAAGGGAAAATGTAATGCTTCTGCCCCGCGGAGGAAGGAGGAGGGTTTGGGCTGCTCCTCTCCCGGGAAGGAGAGAGAGGAGGAGAAGCGGAGGCACGGACACACCGCAGGAGCATGCACTAGTTAACCCGGGAACTTGTTTGCCTGCAGCCCACGTAGCCGTCGCAGCGACACAGTTGCACCTGCAATCAAGCGCAAGCGTTTCACTCTCCTCCCAAAGCCCGGTCACAAAACGTAGATACGGTGGTTGGAATAATTTGTCCCTTCATAGCTTATTAAAATTTTGGTGTTGGCAGGACAGTCAATCAAATCCCAGCAACGCAACCCAAATATTTTCACAGATGGATTGAACATTGTACCAGTAAGCAATTTGAAGAAATTATTTTCTCTGTTGGCAGCTTGATTTGAAAGGCACTCTAGTTTCTGAATCTCTTTCCTAGAGAAGACGATTAAACATTTCAAGCCATTTTCAATGTCACTGATACAGATTAATCAAATATTGAAGAGATGGGGTTAAAGCTGGAAGATACCATGTTCTCTCTGGGCTCTCACTATTGTGGCATCAAACCTGTGGGATAAATGCTCCCGCAGGAGAGGCCTGTATTTCCTCAGTTTAATGGAAATACCAATGCTTCCCTTGCCAGGGAATTCTAAAGCTTCCTAAAGCTTCCTGCATCTCAGGATTCCTGCAAAAAGCACTGGAACTACTGAAATAGGACTGACTGGGGAAAAAACCCGCACTTCAGTGATTTAGAAAAAATAATATAAAGAACCAACATACGTCTGAATTTAAAAAATGCTTGTATTAATTAGAAGACATTTCTATATGAGCCAAGAGCTGGCAGAACGTACACGGGAATATTTTAGTTTTTCTCCAGGAAAAGTTAATGCAAGAAACAAATGCCACAAGCACATTTATGAATGTACAGGAGGATGGTTCAGATCCTCAGCTGATGTAACTAAGCCTCCATCATTTGTTGCAATGGAGATACAGGGATGTAAATCCCAGCTGAGGCTTCAGCTCAGTCTATGGAAATACTGTTGATGCCAAGTGGCCACTAGGCACTAACTGGGACGGAAGGAAGCCGGAGCAGGGAGACCTTGTCTCTTTGTAGTTCTTCAGGAAATAACGAAGGAAACGTAAGTGAAATGTATCTGTAAGGCCACGCTGCTATCAGAGGGCTTGGGTACAAGAAAAACAATTTGGCTCCGCTCTTGTATTGTAACGTCCTCAGAAGCTGACATCGGAGGCTCAGCCCAAGGCCTCAAATAAACTAAAAAATGTTTCTATGCAGGAAAAAATCTCTCAGAATGAGTTATGTTGGTTTTACATGGAGCCATACGTACTCACAGCCTGATTTAAAGATAAAAACAAGGAAAAAAACCAATTCTTTGTTAGCAGGAATATTTTTGCTCCCAGAAGATAATCTATTGGTAATGCTGCATCCAAAATTAATTTTAAGTGAAACTGAAAGCTCATACACACTCACTGATCTGAATTTGGAAGAACAGAGACACTTCTCAATTGTTTTCACAATGCCCCCTGCTACCCCCACACCATGTATTTCAGCGTGCACAGCTAAGCTGTCTTTAGTTTCCAGGTGTAGATTTTTGTAACTGGAAAATATATGTATCATGCAAACTCTTTTAAAAATATCTCTGGATTTGAAAATCTCAGTGGTTAAACTAAGAACTGCGTTAGAAGTAGAAAGGAAAGGTTGAAAGCTGTAAGTGAGAAAAAAAAATAAAAGAGGAAAAATCAGGGTCACCTGGTTACAGTCAGACAAAAGCCACATTTCAAAAAATGTACCCTGTAATTTAGTCAAAATGGAAAGGACGGGAAAAAGGTCAATATTGTTTTAAATGAGACTAACAGCTTCCTTTATGTAATGGGTGAACTCCAGTGTGTTTCCGGATGATTGGCAATTTAGCTGCTCAGGGAAAAAAAAAGGTTAAACTTATCAGCACACAAAAGTGCCAGCAATTTATTTCTGTCACTTTCCTACAAATTAACCTATTTTAAGGCATTCTGAACCTCATCAGCAAGCCCAGGTGTGGTCGGGAATGAGGGTCACCACCAGGGAGGTCCACGCGCACGGGGGGGACGTGACAGCAGCCCTGGGAGGCAGCAGCCACGCAAAGGAGCTCTCAGGGTAGAAGACGAGTCCGATGAGGAGAGCGCTTATATTTACAAAGAGGAAAATAAATACTCAACAGTTTCCCAAATGAGCAAGGTTTGGTCAGCCCGAACACTAATGTGGACCCCGAGGTCTGATGCTCTGCATCTATCTGCAAGGTGGGAAGGTGTAAGGGATGGATGCTCCCATATGAGCTATGCTCCCGTATGAGCTCACACAGCTCTGGTGGATCAAAAAAATATTTAAGGACCTGGATCCTGCACTGAACAACCCTC
Source organism: Aptenodytes forsteri (assembly GCF_000699145.1). NCBI lineage: Eukaryota > Metazoa > Chordata > Aves > Sphenisciformes > Spheniscidae > Aptenodytes > Aptenodytes forsteri. The sequence goes on along the minus strand of NW_008794731.1, from coordinate 1,337,545 downwards.
AGCTTTCAAACCCTGAGGTCTACGCAAAGAATATGGACAAGCAGAGAAAAGCATGTCGCTAACCCTGTCCCTTCACACACCTTTGCTCATCTAGTTCGGAAACCTTGTTATATACGTGCACGTAACTGGGTTTCTTAGGCTGTAATCCCTAGAGACAGCATGGAGAAAACACCCTCTTCTGCAGCCCTGGCATCTGTCTGCTCTGCCTGTCTGTCTGTCTGTGGTGTTGAACGTGTGTTTATAGCTTTAGGGGCAAACATAAGGTTGGGGTCCCGTCAGCGGTCACAGTCTCAAGTGGAGGGGGGTGTGGGGGTGTGGCACACAGCTTCAATACGTGCCCAGGCAGGGAGGTTTCCCCATCATCTTATTTTTTTACAGAGCAGCTATTGATCAATCCCATTGATTTTCCCGTGAGATTGGCTTGGCTTTAAGCTGCATCCTTCACCGGTGGGGTGTCTCGGTGGAAGGATGAAGCAGGACTGAAGAAGGGACGGAAGAGACATGGTCAGCAGCAGGAGTCGGGAAAGGCTCCTGGCATCACAGTTGCATGGAAATGACCTGGGAAAGCTGGAGAAATGGTACGGATGGAGCCAGGGAGGGGGCTGAGCGGGAGGGCATGCTTGAACCCACTTCCGAGAGCCCCTGAAAGGCACAGTTCCCCACAGGGGGGAAAGGAAAAAGCCAGAGCAGAAAAGTAGAATCATAGAATTGTTTAGGTTGGAAAAGACCTTTAAGATCATCAGGTCCAACCATTAACCTAGCACTGCCAAGTCCACCACTA
>NW_008794731.1:1292188-1336208 GCF_000699145.1 Aptenodytes forsteri | reverse complement strand
CATGTTCAGCCGGCTGTTTACGAACGCCCCCAGGTCCTTTTCCACCAGGCAGCTTTCCAGCCACTCTTCCCCAAGCCTGTAGCGCTGCATGGAGTTTTTGTGACCCAAGTGCAGGACCCAGCACTTGGCCTTGTTGAACCTCATGCAATTGTAACATTTTTTTCCATCAGCTTGTATGAGAGGCATGGGCTTCTACGAGAGACACCGGCTTAAACGAGACCTTTAGCATTAACATTTTCAAACAACAGTTGGTCTTTCCTTTCCATGCTAATTACAGCCTTTCTGAAAGACCAGGGCAGGGCCTCCTGTCACCCCGTGTGTACCGGGGCTGGGCAAGGCTGTCTCGCACAGCACTCTGCAATTTCGACGGAAAATAGGATAATTAATTTAAACATAATAGCTACAATTTTCAAGAGGACCAACATGAAAGGCTAGTGGATTGAGGCTCCCATACCATCTGTGGCCAGAAGTTTCCACAGTCTAGCTGCTGAGAAGCGTGGTAGTACCGATCTTCATGGCGAGGTGCTCAGCTCTGAAAATTGGGTATTTTTACCTGGTGTCGCCTCTCAAAGGGAACATTAATGGCTTTGATCTAAACCACTCAGTCTCACAGTTGATAATGCTTTTAACTGAAGCAGTGGTTTTTCCTTTAAAATACACCTCGTAGATAAAGCAGCATCTTTCAATATCTGGATATTTTTTTAGTGTTGATTTTAAATACAAGGATGCTTGACTGGATGCTCTATACCTTAAAAAAGCTCTTAATGATTCTTCCAGATACATCTACAGGTGAATCTGCCAGTGAGTTAATCAGCAAAAGATGCTTGACACAGTGATAGTTTGATCTTTGGGATTTCTGTGAACATTTACAGGCCTTTTTTCCTTCTCAGACCATTTAAAACATCACTATCAACGGACCTCCTTCATAGTCAGGTGGCAGCTCATGTTAGCAAAACATTAACTTGCAGAGGCCTTTAATAACGGCCTTCAGTGATGCTAGAAATGCTAAGAGGGCCAATTTTGCAGTCTAGGGTAGTTGAATCAGTAGCTTTTCTTATTGCGGTTGAGGCATAAATAGCCATTGTATCTGCTGAAATTATTTTGATCAACTTATGTATTCACCAAGTGGTGTCACTACCACCGTTCTCGCCATCGCAGTGCTGGAGGAGCTAAGATTCGCGGAACTTGACAGGATAATTAAGTATGAAAGCAGACTGGATTTAGCAGGACCCCAGTGAGTCAACAATCCTGATTGTTTCATCATCTCGGCTTTGTGCTGTTCATATCTTATCAGATTAGATAACAATCTGGTATAGCTATGAGTTGAATTACCATGTTGAACTGCACAGTTAGACCACATGAAAAACATCAATACACATTTAAATAATCCCATTTTCAAACTCAGATAAGAAATGGCCAACCTCTACAAATCAAAGGCATATCCTCAGGCTAAAATAAAGAGTGGTCTGATTACCTATTCAGTTATATCAAAGTGCAACAATCAAATGCTATTGCCAATATAACGCAAAGGGTCTTATAGCAGAGCAGTAACACGACTGCCTCATGACAGCAAATTTCAGAGCTAAAATTCACGGGTGGTGAATTTCAAAGGTGAGGAAAGGATGTAGCCAGGGAGCTCCCACAGAATTGAATGCTTTCAGTGTCTCAGAGCCTCCTCCTCCTCCACGTTCCTCCTTGCAGCACTCACAGGCCTGTTGTTCTCAGCCTCCGGTGCAGAAGCTCGAAGGGTCTCCAGGCAGCAGGTCCCCCCTTTTCTAACCTCTCCATTACCCTCCCTGGACACAGAGTCTCTGTTACCAGCCCACGGACACAGGACCTCTTGTTCCTCCTGCCCTGTCTTCCCAAAATGACCTACGCTCTCCCAGAAACCCCATTTTACAGTGGAGACTCCTCACCGTCTCCCCACTGCCACCTGCAGATGCAGGTGGTCAGATGTGACCTCCTGGGAGGCGGCTGGGCCGTGGTACCTGTAGGAGCTTTTCCTGCAGCATCTCTGGGGAAGGGGTGGTAGGTGACAGGCTTGAAGGATCTGGCCAACCTGTGAGGGCACACAGATGCTCTCACTTCCCGGGCAGTGTGTGAGGAGCCGTGGAGACCTCCCCTTGGAGACCTCCTGCTCTTCCTTTTTCTTCCCTCCTTGTCTATAACAATATGAGAAGCGATCAGAGTTTCTACTTGCACGAAGGTAAATTTTCCCAAGTTGCACTGTCTTTAAAAGGCTCTCATTAAAAGGGTCGCGCTCTCTCTTTTTCCTTAGTCTCTCTCTCAAAAACTTAAAACACAAAGCACCATCACTTTGATCTCATGATCTCATATTTCTTATTCTCAGTAATGCCATGGCACACGTAATGTCTTCTCTTTAACAGGGGATGGAGGACTTGAAGGGCTGTGCTGTTCCATCAGATTCACACGGCTGGGACATGTATTAATGGAAATGAAATTATTTCTGATTTGTCCTGGGTTGAGAAGAGAATTAAGCCTGGAGAAGTTAAGTTTGAGACGAATATGTGGCCCTCTTAATTACAGTCACAGTTTCTACCACCCCGCCAGATCCTGATACCACATGAAAGCTGGGTGAAATTCTGCATTAAGAACCCTATTGTTGAGAATTAATATAGAACTAAATAAAAATTAAACGGGAATCAATTTGCTCTAAGTACTACCAGTCATTCCCCTTCCTTCCTTCTCCTCTCCCCGCCCCTCGCACATTATCCTCTGATCTTTTATGCAGCTATTTGCAAACTAACCATTAGTTGTCAGTCTCCAGCCATGCACCACCGAGCCGGCAGCTGGAGGATCCCGCGGCTGCTCCGGGAGCGACCCGGCTCCCGTGCAGCCACCAGCGTGCTCGCCGGAGCGTGGAGAGCCCACGCGAGGACACGCATGACCCACCAGAGCAGGGAACCACTGTCATTAATCAAGGATACCTGGAAATAACTGAGTAACGATCCCAAACCTGAGCCCCTCTCTTCCCACTCTGCTTGCAGTCCAAAAGCAGTCGGCTGACACGCAACGTGGCCAAGCGGATGAGCTGATTTCCAGCTGTGGCACCGAAACCTGTTGTGGCATTGCCAGGGTGGAGGGAACGGCACGTGCCGAAGTAGCACCGTGCCAGGGGAGGCTTTTGCACAGTGTTTTTTCCTCAGTGGAAAGCGGAAAGAGTTGGGGGAGGAGAGGGGCATTAGCTATTTTTTCACACATTTGGCCAATTATTTTCAAAGTTTCCTTTGCTGAAAATGCTTTTTGATCACGACATTCTGAGAGAAAACAGTGAAGGAGCGTTTATTTTCCATAAATGTTCAGATTTCAGTAAAATAGCCCATTGCATTTTATATATTTTTCTAAACTGGAGAACTCTCAGCTAGGTTTGCTAAGAAGTTCTTTGGCTGCAGATCAGGTCCCGCAGCAAAGAATATCTGCAAATTTCCGGAATAAATGGAAGCTGGCTTGCCAAGGTGCATCATCCTCATGCCGAAACGACCAGTTTGCAAGATGCAAGACGGGATGGTAATAAATATGGGCCGTGGATTTTCTGGGACCCCATCTTGAAAAAGATTTTGCTGTAGACTAATGGGAAAGGAAAGCGTCAGAGTGAAAATACCTCTGGTGTGCTGATGCTGGAAGAAGATGTGTGAATAAACCATAACTTGATCTGTTAAACTGTTATCTGTTCATGGCTTATATACCCTTCAGGACATGGTTCATCTGACCAGGAATGGTCAGAGAACAATTTCCCTCAAGGGGCACAGTGTAAGCTTTGCGAATAATTGATTTTTTGAATGGTGGCCAAATTGCAGGGATGTGTGCATCTGTACTTCATTTTGGGTCAAACAGAGCACGTTGTTCAATCCAACACGAAACATCCGATTCCTAAACCTTCCAAACTAAACCTTTGTTTTGTTTTAACAACATTTAGCCAGAGCTGAAAAGAAAACATGATTTTGAAATTTTGGAAGTATATCATTTAGGAAACTTCTAAAAAAGATTCTATTTCAGTGTTTTCACCTTTGCCAGCTAAAATGATTTATGAATTCAAGCCATATTTAGTGAACAGTTTTGATTAATGTTGAATCCGATTTTTAGTGACTAAACCATCCATCCAGAGCATTCTCTGAGAGTCAGTTGTGACAGTGATTGGAGAAAAACCCAAATCCAAAAGTCACAATCGGGGATGGTGGCGTTTCGAACCCGCCAGCTTTCCAGGGACAGAGGAGAAGGAAATCAATTCCTGGCTCCACATAACCCAGAGGGTTTCCCCTGCAATGTTTCCAGAGCAGATACTCGGAGCTCTGCTCGGCAGCACGCGGACTCCCAGCCCTTCATTCTCGTCTCTTTTATGGGTGTTGGCACCATAAACCAACATTTTCCCTTACATTCCCTTTCCTAGCACCCTTACGTGACGCAGGCGCAATGTCAAGAGATCGGTCAACTCCTCGGTTATTGTTTTTTCCCTCCAAGCTTTCACGGGTGCCCGCGTTGAAAGTGGTGGCCCCAGGAGATGATGCAGAAGAACGCGCCCTCGGAGTCTCGCAGGCTGGGTTTTGGGATGATCTTAAGGGTTTTTTCCAACCTAAATGATTCTATGATTCTAAGTTGGAGAATTTGGCTGGGCAGCTCCTTAGGACTGTCAGACCTCATGATGTTCCCCAGGACTCCTGCGTACTAAGGTTAGAGAGACATTTCCAAAACAAGGGGCAAGATATCAAGGAGATAATTATGGACAGGAAACAGAGATTTTTTTTTTTTCGTTTAAAAATGTATTGATATATACATTGATGAGCTAAACTGACAAGCTGTGCTTGAGAAAGGAGTAATTGCATCTTTAATAATACTAAACCTGACACCTGCCTTGGCCGATAACACGCAGTCCTGACACTACTTAGGTAACAATTAGGACACAGGAAAAGGATGAAGGGGAAAACAGTATTAAATTGAATCTGCATTTTAAAGAACATAAAAATAAAAAGAAAGACTGTTAATTGTCTAACACTTTGTTAATTCAATCAGGCATGCAATTTAAAAATAGCTTTGCTTTTTCACTGAAAGAGGAATTAATTACAAATTCTTTCTGAATCCCATATAGGAGAAAAAATATTTAGGACAGCCATGGTGCTCTTAGAAAGGTTGTTTATTAATAAAAGCAGAAAACCCCAAAGCTAATTGGTATCATAAGCACAATTAGAAGAGATGTTGTCTTCCATTTGAAAAAGAACAGAGAGCTACATAGCTGAAGGATATTATTGCAAAATGATAAACTGTTCAAAGGTATGAGTAAAGAAGAGGGTCTTTTCTTTAATGGTAAAATGCCATGTTATCTTGTTTAAATGGCATAACTTTGCAAAAGATGCCATAACATTTCAACCTTTTAAAATGTCAGTATTAAAAAATACATATCACAAATAGCTTCTTTATACACTTCCTTTTTTTCCCCTTTCCTTCTTTGTTTCTTTTTCCTTTTTTTCCTTTTTCTTTTTTTTTTTTTTTTTTCTGAAGGGCTTATGTAAAACTTGCAACTTCAAAGGAAAAAGGAAAGGAAACAGCAAAGATGGTTCAAGGTGATCTTGAGTCTCGCAAACGTAAATAGATTTAGAAGCAAATTTGGCTTCGCAGGGTTTCTTTCCCTCTGTGTGCGTGTTTGTCTGTGTTTTAAATAAAAAACACATCCATCCTGCCAGCTGGGTATGTATTGTCTCTAGCACTGAGGGTCTGAAATGGGAGGTCCTCACTCTGCTGAGCTCTTCCCCGTCTTGATTACACAGAGAGCCAGTGTAATGACACAGGGTGCAATGCAGACCGACGCGAGGGTGCCAGGAGGTTGGGGTTATTTATTTATTTCTTGGAAGGGCACCTTAATCATCACCACCATGCTGCTTACCCCTCTTTTTTTTTTTTTAATCTTTGCAGTCACACTTGGGTTTCTTCAGGGAAATAAATCTGTGGCTCAGTGTAACAAGAGAAAATTATTTTTTCTCAGTTTGCTGCCTGAACACGGTGAAACATTTTATGATCACCTGTTTCTAGCAACAACGGTGACAAAAAACAAAGGGGGAAAGAAAAGAGACAGTAAAAATCCTTCATGCAAGTGTTAGAAGCTGGCTGGATGGCGGAGCTTCCCTGTTGTCACAACGGATAGATGAACGTGCAGAAGAAGTAGTTAGGGATTAACCAGAAGCAGGTTGAGTCCGTGGCTGGCAGCAGGATTTGCTATTCTTGATTTCTAGATTTGATCCGGCTAACTAGTGACCAAAAGCTCAAATGGATCCCTTAAAATAATTTTTTTGGTGGAAACCCTTCTTCTATTCACCCAGGAGTTTTGCAGTTGATTTCAATGGGGTCACAACTGTGCTTTGGCTGCGGACATCTTGCTGGAATAGGATTAAAAAGTAAAAGGGAGGTGAGGACTCCCCCGCCCCTGGATTTCTAAAGATTGCTGTGTTTGACTGGAGGAGGAAAGCAGGGAAGTTTGAGCTGCCTCTCTTGGTTCTGCACTGGACTGGCTGGATAAACTCTGGTTTCAGCCCTGCACATTGAGCAGCACCGTGTGCGCCTTCCACTTAAAGAAAACAACGATGACAAATCTAAGAACCCCAGACCAGGAGTTTTGGTATAGTTACATCTGGAATATTCTGCAAATAATCCATCAACCCATGTACCTAAATGTATGTGCGTGCATACATACATATACATATAGACACATACATATACACACTATATACACGCACACTCACACGTGTATGTGTGTATATACATATACGTATACAATTCCCTAATTTAATACTATATAGAAAACCACACGCTGCTGTTAGACTGGGTATCTGAGAACACAAATGACTATAACTTATCTTGATCTGTGGTTTTTTGCAGTATACCACTGCACCTCTATCACATAATCAATGACGTTGAATATATGCAATATAAGCATATACATTTATCTATACATATGTAACACGTTATAGCTATATGTATAAATGGATTATTTACAAAGTATTTCTCAAAATACAGTGACAGTTCATCATATTGAAGGTGCAGCAGTTTGGTTAAAATGACACTGTTGAGCCCCTAGGGTCTTTTTTAATAAATATATTTTTGGCTTTTGCCTTCTGGAAATCTGCACCAGGCTTTGAAACTCCTGAAAAATTGATTTGCTTTTTTATTGCTGCTTAGCCCACACTAGAGGCTGGACATATTTTCTTCTTTTAATTGAATCTGCCCGTTACACTGCACAAGTGCCAGGACATCAATTTAATATCTAGATTTTTGTGAGCTTTCAAACACACAAAAAAACTTATTTAATATGGTTGGATGTTTCTGTTTTGCTTCTCAGAGTTTTGATTTGTATATTAGCATCACAGTAGCTGTCCAAGTTGTGTGATAAAAAGATATAACACTCTAGAGGAGGTGGGTTTTTTTTGCTGCTGCTTTCCTGCTGTAGCTTATCTTCTTAACAAAGGCAGGACTACAGTGGGTTTCACAATCTGAGTAAAAACACTTTATCTGAGAGACGCACCAATGGGTAAGAACTGAGAGAAGATAAACATCCCCACATCAAGAGGCACCGTGCTGCATGAAAGTGGTACAGCAAGGAGGGATGCGCAAAGGCTCTCGAGAGCAGCGAGGGAGTCTCCGGCACCAAAGCGGGGTTTTGCCCTTCACCGCTGCGATAATCGTCTCGGGGACAAGTGCTCACCTTGCAAAAGTTAAAATCATGCTGGAAAAAAAAATAACGCCAGAACAGCAACTTAACAAAAGCCCAGAGAGCCCAAAGTGCCTGACCCCGGATATCAAATGAGGCTGGGAGTGGTGGAGTCGCTTGTTTGCAACAACTGCTCGTGCAATACCGTGGGCGAGCAGGGGCCAGGATGAACATGGGAGCTCAGGAGCAAGAGCTTCTTAGTTACACGCACAAGCAGGTTTCGACTGGGTTTCAGGCAGTTCTTGCACCCCTCGTGCCTTCAAGTCCACGAGTAGCTTGGACAGTCCCGGTGATGGAGTGGGGGAGGACCGGGTGGCTGCACGTGTTCCAGGTCGGTCAAAGAACTTTACCGACATGAACGAATTAAACCTCTTGATTAACTTCTCAGAGAAGGAAGAAACAAGCGGTATGAGGCAAATGGAGCTTAAGGTATTGTCTACAGTAATTTCCCTTTGTGTAATTGATATAGTTACTTCCCTGAAAATCCCTTGTGCAACAGGCATGCTGGAAGGGTGCAAAGCAAGATTTACATTGCTCATAGCCTGACTGAATCTAGAAAATTATCAGGGCAAAGAAGATTGGTGTGCACAAATAGGGTTAGACCAGCACAAGCTTCTCTGGTGCTCAGAGAGGCTCTAGACGTGTGCTCCTATTCCTAATTCTGGAGTGCTCCTGAATCCAATCTTTTATTTTACACACTGAATTATTATTTCAGGGTTTCATCCATCATCTGTTGAACAGGAGCAGGACAATCCCTCAGAGAAGCTACGCTTCCCCACAGTGCCCCTTTACAGGCTGCGCCGTGCATGGCTCTCAGATTGCCATCTGGGTTTAGGGCAAATAACCCAATATTAAGAAACTTTGTTTAAAATATTTTGGCTTTGTTCTGCTGTCATACAAGCCCTTAAATAAGTGTATTGTACTGGGGCAAAAATTCATTGATACAGCTGACTCCGTGTGTAATTAAGGTAAGGCAGTTGCACACCGGTGCAATCGGTATTAAGGAGCTTCCACTTGCGCATTACTTTGACGTAAACCCTTTTCCCCACTGGATCAGAAAAAATCTCAGCTTCAGCTGACTGTCTGCTTCCAAACGCAGAACAAAGCGGGGCCTCCACAGTCCCAGAGAGAAAAAAAAAAATTACACATTAAATGAATCTCAGAAATAAAAACAAATGCCAGAGTTATTCCAACAGGGTTGTATCATGTGCCAGCGATATTCCTGGGCAAGGAGGGGGCAGTCCTGGAGCAGGTACTATTCATTATTATTGATGAATATTCTCAGGAGAAACAGAGGATGTTGCTTAATGGCTTGATCTAATATGCCATCAGAGAAGAGGGAAAAAATAGAGTGAAGGATATCCTCAAACGCAAAAACTAAGGAATCTTCTGAGCTGTGGCTGGTCTTTTAATTACCCATGCTGCGAGGGAGGAACACACAAAGAAGAAGATGGCTTCAGTGAAAGTCCTTTGAGATGAAGTCCTTTTACTAAGGCACTCTACTTGTTAAAGCTGTAATAATGTCACCTGGAGGTTAGCTTTTTTATTAGGACTTAAGAGTCACAGGAACATTTAACACACACTTGTGCATCTAATTTGCCGTGCAATGGGTATAACTACCTGTGCCAGTTGGGGAGGTGCAGGTAGGAGCCGATATATTTGTGCAAGGAATTATTAGGTTTGTAGAGACAATCAGAAAAAAGATGGGAAAAAGAAAAGGTCAGAAGAGGATCTGGCTCCGGCATGGAGCAGATATTGTGGAGACAGAACCAAAGATGATCAGAGAAGCTCTGGGGAAAGCAACACCTATGGCCAACAGACCCACAGACATGGATGTGCTGCTCCTTTGCAAAGTAAGAGATTTTTTTTCCTCTAAGTTGTATGGATGACAGGAAAAGCGAAGCCAGATGATACGGCACCTTAGTAGCTGGTCAGGCAGGTTCAGAGGTGCCCAGTGGTACCTGCTTATCTGCTGTCCACTCTCCAAAATCATTCAAACTGCATCCAGTTGCAAGAGAAACCCAGAGTTATCCACAGCCCTAGAGACACCTCTCTGCAACGTCTCTGTAGGATGTTTCCCCAAAGCATCTCTGACAGCTGTGCGGACTTGCAAGCTCTGGGGACCAGGAATTCCCCCGTCACAGCCTTCCACATCCCTTTGCCCTGAGTGGGGACCCAGAAGGTGCCCTGGGTCCTGCTGAGGAGCAGTGGCCTCCTGGGGGACCTTGCCGGGGATGCTCTGCCACCTGTACGCAGGGCTCCCAAGCCCCGCATACCCATGAAACCCCTCCCCAGCTGCCTGCAACGGCAGAGGACCACACCAGCCAGCTGGCAGGCGAGGAGAGCGGCAAGCAAAGCAGGCAGAGGAACCATCAGGAAAATATCTCTGGCACGAAGCCTGGCAAGCGCATGGTGCCAGCGCACAGGGAGGCTGCAGGGAGGAGGGGCAGCAGGATGATGCCGGGACTGGCCCCGAGGTCCGTGTGACAGCAGGGTCCCCAGCCTCGTCCTTGATTTGGCTACCAGGTGCTCCACTCATTTCCATGGAGGCCGATGTCCAGGCTACGGCGGCGCAGCTCCTTGGGCTTCAGGGAGGTTTCTGCAGCAAGGAACGGGCGTGAGAAGAGACGCGAGCTCAGGGTTTCGAGGTAGGTGCAGGAATGGAACTTCCAGGGCACCGGCCAAGGGAAGGGGACAGGCAAGGAGCCCTCTCCCTGCACTGAGAAATGTAGGGAGACACAGGATTAGCAATACCGGGAGCTAAAAGTTAATGGTCTTACAGGGTGACAGCAGCCAAATGACCCAGGCTGGACCATCTCCTGCCTGCTGCTGTACGGATTCTCTCTGCTCGCGCCGCCCTGTGCAACCCCTTCCTCTGTCAGCAGCAGGGAAAAATTCGGTGCCTGGTTCTCTCCTCGCTCACAGCTCATCTCCCCCCACCGGTTTTGTTAAATGCAGCACATTTCCAAAGAAGCAGATTTTAATTTCAATAAACTCCGTAAGAAATAGATCAGCGCTAAGGAGGGGAGCAGCCACAGGAAGTGAGTTTAACTGCTCAGCTGCAGAATATTAATAGGATAGAATGTTATTAGAATAATTTTTCACCGTTTATTAGAATAATTTTTCATCATGAATAATAAATTAATAGAATAATTTAGTACCACTAGCCCTCTGTTTGAAAGGGTATTTTATTTAAAAGTAGCTTGAAAAGTGGCGTTTGGGGAGGTGGCATGGGGAGCAGACCCAGGGTGGAGGAGGTGCTGCAAGGCTGCACTGCACAGGGACTCTCCGCTTGCCTTTATCCCCCTCGATTTGGGGAAACCCAACCAGGTGAGTCCATCGCTGCTGATGGCTCTGCGAGGGACTTGCTTGGGGCAGGAGACGGCTGGACCAGGGGATTCAACCCCTGGGACCCTGCAGCTCAGGCCTCCTCCTGCCCAGCTGCATACTGCCATGCATCCTCCGCAGCTCCACATCCCAGTGGAAAGTCAGTCTTTCCTTCCAGCAGCCTGGGAAATGGCCGCATCCACTCCCAGGTACCTTTACGTGGCTTTAACCCCTTGCTTCCCTATCTTGCTGTGGGACACTGATGCCCATCGTGGTAGTTTTGTGCAAGCCAAGAGGTCTCTCTCTTTTTTTTATAATTTGCATCTGTGTGGAAGATAATCATTCCTCAGAAGGCTATTCACACCACAAAAGCACAATGACATTATTCTCTCCCTCTCTCTCTCTTTCTACTGTTTTACTCTACAACTGACAATTAATGTTAGAAAGAACATGAAATGGAGGAGAAATTACAGCAATTTATCAACCGAAATTATAGGTGTAGACACATGTCAGCAGTGGAAACAGTTTCTATCAAAATTAAAGTATTTAGAGATTTTCCTCAAATTTCAAATTATGCAAATCCCATTTTTGTGATACGCTGGTACTGTAGCTTTAATTGCAGGATTACCAGCAAGCTGCAAACTGCACTTGTAACCAGGATTCAGCTCTTCGGAGAGCAGCTCCCTTCTCTAGCACATCTTATTAATTCAACAAAGTTCCCATCTCTTAACAAATTAAATATGTTTTGCAGAACAGGCAGTGGTTTTCTTGGTTTCAATCTGTCACGAAGGACCCTGCTGTTTGCAGAGGTTACTCGACAGCTGGATGAACAGACAGGTTTGAGTCCAAACACGGATTCAAATGCATATTTATACAGCAAACATATTTATACAACAACATCGCAGGAACAGCTTGTGCTGCTGAAGTTTCTACAAGTTCCGTTACGGTGAGGACACTGTAACCAAAGATGGGGAAGGAATCTGGATTTCAACTTCTTTCTCCAGGTCTTTCTGGATCAGTTCAAGCTGCTCTGTGGCCCCAGGAGATCATGGATGCTTCCACGAGGATGGATCTTGCTTTTCCCCTAGAAATAACCCACGTGGCTGGAAAGCCCCGTGCCAGCAAGCCTAACGCAGTGTGCTCCTGAAAAGCTGTTTGATCACTGCCAGCCTAATTAGAAGGCACAATATTCAGGATGTTATTTCTCTTCCCTTCCCCCATTTTATGTTCCTCTGATGTTGCAAAAGGAGCCAAGGATGAAGCATAGGAGCAGGCAGTAGCTAGGAACGGCATTTGCATGGTAGAGAGTGCCAGGAGACTGCCGGGCCGAGGAGGGGAGGTCTGATGTGCCCGAGCCCGAGACATCCCTTCCCTGCGCAGCCCGCTGGGATGCTGCGGTTCCACTCACACCCTCCACAGAGCCAGGACGAAGCAGAGCAGACGGGAGGAGAGGAGAACACGTTTCACCTCCGGAGAAGAAGCAAAGAAAACTCGGTAGCTGTTCTGTAATGCCAGGCGTTGCTGGGGAAGGAAAGAAAACATCATTTTCTCAACTTGCCCCACAGAAGAAGAGTGGGGTTATACTCTGCTGCATCTGCCAAGTCATGGGATAGCTCCGGGGCACTGACACCTGGGATACCTGTACATCACAATATTTAATCTCAGTGGTCCCTTATCATATATCCGAGTGCAACGCTCTAGCATCAAGCTGTGTTTTTTTGGCGGTTTGCAATGGTGCCGTTTAATGCAAGAACATCTCCAATGCTGTTCAATACATCAGTGTTAAGAGCCACCATCCTACAGACACTGGGGCTGAAAATCCTTTCTCAGACTCAACTGGAAAGATATAAGGCCTGGCTGTAGAAGATCACATGAAATTGGTAGAAATCGTGGCAGGACTATGAGCTCCATGTACAGAGGCAGGGACTTTACACTCAAAAGCAAACTGCACCAATTTGGGCTGGATTTTTCATGCACTTGGCTTGTTCATCTGCTCACTGGGTGGGTGACACGCAGCCACCCTGTCGAACGTTGGAGATAAGATAGCATTTAATTCCCTTTCTTGAGTGTTCTACCAATGACGAACTAAATCGATACCAAAGTGAAGTAAAAGGTGGCACAAGCAGCCGCGGTGCATCAAGTATTTCATTCGAACCCCTGTTCTGATAACAACCTCCAGGCGCTGTGGTGGCGTGTGGGTGCTGCACCCAGCCGTGGCTGTGCTATCGCACCCATCCAGTCCCAGCAGCCTTTGGTCTGCCATCGGGTGCGCATTTTGCACGGCCAGTCGTACACCTACTACTTTTGAAAACTCCTCCTTCCCTGGCTTATCTACCACATCACGAATTGCGCGGTAGCTATTGCACGGTAACATCCAAGCCGTGACCGGTGGGTCTCCCTAACCAAAGGGTTTCTTTTAATATTTTTTCATGTGGCCAGCCCAAGACACAACCAGATGCCTGGGATCTATTTGCATATGCCAGGCAGTGTAAGGCTTCTGACAGTCACTGTATCCACCTTCAATAACCATGATATGCTCCATCTGCTGACGCCCCAGCATAACAACAGTGGGGAGCTGTACTGCCAGAGGCGCTATCCTTTAACAGCTGAATGGCTGAACAGCTGGTAAATCATCGAAGGACACTTTTCATAGAAGAGCAGGGTTGTTGGCCCCGCTTCTTCTCGCGCACACGTCGTGGAGCGGAGGCAGAGGAGCCACGTAAGCAACGACGTGTTATAGGGGCAGCCTTAGCGGGAGCGTTAGTGTCCTCTGCACCCCAGGTAGCCATGTGCCGAAGAGAAGCTGGTGAATTGGTTCACGTAAAAGGAACAGTCTAATTGGAAAAATAAGTTACCTGCAGGCCACCATGCATTCAGACGGGGTAGAATGTAACCTTTTTAGGGATCCAGTGATGATGCTCCCTGCGTACCAATAATCCTCGCTCCTGCTGTTTGTAAAAAAGGTGACGGTGTCTGAGCTGAGCGCCCGGGAACAGGGAACGAGGCCAGAGACAGCCTCGTCCCTCTGTGCAGGGGTGATGAACACCACCCAGCTGGGCTCCTTCGGCAGGCAGCTCCCGGCAGGTTGCAGGATCAGGCTATTTGGACATATATTTTGCCATGCAGGGAGGAATGGAGGTTGCTGATCAACCGCACAAGGACGGCAGCGAGGGCTGCTGGACAGCACGGGTCCACGGCTGCAGGGTGACGGGTGATGCTCAGCACACAGCTCCTGGATGGGCTTTGGCTGGTGTTACCCTTCTTTTTTTTTTTTGAAAGAGGGAGGGAGAAGACACCTGGGAATGTTGAGTTGTGCGCGATCAGGAAAAAAGACTCTGGTTTTCCTGTGGCTTGGGGTGGGAGCTGGAGGGAGGCTCCAGGTTGGTTTCACCTGAAATTGGGAAGGGAAAGGGAAAGGCAAAGGGAAAGGGAAAGGGAAATGAAAATAAGGAAAAGGGGAAGGAGAAGGGAAGGGATAAGAAAGGAAAAGAAAGGAAAAAGAAAGGAAAAGGAAGGAAAAAGAAAGGAAAAAGAAAAGAACAATCACTGGGAGAAGGGGGAAAACCAGAATTGATTCAAGCATTTTTTTTTTCCAAAATAATTCAGTGATTCTCATTCAGCTGGTGCTTTTCTTAAAGACCAAAGAGCCTATATGATAAGCATATTTTACAAATTAGGTAGCGATTTATCCCGCTTTTGTTTTAATGATTGAAATGAATGATGTCGTGCCGCTTGCTGCTGCTGCTGCATTCAGCGCCTGCTGTTCTTGGGAGCTGAAGACACCGAGAAATTTGCATACTTAATGCCGGGAACTGGCACAGACTAAATAGCTTCTTTTCTTTCCTCTGTGTTTGTAGATTTACTGTAGTGCTGGGTTTAATCAAAGGCTTTTTAAAGCCGTCCGTGTGCCGTTTCACAATGCTGAACTTGCATGTGACAAAGGCAGCTATTTATTACTTATCAGCTTTATGGCAAGTACCACAGGCTACTCTAATTAAAGGTATAGGGGCTGCATACCCCTGCAGAAAAAGGCACTGGCCGGTTAACATTTCTAATCCCTAATCAAGGCATGGCATGGATTAATTTTTTTTGGTTTTGTGTCTGGTTAAATATTCAGCACTAAGGTTAGGGCTAGGAAGGGAGCTAAGCCAAGAAGGTCCCTTTGGATGGGATGTGAACTTCCAAGTGTAGGAGATGAGCTCTCCATGTGGATCCCGTAGGCTTCATTCATTGAGGTGCTCTACACCTTCACCTTCACTGAAGCAGAACAGGCTGGGACATCGTCATCTTCATGAAATGTCACCAAAACAGGGTGGATCATTAAAGCAAAAATGTTCCATGGACATAAATCCGTATCAATCAGCTTTTCTGCGGGCTTCCCTGTTTATTTCTCATGTACACATGAGAGAGAGCAGAAAAGAGAGAGCTGTCATACTCCATCACTTGATTTGGGGTTGAGTGGATCATCAAGCAGAACACGTAGAGTGAAAAGCTCTTCTCGTTAAGGAGCTCGAACCTTGCATCTTTTATGACTAAGACCACCACCCCAGAGATCAGGTTACGGCCCAGAAGACTTCTATTTATTAAGATAATCCAACAGTCCCAAATCTAAGAAACCTTCTTATGACAGCTAGGTTTTGATTTGAAAACTAATATCTTGATACAATCCTATGTCCTCAAAAACCGGCCCAAAACTCCTTGGTTTTGTTCCACCACAGACAAAAATAAATGCTGGACTTTGGAGGATGTTCACAGAATGGAAATATCGTATTGTGGACAGCTCTGTATTCAAATCAGTGCCCACGAAACCCCGCAAGAATAGCTACACTGACTGTAGTGAAAGCAGGCTTGCCCCTTATTTACTATCAGCAAATTTAGGGCTCCCTTTGAAGTCAGTAATAAATTTCCACTGGCAAATTATTATTATTTTGAACAGCAAGAAAACACATTTTCCTCTCTAAATATTTTCCAACTTAAAGAGACAAAACACGGTGCAGGGGAGAGCAAACAGAATTAATCTCTCATCGGGGTTGGTCCTTAAAGAGGCAAACTTCTTAAAAAAAAATAAATAAATTGCCCCCTCCCCCCAACATCTGCTGGGAGCACCCGGAGATAACTGGCAGCTTGAACAATAACTCCGAGGACTGGAGTCCTGGAACAATGGGAGTGGGACGAGAGCAGCCCTCGCTGTGGCATCGTTTCCAGGCCTTCTGCAGATGCAATTGGTTAACGGGAATAAAGATCAAGTTGGACCAATAACACTATAATTTGGAAACAAATATATTGATTACAAGAGAGTCCCACTGGAATGAATGGGACTACTTGCAAAGTGCGGTTATTATTCTGCGTGCATAGGGACTGCAGGATATGGTCTTCTGTGGTTCTGAATTGATCAGCATGATATTATCATCTTGCAAATGCAATATTATCATACTGCAGTAATGCGTAGCTGTGTGCTGGGCCTGCACGGAGATGGGGTGATGCAGCGGTGCCCAGCCTGAAGGACCACTCACGCGCAGCAATTCCTCTCCACTCCCTTGCTACGGCTGCTAATTCCTACGGACCCTTTTAAAAATCTTCACTGCTAGACCCTGCAGGTCGTGTGCTTCTGAACTTCACTGACAGGGAGTTTATCTTTCTTCTAAAGTGACTATTTAATAGAAGAAATAAAGACTGGCTATGAAATATTTAGGAGAAAGGATAGTATTGAAATAACGGGATTTGCCAAAACCCCTACACCTATTAATAATGTTTTGGAGCACAATAACGGGATTAATATTAAACTCCTAGCTTATTTTTCACCATCGGTGGGTTTTAGTTAGGTTCAGCATTTTATTCAGCTCTGGAAGTGACACCAAATCACTCTCTCTTTATTCCCGACTATTTATTTATTTAAATTTAAATTAAAAGATGAGATGCATATCTAAGACTTCAAATTCCCTAATTCATCTTTCTTAAAGCAGCAGAATCCCAACATCATCAAAATTATCATCTTGAAAGGAAGTCAACCAGCCAGATCCATTTAAAAATACAAACAGAGGTCCTCAAATTTGCATTATTTCAGAACTAGCAGCAACAAGTCCCAAGATCCTGGAGACCTCGTGGTCTCTGTCTACATAACTGATGAAGATCGGCCACCTTTCCCTCTTGTTCCACCACTACTCTGTGTCTTCTGTTACTAGCCCAGAATAATGTTTATTTCCACCTCATCTCCTTCTAACATGAGCATCGCCGCTGCCTTTTCACTGGTGCTTCCCTTTGTCAAAGCATCTTTTTGCCTTCCTGCATGTGGAGTATCACAGTTACTCCATTGTACCTGGTTTAATTTTTTTTTTTATTTATTGAAGGCTAAGCTGAGCCTTTCAAACAGACCAGTGAGTTTAGGGCCCATCTTTAGCTACCTGCAGAGAACAGATTTTCCAAAGGTGGGTGTTCAATATTTTCTGAAAATTGTTTCTCTTTAATGAGTCTGACCTCAGGCTCCCAAGACGAAAGACACCCAAACTGCTAATCATTTCTTAAAACTTTATCCCTGTAGCAAAGTTAAATTGCAAAGTTGCATTTTCTTTCCTAAATAATTTTAATTCATTTCAGTTTGACAGCCTTAAAGGAGACGGATCAGGCTGAACCAAAGATTTTACCAACTCTAAACCGAGCCTGTTTTAAACGACTGCAATGTTTATTTCAAGCTAGGAATTGTAACGCAAAAAGTCATTTTTTCACCACCGTGTAGGTAACAGCCCAGTACAGACCCTTTTGGGAAAACATATGCAACAGCACAGTGCTGATCAAACTAACAAAAAAAAAAATTAGTAGGACCACAAATTTGCAAAGCGGGTTTTGCATTCAGTCCACCATGCTCGAAACCACAGATAGAGGCTCTAATGGCCTTCTTGGGTCTCATCAGGCTCGTGCAGCTGTTACTTCAGCTAGTGCTAGTGTTAGCCTAAAGGGAAAAGAGACACTTATTTTTGGTTTGTGGTGGCTGCTGCAGCTTCATCAGCCTGATTTATATGCTGATTTGCATATGTTCACCCACAAATGCTGTGAATTGTGCTTTTCCATGAAACTGTACCATTAACGCTGGCTGCCAAAGTAGCGATCAGCAGTGCTGTTCCACATGTTTGTCTTGCACATATCTTGGTTGGTAGGTGTGTTATCAGGCCAGCCTTAAAGCTTCGGGTGCTCCCATCGACACTTGGTGATAATACTCCGTATGCATTAAAAGATGGATGATATCATAGCTGGGATTTATTTTTGCTAGCAAACTGAGTGCTGTAACATTTCACATCGCTTGCCAGAGAGGACACTACTAGCACATCACTTGCAGGCCAAAATTGGTGAGATCTATGTACCGTAGTAACTGGCTGTATAGCACTCCATTTACGATAACTAAGATGCCGATTCATAAAAAACAACCAGCAAATATTCTGTGAGCACAAAATTTTGTTATTTATAGACTAATTTCTCAACATCTGACATTTCTGCAAGAAACCTAGATATTATCTTCGCTCTAGTCACCATGCAAACCTCCAAACATATCTGCAGTCCCACGATATCTTGAAGACAAAAGAGACAAACTCCCTGGGTAATCACAAAAGTGCCGAGCGATACTGGAACGGTCAGGAGGACGTTTCCTATACCCGGTGAAGCACATGCCCTCTTGGTGAAGGTCATCAGACCTCAGCTTGTTGTTGGACCATTCCCAACTTCTCGCCTTTGGGGAAGGAAAGCATTCAGACCCCAGCTGCAGAGTGCCTTCAGCCTGCGAGAAGCAGTGCTCGTTTCCCTCTAGGTGTGGCAGACAGGATAGAAACTTGGCTCTGTAATCGATTTTATTCCATTTTATTACTCTCGGCTCTTCCACAGTATTACAAACTCTCGGGGGACCTTTTAAGACATCTGCTGATGCTTCACTTATAAATCAAATTTCCCCTTCCTGGATACTTCGCTGGGTCCCATCCCCCTCCTGAGCTGCGGGAGCAAACGCCTGCTGAGCACAGCCCGGGAGCCATGCGCTGAGGCCACCTCCACCTTCATGATGTCTCCCCAAAAAAGTTGTAAGGGGGAAATTTTCCCAGTGTGAGCTCAGGTTTTAGTGGTCAAACTTTCTTTGTTACGGCTTAACGAGATGCTTTGTCACCCCTTCTCCCCATATGGCAATTGCAGCAGGTAAAACCAGCATTTTGCTGCTATATCTGGATCTGCGAAAGATTTTTTCGAGGCGTGCTGTGTTGGGTGGAGGTAGCACCTCTTCACCCTCCTGACTGACAAGGCTGTGTCAGATGGCATCTGGGAGTGTAGGCACGTTTGAGACAGGGGAAGGTTACTGGGAAAGAAGATATTTTCAACCAACATTTTTTTGAATTGAAATTAAAAGTTGAAAATATTTATTACAGTGGCATATTCATGCTGCTATATTTAAGGTGATGTCAGTGCTCTCAGCATAATCCTTCTTATGCACCAAGGATTAAAACTCAGCCATAATAAAGTACTCCGAGCTGAAACTTGTCCTCAATTGTTTCCTACTTGAAGCACTAATTTTATTTTATTAAATTAAAAATAAAATTAATTCAAGAGTTTTGTGGGTTTGGGGATGAGAACAAGGAGGAATTCTGCCCGCAGATTTGTCCTTGCCGATTGCTAGCAAAGTCAAGATGATGCTGCCAAGGTAGAAACATTTTCCTGCTTTTCTTACTTTGAGCATGGAGTATCTGACTACGGACTGAAAAAGTATCTTTACCTATAAACTGGTGCTGAAAGTGCAAACAAACACAAATTCCTGTTTGCACTGTGGCCCTGCCTGTGGTGCTCCCAGGACATCTGTGTACAGGAGAAGGGAGCCAGAAACAGCTGAACTTTAAAAAGCCTTCGCTTCCTCCCCGGAGCGCGTGTTTACATTTGAACATGCTACAAATAATTAATAGGTTGTATCTGTTGAAATGATAAATAAAATGGCAACAAAGCTACTTTGCCTGTGTGGTAGGAGCAAATCTCAACACGGGAATTTGCATGTCTTTTTCCAGTATATTGTAATTACCAAAAATATCTAGTTTCCTGAGTTCTCCTTGGCTGATGGCCAGCATTTTTCCTCCGTAAGTTCAACTTTAAAATATGAACTTGAATCATAGTCCTGATCACCCTAAAGAGGATTTGTGTGATTGTTTTCGCCTTTCGGCCAGGGGTAGGACTCCAGGTCAGGATCCAGTTGGCTGTGCTGGATCAGTAGAGTGTATACGGGACAGGGAGTGCTCAACAAGCATGTGGGAGAGGGAGAAAACCAGACTGACCGTGGGATGCCACCCCAGACAGCAAGAAATAGCCAGGTTTCCATTTCAGAGAGGACAAACATGGGTGTGGGTGATGTCAGGAAGGTCTCAGCGATACAGACCTTAAAAACTGGGATCCTGGACTCCTCGGAGGCGTGAAAGGACTCGATAAAAGCTGCACACCTCATCATAGGGCTCTTAAATATGTATCTATATACATATACAGATACATATATTAATTCAGGGCTATTTATCAGCTTTGCAGAGGAGCTCCTAAACTCATTTCTCCATCTGCCCGTTCCTGGTGGCTATTCACCAGTCCTGTGTAAGGATGTCAAGAAGCTGCTCCTGAAGAGAGTAGGAGACAGGCGTGCTTTTCCAGTAAGCATTTCTTCTTGCAATTAATACCTCCATAGATTAATTAGCGCTGATAACAACTGTTCATGGCAGGCCGTGAGAAGTTGCCGAGCACTTAACGACTGCCGTGGCTGCCTGCGTAAAGCCGCCCCCCAGTCTGCACGTGACAAACAGAGCACATCCAGCCATGGCGCAGTGCGGAGCGGTGCAGAAACGCGGAGGAAGAGAAGACAAAGGGCGGTGGGAAGAGCAGCAAACGCATCTGATATTTCCCACGTTGGCCACGCTCAAACCACAGCCTTTGGGGTCAGCTAAAAAGAAAGACTCGTGGCTGGCCTCCCTAGGCGCAGGGAGCAAGCCAGCTTAATGCAGTCCTTTGGTCCAAGATAAGGATGCACTGACTCTTTGAAGCTGAGATTGTGGAAGGAGGGAAAAAATGATAAACTTAGTGAATAAGCCTAGTGCCGATCATAGCATCGGAAAGGGCTAGAGTCGAAGGTGTCCCTTTGATTAGTTTTAATACAAAACTCTCCCAAGAGTGTGCTCCAGCTAGCAGCAAAGTCTGAGGAGGAGGAGGAGGAGGAGGAGGGAGGACCATGAAGAGGGGTAGGTGGTCCTGCAGCAATATAATGCCACCAGGAGACTGTCCTTTCTGAGGTTATGGCCCCAAAATCTGGAATTCAGGGTGACCATGGAGCATAAAGATATTATATATGCAATCTTTGTGTAATACACAGCCTCGAAATGTCAAATTATATTTACCTGAACAATCTTAATTTGAATCCTTTGGGCATAGACATGGTTATATGATCTCTAAGCTAAATGTTTGCATGCTGTTTTTTCCCAAAGTGTCCATGTGCGCAAAGTACGGAGCTCCTTCAAAGAGCACCGATTCGATCTTTTATTTCCAGCAAACTACTCAAGCACTGCTCTGGAGGCAGTGACTAATTTCCTCTCAGGCTTGTCTATGGCATTCATCAGTTTAGCATTAATTTAGGAGAAGGGTGACATTATTGCCACTTTACAGAGGAAAGTGCTGAGTCACAAACAGAAAGTTCACCAAAACGCACTGATTTGCAGTACGCAATTTTTGATGATGCAGAACCGGGTATGTCACGCCCCAGGGTGCTTTCTCTGTTACGCTGCCTGGATGCGACTGGGGGAGCTCAGCACCCCTCTAAGACCAGAGTGGTACCCCAACATGAGCAGCGTGCATCTATTAATGACTCCAGAAATGTTGGCACATGGCGTAGGAACTCTGTGAGGGAGGTAGAAATGGGTACATCATCCAGGTCTTTAGAGACAACTGTCTTAAATCCAGGACTACCTTCGTAGTTGCTTTTCTTGGGAATTTATGGTTTGGCCTGAAATTTCCTGAGTGTGAATTCTGAAAAAATTCAAGTAATATAGATCAGAGATTTCTGAGGAGGGAAAAAAATAGAAAGAAAACAAGCAGTTTTCCCCATGTTAAAAAATGAGCGGCAATCTGCTCTGTTAAATTTTTAACTATTACAGGGGGACGCAAAAGGATTTTATGCTGGGAATATGCCTTTTGCCTTTTGAAGTTCCCATGAAAATCTGTTCAAATTTGGCCGTGCTAAATGCATTTGTGAAATTACTATTTGCACATGCTCAGTAGAGACTTTTTTTGATTTTTAGCAGCTAAAATCTCTAGAGAATCACCTGAGTAGCTTGGAGCTGTGCCATAACCACAGGCTGATCATATTCCAGCCTGGGACATTGGCGTGAAATGCAGGATGGGGCACGCTTTTTCAAGACGATTAAGACTTCAGCCCTATGGATGAACATGTGAATGGCACAAAATAGACCTAATTATACTTTCAAAACTCACAGATACCATGAATATATACCGAACCAGAGTCTCTACCACAATCTTTGCAAGTCAAGCAAAATTAATAGGAGGTGGAGCTACCAGACTGCTTGCAATAAATTTTAAGAGATGCTGCTCTCTGAACATGTCCCTTATTTGGAGGAGGTTTATTGTGTGTGTTGTTGGGGCAGTCACTGCTCCGATTTTCCACCTGCAAAGCAGGAACCATCCCAGACATTGTGGTGGCGCACAACTTTTCCTCTCACCCTCCCCACTCCTTGCCTTTTGGAAAGGCAGCAGTGCCTGCCCTTCAGCTGCCTTTCCAAATCATACGTGAGAGTTTGGAGTGAGGAGAAGACATCCTTGCTCAGGGACAGAGCAAACAGGACCTTTCCTTTGCGTGCCACAGCCCTAAATGTGTCAACACATGGTCAGATCAGCAAAGGGGAATTTTACCTGATTATGGCCACAGGGAGATAAAAGCAGCAACACTGCTGAACAGAATTAGCTATTTATTTGTATGGCATTTAACTGTGCTGAATAAAGGTCAGTGTGTTCTCACAGTCCTCCCGTTTGCGTTGGAGAAAAGAGAGCAGCTGTGGCTCTTCTCCCCAGCTCCAAGATACCACACTCCCTTATTCTATAGTCAGGTATTCTCAACTACTTTTTGTGAACCCACTCCATAAAGAGACGTTCTTGCCAAAAACCCAAAAGGAAATTATCTTTTAAACTCTCATCCACCATGACAACAGAGACTAAGTTGTTCCCAAATGCAGAAGGCAACGAAGTGACAGCATTTCTCCAAGAGAGTTAACCAGAAAAGTTTGGCTGATACATTTTTCCCTGGGTCGTTGGGATTTACCCACATTCTGTCCAACATTTTGCAGACTGCCCTTGCCATATGATGTACTTTGTACGTCCCGCTTGGTCCTGTGTCTTTCATGTCTCATGGTGAGCTGCAGCAGATCTACCCTATAATAATGTTTAAATAACAGGGGGTTCTCACCTGTATTCTTTGAGACTCACTAGTGTCATCTTGCACGTTGACCCACGTGCACACCTGGCCGTGCGTGTGCATGACTGGAGACTGGAGAGTCTCGGCATGCGCTGACGCGTGGTGGGTAATGGGAGACGTCACGTCCCAGCAAACTCTGCAAAAGTCTGTTCGTTGCAGACGCAGACACTGCCTGCTCTTCAGTCCCGGTGCAAGTGTCAGGGCGCAAAGGTCTGAGGGTGGAAAACCCCACATCTCACATTGTAGGACATGGTGGAGCTACATGGACTCAATGCCCAGCACACACGAATTAAAACACATTAGACCTCCATGCGGGTATCCTCATTTATGAGTATTTAACTACAGTGAGCTGAAAGCCTCCATACAAGGGTTTCACCTGCTCTGGCTTTACACCTTTATTCGATAATCTTCTTGATTACGCTTGACTCGAAAAGCCCAAAGTTGGCACTAACCCTGCATATCCTCTGCCTGCCATCAGCTGCATGCATGGCTTTGTCTGACACTTCTGGCTTCCCCCATGGACCTGTAAGGCTCAGGCAGCACTGCAGAGGTAGCAATACTTTCCTCAAAGAGCCTTTCCTGAATGCCTCCTTTGGGCTTTTTATAACCTGGTACTACATCAGCTATTCTCACTGAGCTGCCGTGTGGGATAATGTGCACAGGCGAACATTGTTACATGCAAACACAAGTACTGGAGACGCTGACAGGTGGAGGAGTCACACCGTTTTGCAGGAAGGAAGGGCAGGATAGGAGCAGGAATATCAGAATGAGCCTTGCCGTTTACATATAACAAGCTACAGCTATATTTGGATATGCTGCCGCATTCACAACCTTCCCAATTGCCAGGCTTTCAAATACACACATTACCACCAGAAGTGCTCTTGCTTAAGTGCTCCCATCTCCAGGATTTCCTTTGAAGTATCTGACTGAAGTAATGTAAAGTGCATTTCAATTGGCAGTGAATGCAGGTTAAATGGTAACAGCACAACAGATCCAGTGTTTGTTTCCTGGGCTTTTTCTTTTACCAGTCTCTCTTTTTAAGAGAGTCGGTTACTTACTGTAACACTGCATTCGGGCACCTTCAGTCTATTAAGCCTCTTTCCTGACCCTCTGTACAACTGCTTGAGGACGCTGTGAGCTGTATCAGTACTGCCTTAGTACACAAAAAAGTGAGTAAATGCACCGTTGAGTGCCCAGGCTGGGCAGTAAGCAGTGAGTAAACTCACTTTAGAAATCTGTGCACTTGCATTTGTCCCTGGTACACCACCAAGCTGGCTGGAGACAGAGCCAATCGCTTTGGATCACTTTGGATTTGTATGCCACCTCCCATACAAGTTGATGGAGCATCAACTATTTAACCTTTGAATAGAGTACTTTTCCAATCCATTGGATTGGCTGAAGAAAGTATATTATGCTAACAAAATAGCCAAGTCTGCACTGAACAATGAAATATCCCCACCTGCCCATGCCAGACACCCTCTCCGCCTTTGATCGCTGAGCCAGTGCTGCAGCATCGCTCTTAGAAAAGCAACCAAAAAATGCAGAGGAGGGGAAGAGCTTAACCTAAGTCACTAGCATTATCCAAGAGGTATCTTACCCTGTCTGGTCCCAAACAGGATCTGGCTCATCAGAAAGAAGAATGACCCACTGCAAAACCTGGGACTGAAGACTCCTGGTGATTATTAAACTGGGCTAATTTTGTATTGGAGAAAGGACTGATCTGGGTTATGGATGTGCTAATACACTATCCAGGTGTGTAAGGGGGAGAGGACATGGATCAGCTGAAGAGGGACACAACCTCCTTCCACTTCTGTACACAAAATCAGGCTGAGTGACTTCTAAAGGTAACAGGAGAAGGGACCACATCCTAAAGCCACTGTGCAGCACAGCCAGGCTAAGGCTTTCCCACTATCAGACCCTATTTGTGTCTGAGTGTATGTCTATGAAAGAGAGAGAGATTTGAATTTAACTGCTGCAGTTAACTTGCGTGTGCTTCACACATATAAGCTCAAGAGGATTTTCTCTTTTTCTTCTTAAAGCTGTGAGCCATTTCCTTCAGATTCATCTTTTTGGAGTGGAAAGGGGGGAAGAAAGGAACGCTCTGCTAGAGATTTGCTGAACTGAAAAACTTACATCTGAGTATCTTCCAGATCCGGATGTTGGCAACTTCTTACAGCTTCCTCATGGCTTCTCTGAACCTCCACCCATGATAGATGTTTAACATGCATATTACTCTGTAATGACTTTGGTGGAGCCATTACAATGAGTTACACCAGTGACAGATTGATACTTAAGTCAGTATATGTTTGCATAATATCAGTCTACGTTCTCACATAGCCCCCCATTACCATAGTGTCGGCACACATATAGCATAATGACAGCACGGAGAGCCATATGACTGGTGGGTTCAGCCCTATTCCCTGTCACATATTGCCATGGTACCCAGAACTGAATCACTGAGTGTGTTTAAATAGGCGGACATTAATTTATAGAGTAAATCATTACGAAATGGAGGAAATAAGTGACTATCATTGGCACTGATTTGATCTAATGGAGCCTCACACTAAATTGCTAATATTCTCCCTCCCCCACATTTTTTCTTTTAAGTGACAGAAACAAAAAAAAATATAAGCCTTTGTTCAACCTGCCTTCAAAATACCATTGCCAGGTACACGATTTGCTGATTAGTACAAATTTTCCTTACCTCCTCCCTGCTGCTTCTCAGGCTGGGGAACAGGATCTCTTCCTTTTGGTTTCAGTAGAGACTCGGTAACCTGAAAACTGAAGGGAGACACATTTATCGCTCTCTCCTAAACTGTCCTTTCCCTTTCTTATCTGGAAGAAGGCACCTTTTGGTTCACTCGAGTGGAAGTCGGCTGTCCATTTCCTGATGGCAGCGAGGAGCAGACTCCCATCTGGTTGATGCAGATGCCACTGTTTTGACTTTATCCAGGTGGTCACCCAGCAAACCCTGTTGTGCCTAATTATTTAAGAGGGTTGTGAAACACTAGGTGATTTTATATACCATATGTGCTAGAAAACATAAGCATGAAGATGCTGTGACTTAATGATGTGGCAACTTCAGCTCTGAATCTTCCGTGTTTTACAGCTTAAATCTGACCTTTCGCTTTGCTGTAATGCACTTTGTAGTGTTTAGCATGAAAGAAGAGCAAACAGAATTGGAGCTGGGGAGGTTATCGGCAGTGGTTACGGAGCCATCCTCCATCCTCTATCAAGATAAAGCACTTGACTCAGTTTTAGAATATCCATCCTAGCGGGGAGAGGGCGGGAGGAGAGGGGGAGAGAGCCTGTCCTTTAAATGGGATTTCAGGATTTGGAGTTCAGAGACTCCCTTCATGGTGTTAGAGCAAATCACAGACCTTCTTCAGAGCAAAACAACAACACACCAGGTCTCCTGCTCTGGTTATTAATTTATTTATTTTGAACGCGCGTAGTTTGTTGCTTTGACTTCTCAAGCAATGGGAAGGTACAAGGAGGGAAGGATAATAAATTGGATTCCCTTCTTTTTGCCATCACAGGAAACCTTGAGGGACTGTTCAGCAAGCTAGAGCTCTTATCTGCCTTTGGGCGATCTCATTATCAAACCTTCATTTTGCTCCCCAGCAGGAGAGATGGCCTGCAATGTATGATAACCTCTACTTATGAAACTCACACTCCAGAAATCTCTGATAATAGGCCAGCTAAAATGGAAAACCAAAGAGCAGGCAGTAGGTCTTCAGTCGCCAATAAAGACTATACACACACATGCACAGGCAGGCACCGAGACACCCTTATGTTTATTTATATTTCTATGCATCAGTCCAACTCTGATGGCACCTCCCAGAACTTAAACCACAAATCTAATATGACTAACGTTTTCCAGCATACTTTGAATAATATTTTCAAATAAGCCTGTGTGATATAGGCGCCTGTGTCCCATCTACAGAGATGTCAGTGAAATCAATGGGAATTATAACCTATCTAACCTGCTCAGGTGCTTTTATAAATCCCATTAAACACTTATTTAAAGACTGTTGAAAATATGAGCTGTAGGAACATAAGTAGTTCCTGGGGGTACAGAGAAAAAGAGAAGAGGAGGAATAAAGAGAATCACGTTCCTAAAACACTTGGACACTTTGATTATATTTATTTTCAATTACATTCCTGTTGCTAACTCTCCTGTGAGCCCAGTTTCCCACAATGGTCTAACTCTTTGACCGCACCAGTGTCATTTGTGATGCCACCCTCCAACTCATCCTTCAGCCATCAAACCCTCCATTTCTGAACCCTTCATCTCTTTGCAGGCAGTTCAGAAATAAATTGGTTTGCAGCATTCCCAGGGCAACCCCTTCTGGGTACGGGAGAGAGAAGATGAGAGATTGAGGGCCCTCCACTGAAACAGTCCTATTAGCCACTCAATCTCATTTGCATCAAGATACCTCCAGCTCAAGACCCACTTGTGAACTGTGATTCCTCCCATTTCCCCCCCATGAAGAAAATTTACTGCTGGCCCCTCTCAGCAGTGAATGCCCACCTCCCTCTGCGCAGCCAGATGTCACCAGCATGCCCACTCACCGCTATGCAGTCTATGGATATCAGCCTTCTGCAAAGCACCCCATCTCATCCAAGGGTTGGAAAAAAGGCACTGGAGAGCCAAGAGAAGGAGAGGAGGGGTGGGCAGGGGATTTGGGGAGTTCAGCTGCAAATCCCAGAAATCAAGTCCATTCTGCCCTGCTTATGCTACGTACCCTGCAAACCACTATGCCCTGCAAAGCGATCCAGCCTACAGCTAGCCATGAGGGCCCAGTCACAACATACACCCAAGATCAGGGCTTCTCCAGTAACTTCCCACCCCAGTTTGGGAAGGTAAAGTGTTGGGTCTCATATCAAGGGTAAAGGGGTCCTTCTGAGCACAGAAAGGTCTCCAGAAGGACTCCCTTGAATGCACAGCCCCACTAAGCCATGCATTCCCTCTCGCGGGGCTGCGTTGCAACCATTTTCCAGCTCCATGAGCCCCCACCACAAGTAGCTGCTCTGCCACGGACAGGCTATGCTGTTCTGCCGCAGGCAGGGGATTAGGCCATGCGAAACAGCTACCGCTCCGCATCCCTGGGCCACCCACATCCCCATCACACAGCCATGCCAGAACTTCTTTATCACAACCTGAAAAATGTGGCAATCCAGGCTATGAACTTAATTCTTATCTCCTTTTGCTGTACCACTGGGAGACGTTCTGGATCAGAAAGAAAATGGTTTGAAGGCGAAACACCTGGAAACATCAAAAATCCTTCCCCTCTTTTTTTGTTTCCATTTTCCTATCAGTAAGAAGGGTTAGCGATGGTCAGTTGGTCTCCCTCACTAATGCGGGTGATGCAAAAACATATTTGCACTTGTAAAATCTCCCTAGGCATAACACGCTGCTGAAAATATGATAACACTTTTAATTATGTTTTAATATATCATATGGATTATATTTTTAATACCTTAAAAAATAATCAGCCTGAAAAATCCCAGCTAGTGTGGAAATAAATGCAGAGGACAAAAATATTAAGATATGAAGAGATTTCTCTTATTAAAGGCTAAATAGGTCTTGTTTTTAAATTCCCATTAAACAGGAACACATATTAGAAAATAATCATTAAAAAACACAGGGAGGCACCTAGTTACCTGAGTGGACCTCACTGGGACAGGTTGCCCTTGCTCCTGCTGGGCTGAAGAAAAGAGTAAAAGTGATAGAGTCCCCCCCCCAAGACTCCTGCACTGGATCTTAGCTGTGGGGAAATGCTCACCCAGGGGTGTTTCTCCAAACAAGCAGAGGCAGAGAGGGAAGCGGGAGCTCTCCTGACACCGGGGCTCCCACCGCAGGGAGAGGTCGGCCGTCGGCACGGCGTGAAGGGAAGCACACTTGGTTCCCCCATCCCTCCTATGCACAGGCTGTAGCATTATGAGCGAGCTCACCACCACCATACGCACCAGAAGGGTGAACAGGAACAGGGTCACACACGCTCTTACAGCACCAAAATGATGGGGTTTTGTTAGATTAGAGGTTTTCAGTTCCAATGCCTATTAATCTAGTACTTTTCAGAAACACCACAACCCCTCTTAATAGCACATAGGGTGAAGTTTGGGTTTTCTTTAATGGAAAGTGGAATGACTCACTCACTGCTAAAATGGCCAGGGCTGAAGGCAGATCTGTCTGGGCAGACCCTGCAAGAGTCCAAATGAAAACAGGGGTATTATCTATAAAGTCAAGCTGCCTTCAAACGAACACGTAGAGACCTTTAGAAATGGTCCAGGATATTGGTGGAATGCAAAGCAGTCCCCTTTTAACAGCGGCGTTTGAGCTCTTCTCAGGTCCTTTTTTGCAAACGACAAAAAACTGAACCCTAAAAACAACCTCTCAAGGCAGCAGATCTCCTCTGCTCCCGACATCCTCCACTTCGCGTTTCACGCCAATGTGTCGGTTGGATTCCAGGGAGCTGGAAGGAGACGGAGCTCACGCTTGTTCCCCTCTCCCATGCTAAGGGCAGGTAATTATCTCTGCATTCCTGGAGGAATGTTACAATAAATATGGCTGTCATTTTTCATTACTGCATAGTGAACAAAGGGAACAAAGAGAACAAAAGAAAGTGTGGTTTTGCTAACCTGGGCTTGCATGCACTTGTATATATGCAAGACCTAAGTAGAGGGGGAGAGTTTTTTGCTATTATTTACTGTGGATATTCCAATCTGGGTGACTGTCTCAAAATTTACCAGTTTTTTTAACTAATTAAAAATCATTCACTGGGAAAATCCTTACCTCCTACTTGCTGTCCCACCATCAGGGTTGTTGGCTTAAAATGGAAATTATTTGAAAGGCAAGAAAGGCAATCATGTCTCCCTAACTTCTACCCTACAAAGCACAAATATTCTCTTTCTCATTTTTTTTTTCCCATTTGACCTCCCCTCGGTAGTGGCTAGATTTCTGAAGTTATTTTGATGACCATTGTCTTACCATGTTGGAAAATATGGCAAAGGAATTTGTATAAATAGAAGTACTTAGCAAATATGTGTGTGTGTTAGTTTCTTCCCTTTATAGTCATCTTTGACACTTCTGTTTCAATGCAGACAAGATAAATTAAAAAATGGTCATTACCCCCAATCATTGAGAATATCTAATCTGAGACACAGCCAGCTCAGAGTTCATCTCTACGCCTGTGGGGTTTTTTGCATGGTTCCTAGGTGTTTTTACTGACTAACTGAACAGACACTTTGATTTGCCAAACTGTTATTAGAGAAAAAAATTAGAAGGTTCGCAGTGTTCACACTGACTGCAAAATTATCTCCTGAGTTGCAGAGAGAACAGTTTGCACTCATCTGTCTGAAGTCTAGCAGCAAATGGAAAATTACGGTGTAAGCAAAATTTCCCCTGGCAACTGTCTACGTATGAAACATCAAACTCTGGAAAGGACTGAAAACCACGTAGGTCACAACAGTTACTCACGTACGAAGGATCTCAGAGCGGAGTCTTGCCTTACCCTTTCTCTGGTAATAGTTCTCTGAAAGTTTGCTGAGATCTAGTAGTGACACATTCATTTCTGTTATATCCAAAATCCTACACTCAGTCTTCCACGCTGTTTTCTACAGCTTTTACATTTACCTTGCAGAGCCCCTCCCTTCTCAGCTCTTGACAGGTATGGTGGTACTGTCACTTTGACTGCCCCCTTCTCCACCCCGAGGCTCTGGTCCCTGACGGCCTCTGCTGCACCCACGCTGGTTTGCTACCAAGACCCAGCTTACAGAGACCCAGGCACCAGCTGTTTGCTAATGTCTGCACCACAGACACACTTTGAAATCCCTCTCCCCACAGCAGCACTAAACCACCAGCTCCACAAGGTCTTGCAGTCTCAGACTCCCCGAACAACTCATGCCTTTACCTACTCTCCAGAAGTCCACAGCTGTCAAGCTGCTGCATGTTCCTCTGTTATTTCAGGTCCAATGTACTGAAAAACAGTAGTATTTATTTATATACATATATATATCAGAGCTACCGTGGCTCCATATGGGCCCAGAGATGACTCGGGAGAAGCTCACCCACCCCAGAAGATGCTGGTTTCCAGCAGTATGGACAATCTGCACCAGCTGGCATGGGGCGAGTGGGGTTCTCTCCCAGTCCTGCACACAAAGACTGTGTAGACACACGAGCATCATGGGGCTGATGCTCAGCTGCAAGGAAGCTTCATGATGGACATTTCTACACTGTATGCAGAGGTGCAGACACACCCAAGCTAGGTCCCCACCAGCTTTAGCTGTGGTAGCACAAACCTCAGCGATCTAACTGGATTAGTTCCTCTATGGCTTCAAGGAAGGGTAGCACAAAAGTTGTGTAAAGCACCTGCAAGCTCATCTCTGTCAGAAGTGCAGGAAACGAGTAACTGGAAATTGCCAAGAAGAATTTTCTGAAATAAAGAACATCTCCGATGAAAAATGAGATATTTCTGATTTGTCACTCTCTCTCCTCTTATCTGGTCTCAACCTGTTCGCTCTAACAGGCACCTTCTTGTCAGTAGCCACAATGACATCAATTGAGTGGGAGTGCAAAGCGTCAACATTACTTGTGAGAACAATTCAGTTAGGGAAGGTTGCTCTGCTGGTAATATTAGAATCAAAACGTTCAAATGCAAAGACAGAGAGGCTAACAATTCAATTTACGCCGTGAATGCTGAACAGCACATTAAGCAAATCAGTTCAGATGGCTCTGAGTTGTTCTTGTTTAAAGAAGACCAGAAACAAAATTTCAAATCCTGTACCACATCTAAATGCTAGAGCTGAAGCACTAAAACATTCACTATTGTTATTTTTATTCTACTGCATTTAACACAGCCGATCGGTGTTTTACTGCTGCCCTGCGCTCCACAGGGAACTGCTGTGGTCCTTTACAGAAGATCTTTTCAAACAAAAGGAATATCAAGTTTACCATGTGGTTACACCTCAAGTAATGGGCTGGAAGGAAGACATTTTAGGGATGTTAATGTTACTTTGTCCCCAAATATTCTTCTGTCATAAGATCATCCACAACACAATACAGAATAAAGCTTCCAGCAAGAGTTTGCCATTTCCCCTCCAGCCTGTTTTGGGCTCAGATTTCCAAAGGACTGTGAGTTTCCAAAGTTACAAATAGCCATTCCAAGGATTTTTGGAGAGTTTTAAGCAAGGTTGGTACCTAACCACGACAGGTTATACTAAGGCCAACTGTCCCATCAGGACCTGGAGGTGTTCCCCCACCTCTGACACACTGCCTTGAGACCTTCAGCAGAGCAAAATCTCTGTACAAACAAGACGTGCATAGCAACGCTCTTTCCATAATGGACCTGACCTTGGGCGAAAGTCTCAAAACGTTCCTGGACTCAGCCCTGAACCCTGGCCCGTGGACTCCAGGGGTCTCCAAATACTGCAGCAGGGTATATAATACTGCACATAACTAGGCAGGCTGGAGACTTGGATGAGAACAAACCCTTACAGCGAGACCTAGATCAGATTGTAATTTTATAGCCGAAAACATCTCTTCCCGAAAACTTGAGGAGATGGGAGGAAAGCCCCCAAAACGGTGTGGAGACAGCAGGGCTGGAGGCAGTGCAGCCAGCCCCGGAGTCGGTAGCACTGCAGTGTCCCCACGGTGCTGTGCGCTCCCAGGTAGGGCTAATCAGCTCTCGTTGAGCACCACATTAGCACAGCGATACAGAGCTGGGGACTCGCGCTCGCTTTCCCGCATACCCCGGCTTGCTTGGAGCTACACTGTGCCACTTGCAAATGTTTTAAGATTCATTAACCTCCCTCTGCACTCCCCAACTAGAGAGACAATATATCAGGACAGGAAACCTGCAGCAGCAGTGAGACAGACAGGATGATAATTTCTCACCCATTCTCCTTTCCTCTGCTCTAACACACTCCAGATAATCACACCCGAAGCTAGATCAGACAGGGACAAAATTAACTGGAACTAGAACTTGGTCCTCACACATTTCTTGCTTGTATCTACACAAGGCACCGTGACCCTTCCCCATCTGTCACCTTGTCCGTACGTCAGCCGTACTAGCTAACAGCCCAACTTCACCACGCCATGCAAGCCTATTCTGCTGTTAAGCTAAGAGGATATTGAGACATTAACAGCTATGTGTACGCTGTTCTCCACTGCTGTGCGTGCAAGCCTGCACGTGCAAGAGGGGACGTAGGCAATTGCACACCCGGTTATCTGAGTCCTGTCTGCATTCCCATGCAGGCATGGAAATTCACGGTGTGTTTTCCCCATGTCTCTCTCCTTTTCCAAGACTCAGGAAGTCGGTGCCTACAATTTAACCATCTCTGCAGCGCTGTTACTCAGTTGTTTATGTCTTAAAGGTATGGAGAATATTCTTGGAAAAATGAGCCTGGTAATGAATTCTGTATTTGTCTGTCTTTTTTTTTTTTCATAAATGATCTTTGGAAAACCAGTTTTCTTTGGTCAAAATATAGCCTCCTCAATTTTATGAAGGTTACTGGGAATTATACTGGTCTACTATGCTTTTCTGGACCTGAATTAATAGTGACTAGTTTGACACATATTACTTAGTTTACCTAGGTAGGGTATTACTTTCTTATCTAACTACATTAATTGATTCTGCATCACTTAATAGCTCGATAGCTTATCAGGTTACTTCACTCACTAGACAAGCTAAATGTCTGGAGGCAATTAGAGTGTCATTCTCCGTAATAACAAGTTTCTTTGAGAAGTTGCTGATGAGGTTCTTTATTACACAGATTATAAAATGTATCTTCATACTGTTATAAATATAGGTACAAATTGAAATTACTTACCAGGAGTCCCACTTCCCTAGCAACCAGGCAGATTTTAGGCTTGTTTTAGGAATGGTTGTCTTCTCCCCTTCCTCCCCCCTCCCCAATGCTCTCTCCTGCCTTCCTCGTGATCTGTGTCCAATTTTCTGTCACTCAGAGGTGATCTACGACCACGGAGAATCTGTCACTACGTCCCTTGCAGTTTGCCATTCTCAATGTTCAGTTCATTTCGAGGATGTTACCTCCGGGGCACCAGGGCTCAACATCACAGTTTAATTATGGCTGCTCTTCTCCTTGGCTGCCACTTACATGATAAGTGCAAAGCCGGAGAGAAGCTCTTCCCTTTCACATTTCCATACGCCGACAGCCGTGCCGTACGGGAGGTTACACACAAATTCCCAGTCTTGCCCCAGCAGAAGATCTGAATGACCTGCGCTGTCTTCCACCCCATCCTTCCCACTGCAGCTTTCAGCTTCAACTTAGTTACCTGGTTCATTTCTCACCCAGGTATCTGAAAAGCCATTAAACCTGTTTATTCCTGTGCAACAAAGCGCCGTGGATGGAGAGCCCTCTCTGTGCGTCTCCAAATAACACTCTGGTGCCCAACAGAAACCTGAACACTTTTTGCTTACTACTGCATGCTTCCAAACACTAATAAATGCTTCTTTCCATGGATTAAATTAATTAATAGATTAATATTTATAAGTGGAAGATCATTAAAATAATTTGTTAAGCTGTCTACAAGGCTGAGTTGTATGTGGGAAAGAGCCCAAACCCAATACAACTGATGCCCACTTTCGTGCAATACCCAAATCTATCTGCACTCCACAAAGCCTAAATCAATATCTTCTTATCCCAAACCAGTGTCCCACTTTTGGGCAGCGAGGAAAGCGGGCAGGGGGAGAAGTGGGGATGTGAGAGATGGGCTTTGGGCTCTGATGATGTTAGCACCGTGCAAAAGGGACAGTCGAGACTCTCAGCGATCGTCCCCCAGGCTCCCGCTGGCTCTGCCTCCAAGCACTCTGTTCCCCTCACCTGCTTCTCTCCACTTCGTCAAAGCCAGTGCTTTAACGCTAAAAATCTCCGCATTACCAGAGCAGTTTGGATACCTGTCTGTGAATGCGTTAAGAAGGCTCCTCTGATTGTCACACAAGTGACCAACCTGCGGTGGCAGAGGTGCAGGAACGGTGACCCTGGGTCTCCTCCTCACTTGCAGCTTTCCAGTTGCCTCTGGAGGAGTTTGAGGGGGTAACAACAAATTCCTGCAAAAAGGCATTCCTTTGGGGCACTGCCATGACTCCAGGGCTGCTGGACCTGGGGTAGTTACAGTCATGAGCTGGATGGAAAATTTTGCTATTATGTAAAACAACCATTATTCTTGGATGCTCTTTGTTAAAGCAGAGTTTTTAGTTAATTAAGATGCACAACTCCAATTTGCTGCAGGGGACAATGTATTGCTTCTTTTCTTCCCCTCCCCCCCCAGGCAAAGATGTGAACAGAAACCCACCCATCCTTGAAGATCCCAGAGCCATGCTTGAAGGTGACAGTCCAGCTGCAGGCACGGGTCTCAGGAGAAGCAGCCCTTAAGCACATACAGACTTCGCACTCTTGGAGGTGGGCGAGGGGGTCCTTTGCCCCATTAAGCTGTAATTATAGACCTGGCTGAAGTGCGGCGGCTGCAGAGTCCTGCTGTCAGGCAATCCCCAACCAATGTTTTCAATTCTTCGCTTGGGTGCACTGAATAAGGGGGTCCTTTGCCCCATTAATCTGTAATTATAGACCTGGCTGAAGTGCGGCGGCTGCAGAGTCCTGCTGTCAGGCAATCCCCAACCAATGTTTTCAATTCTTCGCTTGGGTGCACTGAATAATAATTAAAAAAATATTCAAAATGTTAGATTTCATTTTGATCTAAACCACCAACAATGCTACTCCAGCCTCTCCAACCCAGACTTTAAAAACAGTCGGCTGGGAACAGGGCAGAAGCATGATTTTAAATGGCAAAGGAAAATGCATTATCGTGGTTTTTCTTTTACCCATTCGAAATGTTGCTGCTATTTCTCAGCCATTTCCTGTGACCAGACTGAAGCTGCCACTAATTGTGCTCTTTCTTCTGTTTCTTTAGGAAGGTTTGGGGTCACTGATGGAAAAGCTGCAGGAGCTATGGGAAGATGGAAAGACTGGTGGAATTAAGGCAGAGGGTGTTTAGGTATTGCTTGTGATCTTGGTTTAAAGGAGGAGAAACCCTGACTCCCTCCACAGAGGGAGAAGTCTTGGTCTCATCTGGGTTCCTGATAAATGTCCAAGGGAGCGGTGGCTTTTCCATCCCACATGGAAGCTTTGCATGTAAGGAAAAACAGGAGCCCTTAGCCCCTGGGGTGCCAAGGCATCAGGGTCTCATCCCGAGCGCTCAACTCCTCCACTGACACGAGCATCTCCATCTTGATACACCTCACAAATCCTCCCCGCAAAAAGCAGTTCCTCTAGGCTCGCAGTTTGGGAGCTGAATGGCTGAGGAAACTGTGTGTTTTGCTTTCAAGTCCCTGATTCTCATCCACTTTGTATACAAACGCCCTCCTGTCTTAGAGAATAAAGACATAGCACAGAGCATCGTTAAGAGATGTTGTCCTGAGCTAGCAGCTCCTTTGCCCGGCAGCTCCCCAAGTCCGGGAAGCACCAGGGCTCTGAGCCTTCAGGAAGGTGCCTGCAAGACACAAAAGCAGCCTCCAAACTGCAGAACTGCGTTTCTGTGCAACCACAGCAATCCTACGTGAGCTATGGCTATGCAGCAGTGCCTTTGCTCTCTGTGCCTCCTATCTTTGGCATTTAAGATGTTCCGTAATTTTCAGAGGACAAACAAACAAAACCCTTGTGGTTTGCCTTTAAATAGTATGCAAGACCCACAGCTAGTTGATATTCACCAGCAAGAGATGTCTGCTACCTCAGAACAATTAGTCTAAAATATTTATCAGAAATAAGTGTTGGGTTTTTTTGTCCAAGTTTTTGAAGTTATGAGTCCTCAGATGGGATTAATGGAAATTTTAATTAAGATATGGAAATAAGCTGCTTTCTCCCTGTCTCTCTGAGACTGCAGGGAGTTAACATTATCCTCAACAGCATGTCTCAACCTGCTGGGGGAACCATTTGCAAGATGACTTTGTTTTTAAGTTCACCTTAAACAGGCTGTTTAGCCGGGAATTTGACGTGAACCCCAAGCCCATGTCTGCAAATAGCTGCTCTGCCCCCAAGTATCACGACCGATCCCCCTGCTCTCTTGCACCACGGGGGCAGTCAGAAGCACCAACCCCTTTCCCACCGCAGGGAAAAGCTTTCCTGAAGGAGGGAGAGGAATTTAAATCCTTTTATGTGTTTTCCGACATGCATCCTGGCCATCTAGCTGATTAGCTCAGCTCCATTCATACGGAGAAGATAAACAGAAACAAGAATTGAAGGGGCAGCAGCCGAGGAGAAGAGCCCAGTGATTGCCACGGGGCTGCGGGCAGCCAGGCTGTTGGGAAGAGCATCCCCGGAGGAGCAGAGGCTCTGCTTCGGCACTTCTCCAGGCTTGTGCCGGTTCGGACGGGACTCTGACAAGGCTGATGCTAAAGCAGAAATGAAGCACTGATGATTTTAGGCCTGATCAGCAGTGCAGAGCTCCCCTGATTCCATTCAGCAATCATGGTGCAAATGCCCAACACCAGCAGGGTGAGCTTCCCCCTCTTGAAACACCGCTGTTACCCTAGGGAAAATATTTATTTTATGGATGTTTGCCCTCTTTACAATGCAGCATTGCTAATGGTGTGAACGGAGCTTATTTTGAAGGTAAAGGATTTTAATCAAGCCTTGGAGCAACTTTGGCCTCTAGTTCTTGAAGACTTCACTGGAAATCAGGAACCCAAGTATTGTGAAGAGCTGGATTTTTGCACAGAAGCAGAAATTATGACTTATGTGGAGAGGCTGTCTCAAAATATTGAGGAAAGGTGTCTGCAGGAACTGTCTGGAAGCTTTTCTGCTTTCTCCTCCTCCTTTCTCCCTTTAGCCTGTATAGATAAATCTCACTTTTCCCCGTCGAAAGATGAGGGAAAATGAAGCACATAGGCACCTATATTTTTCAAAGAGAACCATATTTTTGGATGCTCGACTTCAGAAAATGATGGCCTGGCTTCCAGATGCACTAAACATCTGTATTTCTAGCTGAGCTCAACAAGGGAAGAAGTTTTAAGAGAAGGGCATTTTAATTCTGTTTCCAAAGGTAGTGAAAAGTACCCGATAAAAGTATTGAAAATTATTCATACTATTTTGCACCCTGTGGGATCACACTTCAATTCCTACTGATACAAAAAAAGTTGTTTTATTTATGGGAAACAAGTCTCATTCCCAAACCTGTTAAACCAATGGAAGCACTTCTGAATGCACTGTGAGTAACTTATTTCATGTGAGGATCACAAAACAACTTACGAGCATTAATTAATCAAGTGCTGAGACCTAAACATGAGCTATCTAGGCATTTCTATACCAAACCCATCTTACTGACAAGGGGGGACTAAAAGGCATGAAATGACTTGTCCAGGGTCACAGACAAGTCCACGGCAATGCTAAAACTGAAATTCAGTAGTTCTTTTTCTCTTTCTTCAAACCCAGAGTCTGCCCTCTAGCATTGGGAACAAAGGGAAAAGGAAAAAAATAAAAGGAATAGATGCATTAAGGATGCCCAGATGTTCTTGACACAGAGGGCATAGGTCAAATCTGAGATCCTATTTCAAAATCTAGAGAAAATTACCTTTCCAACGACATGTGGTGTGACCTTCAACTCCTAATAGTCTAGGAGCAGTCCATTTCTGAACGTTTGGATCATGCATTTTACATTCAGGATCTCTAAATCACCTCTTATCATTTACTTACTTCTTTCCGATAATGAACACTATTTTTCTGCTGTATTTCTCTTTTTATGTGGGCTGCATTCTGTTACACACTTTTCAAAAGCTCATGAAAAATCTCAAAGCACAAAACTGACGTTTAACGCAAGACAGGTATAGTTGCTGATTACTGCTCGCTTGTATGTTTTCTACAAAATGGGCAGACAGACTGCAGAAGGCTGGAAGGCATTAAGCAGAGATGATTTTGAGGGGATCTCAACCAAATTAAACTTTTTTTCAAGTAAAGCCCAGCAGGGGATAACAAAAATTAGGGTTGGATTTACTAAAAATGAAGTGCTCCGGTGATTAAAAAATGGTTGGCTGCAAAATCCCAAACTGCATTTGATTGTGAAACAGCACCAAGCCAAGATAGCGTAGCTTTAATGAAGTGTGTTGCTAATTACAAATATTTCATAGTATCTCCATTTGTACAATAAGGATGGAACTGTTTAATGACAATTTACTAGTGTATACGCACAAATACACTGTACTTTAATCTTCCTTTTCTTTCTTTTTTTTTTTTTTTTGCCAATTGGTTCTTCCAAATAGGAAAAAAACGATAATCGTTATCTAAGCTCTTGACTTCCCTTGACTTAATTGCAATCTAAGCCCGCTTCTAATCTGTACAGATCACGGTTGCACAATTTGGAATTTAATTTGAACCCCTGGTGAATACATGCGCAGAGGCTGGAGGGTTTGTGTGTGCACACATTTGTGTGCTTAGTGTTTTCGACATACTTTTTTTTTTTTCCAAAAAAGCTAGCAGAAAGAGGTCTCTATATCTTTCCCCTATTAGCACACGCAGCATCTGCCTGCCTGCCAGTATTGCAGCTTTCTAAAGGATCAGGATTTTTTCCACAACTCCGTATTTCATGATATAAATAAAATTAAGAGCCTTTGAGGAAGAAAACCATAATTTGCTGAGAGTGGGGAAGACCGGAGCAGTTCTTCCGTGCCAGGTCCACAAAGCATGTCATGCCCCTGAGCTAGGGAGAAGATCCCTTTGTGCTTCATGTCTGATATTGCAAAGCTGTCTGAGAGATCTGGATGCCTAATTCTTATTAGAATACTGAACTGAGGTTTTTCTTACACATCTTCACCTCACATGTGCCTCAGGAGGATTCCTCCATCCACTTAGAAATACTGGGAAGGGGATCTCAATCTCTGCATTAATGTGGCTCAGCTGGGGAGAACAGGCAACACAGATGAAGTAAGAAACAACGTACCTAAAATTTGAACCAACCCACTTTTGAAGCTCGAGAGAGATGAGTTACCTATTTTTCTATCTTTTTGATTATTATTTTTAAAGTATCTGCCCATCCCAGATCAGGTTGAAAACCCGAAGCACTGAAATATCTCCATGTTTGGTGGCTGTACCTAAGTAAGAGCAGAATGACTGTGTTTGCCCCTATAGGAACTGCATCGCCTGCACGCTCAAGGACTAAGCTCAAAACAGCTTCTCCTGCTATGGAGGAAAACACACTATCTCCTCCCCTGCTCACTTACTAACATAAAAGCAAAGCCACATACACTGAAAAAAATATTTGCTATGCTTGTAGCTAAGATTTAGGTTGATTACTGCTGAAATAAGACTTCCACAGTTTTAATTAGCTACAGGGTGGGGGCCTAGCTC
Source organism: Aptenodytes forsteri (assembly GCF_000699145.1). NCBI lineage: Eukaryota > Metazoa > Chordata > Aves > Sphenisciformes > Spheniscidae > Aptenodytes > Aptenodytes forsteri. The sequence goes on along the minus strand of NW_008794731.1, from coordinate 1,295,337 downwards.
ATTTCGCTGAAAATGTAATGATGTTTCTGCTTCCATTTCCACAATCAGGTTTTTCTCTTTACGAAGGGGCTTCTGGCATATTAAAGACGGGCTGTGAGCTAGTCAAGCCACATCCACCGTTGTTGGACCAGTTTGGACCTTGATGTGGGACTGTGGCTGGACTCCATCCTCCGCGCCCGTCTGGCAGAGGCAGCCTGCAGAGCTGAGCCAGGTTTGGGGGTGAGATCTGCGCTGGGTTCAGAGGCAGAGGCTGACCTGCACTGGATTTATACCTCCGTTGTCCTCATCTGGACCTTGCAAGCCTGCGGTGCCTGCTTCAGCACTCCCGATATCTTGCCTGAGCTGAACTCTTGTTCCAAGAACAGATCCCCAAACCCTCCTGCACAGTATTTTTATCTGCAGTATATTCAAGGTCATAATGAGCTCAGTATTATCCTCACCTGAAATGATGCATTGTCCGAGCTTTCTCCAAGCACGCTCTCACATGCCTGGAAGTCCCGGCATCTGATGATTAACAACGAGTCCAAATGGGGACTAAGAGACAAGCAATGAAAAATGTCCCCAGAAGACAGGGAGGCTGAATGTGAAGAAGCGAATCCCTTTAGGGTGCCCTGAGAGTTACTTTTAGGACCATGATAGCTCCATTAGTTGTATCCAAGGTGCCACTTCGCATTTCATGCTACAGCGAAGTTTTCCTTTGACCAGCAGTGATTTGCACAACTTGTGGAAGTTTCTTTCTCAGTGCTGGCACATTAAAGAAAAAGGCTATACAGCGCTGCAGGCGAGATCCAATATTTTGTTGTCATGTACGATTGCCTATTGACTGTGAAAAAGCAAATAACACAGTTTGAGCCATGCAAGCTTTTGGATACCTGAACCCAAGCTTGTCTTGCCACTCAAAAAGAGATCCTTTGGTAAGTGTTTGGGGGGGGATCCCGTTTTGCCTGACCCCAGAAAATGTGTCAGACTCTCCCGGTTAAGAAAAAGGGTGTCTTTAACTCAATTAGCAAACACTGCCAGCTCTGACAGTCCCCAGCTCAGTCCCCAGGCTGTCAGCTGCTGGTCCAATTTTAGTTTTGTGTACTGTCTAGATAGCAAATTTATTGATGAAATATGGTCGTAGGTGTAAGAAAAACTTGGAGGATCCGACAGAGCTTCTTGAACCTATACTTATGAAGACTAATATATATCTTGACGAACTGGCAAATGCATCTTTCTACCCCTGAAGGTTTGTGTATGTGAAAAAAAGATCTGCAAAAAAGATGCTGATACTTTGACTGTTGCCTTGGATTTTTTGTTTTTGTTTTTTAGTCCTGCTGCAATCAGTGAAAAAAAAAAAATCTGGAAAAAACAACATGTAAATAATTGTTACTATGACAGTGCTGAGGAGACCCAGCCCCAGAGCAGCACTCTGTTCCGCAAGTGTTCTTCTCAGCTTAAAAAACCAAAAACTGCTTATGGAAGAGTTTTGCCCTAAACATTATTGGGCACTAACAGATGCAATTCTTACCCTGCTGCACACACAGCTGATGTTGTGTCAAGAGACTGGAGGTGAGAGGGAAGAGCAGCAGAAGGGATCTGCAGGCTGGCAGCTGGGTAGAAAGGTCACACCATCCATAGAAATCTTTGACTAAGCTTTGTGTTTCTCATTTAAATTAATACCAAACATATAGTACATTGTAGTAAGTTAGCTTCCAGTCTATGTGCCATGTTTCCTGTGAACAGAGGTCTCTGAAAGCTCAGAAGAAATGCTAGTGGACAGATTTTGGGGAAGTTAGTCCCCAAAAATCTGGATTTTGTAAGATCTTAGCCCATGCAACTCCGAAGCCAATGGAATCTGTGGGAGAGCATCATCTCAGATAATCAGGACCAAAATAATTGTAATGGGGAAGATCGTACCCTCCTAGATCATCGTATGGAGATCTTTGCATGTGTGGGGATTGCCCTTCACAAAAGGGAGTCGAAACCAAAACGGTCCGGGAAAGGGGAAGGGTATGGCTCCACGGTACGCTGAGCAAGGGCTGGAGAGGAAAGAAATTCCTCCAGTTCTGTAGAGGTTCCCTGAAAATAACAATTGAAGTTCTCCTGAAGGACTGTGAGCGCTGGCCGGGGGGGAGTTACATCAGAAACAGAGGAGATGGTGCAAACTCCTTGAAGTCAATGCTCATGGCTTTCCTTCCCAGAGCCTCTGGAGAGGAAGCAGTGATTGAATCCAACAAATCGCAACCCATTTACATACGGAGAGGGGAGCAGGCGGGACTGCTGGCTACGGAGCCAAGGGGAAGGCAGAAACCCCTCAGAAGTGTGAGAAAAAATGTCCTCGATGTGTGGGAAGAGAGGGAGAGGTCAGACAGATAATGCTGCTGGCTTCTGTTTTGTGGTTCGGGTCTTCTCATGTTCTAACTGACTGTGTTTGACATGAGCGTGCCCGCATTATTTTAATTTAACTGTAAGTTGTATATAGTATGTTGTTAATGCCTAATGCCTTATTTGGTAGAAGCAAAAGGTTCTGAGCCCATAAGGGGAAACAAAAAAAAAAAATCAATAAATTACAATAAAAGTGAAAGAAAAACACTTCTCTGGCAACCAGCAATGCAGCACCAGCAGGAGAAGCAGCCGCAGTAAGGGGGGAGAAAAGACAGGGGAAAAAAATAAACAAGATGTCTCATTTAAAAAAAAAAAAAAGAAGATAATTTAAAGCAAGGCACATGTTTTTGCAAGAAAGGAATAGTGAGTGAAAAGAGGACAGTTACATGGAATAATTCCCCTTGAAAAGCTTGGATAAATGGGAAGGAATATATCCTAAACAATAGCTGGGCTTTGCCATGTACTGAAGACAAGTGAGAGGAGGAAAGAGAAAACACCACAAAATTAAAGCACAACACAGCAAGCTGCCTTCCCATGTGGCTGCTTCCTCAGAAATATAAATCATAGAATCATCGAGTCATAGAATCGTTTAGGCTGGAAAAGACCTTTAAGATCGTCAAGTCCAACCGTTAACCTAGCACTGCCAAGTCCACCACTAAACCATGTCCCTACGCACCACGTCTACACGTCTTTTAAATACCTCCAGGGATGGTGGCTCAACCACTTCCCTGGGCAGCCTGGTCCAATGCTTGACAACCCCCTCGGTGAAGAAAGTTTTCCTC
>NW_008794731.1:1285950-1292017 GCF_000699145.1 Aptenodytes forsteri | reverse complement strand
ACCGACCCCCACCTCGCTACAACCTCCTTTCAGGTAGTTGTAGAGAGCGATGAGGTCTCCCCTCAGCCTCCTTTTCTCCAGGCTAAACAACCCCAGTTCCCTCAGCCGCTCCTCATCAGACTTGTGCTCTAGACCCTTCACCAGCTTCGTTGCCCTTCTTTGGACTCCTCTACCAAGCAGCCTCCAATGTCCGAATTTCCTTGTGGAGAGGAAAAAAGACATTTCAGCCAGCTCTCCCCACCCAGTTAGGACTGGGGAGGGAGGACAAACATGCTGGGTGGTACTGATGGCTCTGCCTGAAGCAGAGCCCCACCATGGTGCGTGGGCATGGGGAGCCCCATGGCCTTCATTTCGGTGCAAAGCCCCCTGCCCACTCCATGGCAATTTCCACGAGAACATTTTGGGGCCAGGTGACAGCTCAGTCCTGCCTGCGCTCTCCCTGCACCTCGAACAGGGGCTGAATTTTCAGTGGAGGGTTTTTATGGGCACTTTAAAAGCCTCTGCTTTGGTGTCCTGTGTCGGGGGAAAACAAAACGATGAGGGTCACAACCTGCTCCAGGTCAGAGAGACTGGCTGGAGTGGGAAATGGGGCAGGATCTGACCCTCAGGCTGCAATCACATACTTGTGCTGACACTTCCCAGCCACTGGCCCTCTGCAGATGCTTCAGTCCATTCCTACTGCCCAGCTTCATAGCTGCTACAATTCATGTAGAGAAAATGCCAGATTTGCAGTAATGCAAACATTTAGCACTTGGGTATGTCCCAAGTCCCTGACTTCATTTTACAGCTGGCTTTTCAGGCTTTTGCTTTCTGATTTTTACAAATGTTTAGAAACGTGGAGAAGCCCAATGCTTCCTGAGAAGTCATGGTGCTCACTGGCTCGGTTACATTAGCCATGTTCATCTTGTAGGTTAACGCTCATGGTGCCAAGTTTGAACTAATCAGCAATTCATTGCTAAACAACTCTTTGAGAAACTGGTATTTGGAAGTGAGGGTTTGGAAATAAACCCTGGGCTTGGAAAGTTGTAAGAAAGCTATCTAATTATTGGCTGCTGGGTTGTTTTCTTGTTTAAGAGTCCTCTAAGAGTGAGTCTGATCTACTCCCTTTGCAGGTTTCTTCCTCCCTATCAATACTGGAATTCACGTGAAACAAAACACCAAACACATCGGAAGATCTTCTCACTTGCCTGAGAGTCACTTACAGTGTGTCCGATATTTTTAAGTTTAAAAAGGTTTTGAGAAGAAATGAGATGGAAGCAGCCTTGTTTATATGCATGAAAATTATATATTCTTGGCTAAAAGCTCCTGACAGCAGCTAACAGCAAAAGGAATGGGTTAACGAAAAAAACCACTGTTAATATGAGTTTAAAAGTAACAATGAAATTAAACAGGTATTCTCCAAATAAGGATTTAAAGGCATATTTCAGCCCGGGAAGCTCTGAAATAGCTGAAGGGAGACGCGTGGCTGCAGAAAGCCTCATGCTCTTGCAGTGAAACCTTGCAAGGCTCTTTGTTCCCCTGAGAGATTCCCCATGACTTCTCACTGCACACATACCTGCACGCCCGTTCTCCACAGAGGGTTTCATTCCTCCCCTCATTTACAAGACGAGGGCTTGCACAGGAAGAAATAGATGCGCTAATATCCTCTTCAGTGACTATTTTCACTATTTTAATATATGGAGTCAAAGCAATTACCCGGCAGAATACGGTCTCTCAACTGCCAGAAAGGATATTTTTGAGTACTTGACAGCTGACCAGAGGAGTTGAATCGTATTATACACCCAGTAAAGATCAGAGTCAGTGGGAAACACGGAACGTATTGCCACTGTTTCAGTTTGTAAATTAATCACACTGGATGTGAACGCCTTTGTTCGCTACCTCTCTATAACCTGTGCTGCACAGACAGCCTCACCGACATTTTACAATCCAAATAAGGAATTATTAATGCTACTCCTAATTTGACTGAAAAAAGAAGTAGGAGTCCCCGCCATGTCCCTTTGCTCTGCTAGGTTCTCTCCAAATACAGACCAGAACGATGATCCCCAGCAGACTGAAGTCTGAAAGAAAATCCTTCTTCTCCTCTAAACTTCTGTGGATTAAGCATTTCCACGTGTATATGTCCATCTCTATTTCTGTGTGTGTATGTCTCACTGCCAAGACCCTTTCTCCTCCCGATCCCTCTTTGCCTGTTATCAGCCTGCAGAGATACGTGGGCTCAGTCTCCAGTAAAATAAGAAAAATGGAAAACAACAGAAGCAAAGCAATGGACGTGACCGCTGACTTCTCTGCAAGTTCACTTGGAAAGAAAAGCCGCAGGTGGAGAAAAAACAGAGGAGAGAGAGGGAGGAAAGCTGAGGCCCAAGGAGAGTCTCGTGGGCATGGATAACTAGCTTGCTGCCGTTGTGGTTCATGGAAATGCCCGGCTACTCTGCAGCCGGGCAGATTTCAGAGGAGGTATTCCCACCTCCTTTGCTTTCAAACCTTCCTCTTCCAAAATACTGTAACCCGCCAGGCAGTTTTGCAGGGCGGTCATTCTAGCGACCTTCAGTCTGAACGCTAAATGACATAAAATTCACCCAGTCGGGAGTCAAACACAGTGAGGTAGTTCAGTCTCAGTGCTGATCCACTCCTTGCATAGGGATATACCATCCTCTCTCCATCCCAACATCCTGCCCACCCAAGGCCAACGGACAGGTGCTACCAGACATCTCGCTGTCCACCAGCCCTCCTCCTCCACCGTGTCCAGGAAAGAGAAGAGCATCCAACTGCCAGGTGATAGTCGTGTATCACACAGGGAATTTGCCACCGTCATTATTCTGCTGTAATCATCCAACAGCAACCACCCCAAAACCGTGACTTTTCAAGGAGAATTGGGGTATTTTTCAGCCTACTTGCTCCGCCAGAGTGCTGCAGCCTGGGAAGAGTCCTAGATTGAGCTTAGACCCTAAGGACCTGATTTCCAATATTCCTGCCCATCGGCCCCGTTCAGAAAGAAACTAAAAGTTGTGCCTAACTTCTTGTCTTACTGAAGTCGTAAGCACAGGAGTCAGAATTAGGCAGGGAGGCATCTGTCTGGCAGCGCTGTGTTACCCACCACCTTAGGCTTCGGTGTTAACGAGGCAATACAGATGCTACCGCTGTGTCAAAGGTGAAAAATGCACTTCATCTTCCTCATCATGCTATTGAGACAATTCCAAAGAAATGTGTGCATGTCTATATTTATCTCTTGTTCTTTTTTAAAAATAAATAAAAAATAAATTACTCGGCTCATACAGGCAATGAATATAGGCCACGGAATCCAACACACAGCAGCAAAAGTACTCCATTATTAAGTCTGTAATTGCCAAGAATTAATTTGCTAATTGCATGCAACTAATCTGCGTCCTTTTTGTTTTATATCAATTAACAGAGTAATTAAAAAAAGCAATCTTCTTGATAGTTCCTCACTGGCAGACTTAGCCCAGCAGAGCTAATGAAAGAGGGCCACCCTTTAACTAACCTCATTAGTGTCTCTTCTTTTGTTAAACATCCTACAAAAAATAGTTAATTTTGCTGCATGAAAGTCCTTGATGTTAGACTGCTAATGAGGGGGCCACACAGCTCTGATTCGGTGTTTGTTTGGAGAGTGGCTCTGCTCACTGCAAAGCAAATGCTTGTTCCCTGCCTTGCTGCCCTTTCAGGGACGGAGAGTCAGGTAGACAGCCAGAGCTGTGTACTGCTTAGAAGTTTATAGATATGAGCAGTTACCAACCCTTTAAAGTTCCCTCCAGGTCAAAGATGAAGTTTGTTTCATGCAAAAAAAAAGCAAACAAGAGAAGACCTGCCTGCAAGAAGAGAGCGGCTGAGATACAGCTATTTCTAGGTTATAGTCTGAAGAGATACCGCTATGACAGCAGAGCTGGGGAAAAAAGAACGACGAGTTTTCAGCTATGGCAGAGATGCTGCACTGGAGGTTGTACACACGGCATAAGTGATCGGTGCAGGGAGCAACCAAACGTGGCTCTGGATGCCTGCGCAGGCTCATCCGAACCACAGACGGGCGGGAGTGTGCAGACCCTGGGGGTGGGAGCTGGGAGACGACAGAGACCTGCTGGGATTTTCAATAGCTTGAAATTTCCACTCATTACCTGCACTTCTGAAACCCTCCGAGGATCTCTGCTCATTGACAGCTCCTAGCTTTAAAAACGCCTCAGCACAAGGGGAGCACAAGCACTCATCACAGATGCATTTCTAACATGTTTCTGGCTTACAGCTATCTACCTCCCTTGAAGGACAGTGGTGTACATGGCAATGATGTCTAAGGCATTTTAAAGGTGCCAGTTAGGGGAAGAGTGATTCGGCAAACAGAGGGGAATCACCAACAAGGGCAGGAAAATGGGTGCGCGGTTATGCCTGTGTCACTGTGATTCAGGAAGGAAAACCTCTGCTCTGATTACAGAATAAAATATTCTTTAAAGTCCTCTCACCTGGTAGAACATGATGTGAGCCTTTGTATGAGGCATCTGTAAGTTCAGCTGGGCACTGGGCTGCATTAACGTAGTCTTCCTCAGAACCTGTGTGCTTAGCTGCTGCCCGCATTCAGCAGGATAAAGGCCCATAAATACTGTTTTTTTCCTGTTGTAAGAAATATTCTATAATATTCTATTGTCCAAAGGAGAGCTTGTGGGGAGAACTGCAGCATCGCTAGCGTAGCAGACATGCACCAGTTCCCAGGGCTGTGGGCTCTTTCATTTTGTTTGCTTTGCTTTTGGGGTCTGCTGGGTTAGGAGACCCCTGTGCCGGTGTACGTGGACGTCTCATTCCTGTAGCACGTAGCGCTGCGGGGGTGTGCACGGAGCTGGGCCACACAGTGACTTCTTGGCTCTGGTTTAGCACCATGCCAGTCACCCGCCTCCCTGTCAGGCTCATCTGAAGGTGTTTGCAGCTCATGTCCTGCTTTTTCTGATAGCTCCTGGAGCTGGAAACCGGCCTTGCTGTAATGAGACCTTCCACCAGGAGGCAAGTCGGGCTTCACAGTGGCACAGCAAAGAGTGGAAACGGCTCTAGCCAAGAGCTGTCTTTCACCATGAAGGGGTCCCAGATGATGCTTGGGTGACAAAGACACCAGGAATTTATCTCTGAACACATCAGATGAGACTTATAAATTTTTCCCTAGGTTGGATTTCTAGATTTGCTCAGTAGATTTACTGAAAAAAAGTCAGAGTAGCAGGTGGCAGTGTTAGCAGCGTTTTCCTGCTCCAGGGACTGGGCTTTGTCAAAGGAGACCAAAATGGGTCCACGTTACTCTGAAATGACAAGCTGAAACACAGGCACGTTCAAAAAGCTCCTCCCAAGTGAGCTGGGATCCCAAATCCTGGGCAGAGACAGAGTACGTTGTGTTTCTCTTTAGGAGCTTTTTTGAAACCACCTCTCCCTTCAGAGAGTTTCTCCTGCGTTGGGTGGGTGTTCCCCATCACATTTAAGGGAGACCTGACAGCAAGATGCTGGACCCAATCTTGGAGCTCCTTAGACATGACCCAGAGCTCATTTCACCATTCTCCTGCCTATTACCTGTGTCTTCAAGACGTGCTCTCACAGGTAGCTGAAACCTTTTTGTCATTCCCAAGTGAAAAGAAGGTACAAAATAAAAAATATCCCACAACTGCTGTTGCTATTGGTGCCTTTGAAGCAAGGGCTTCTTTGCACCGGTGAGAGCCAAGAGCTGGGCCAAGGGCCCTCCTGCACCGTGCACCATGCCCTAGGACACCACCCTATGACAATGTATTTGTTTGACTTTGTTTTGACCCAAACTCTCACCCAGACACTAATTACAGCTAAGGATTGAGCTGATTCGCTCCCCGTGTCTCTGAAATAGTGAAAACAGCTCGCTACTATTTAAAACCATCAAGATTTTCTTTCTTCCCTCCATGCAGGGATGTCTCAGGACCTGGGGGACGGCAGTGCCCGTAGCCGTCTGCCTTGGCTTCCCCGCGCGGGGAGCAAATGGGAAGTGAAGCAGGGGAGGGAAGTGAGGTGTTACCACCAAGGGGGGGGGGGGGGAGAAAAGAGACAAAAAAAAAAAAGACAA
>NW_008794731.1:1260938-1285750 GCF_000699145.1 Aptenodytes forsteri | reverse complement strand
GGGGGCCCAGCGCCCACGCTCGGCGGGTACCCCTCCCGCCAGGCCGGGTGTGAAGGAGCAGCTGAGACGAATTGCAATACCTCCCACTCCTCTGCCCATTTGTTTCTTATGAATGCATAATGAATGCTAATGAATTCCTCACTTGGGGCATATGGTTAAGACATATAGAGCCTAACCTTGCTACAAAGAAGAAAGACCTTGATGTTACAAGATGGGGGAGGGCTGGGAGGAACCCAGCGATTCGTGAGCCGAGCTTGGGTCAGCGGGACTCATCCTGCTCCAGCCCAAGGTCTTGTTCAAACGCAAGAGCTACGGGACCTGGAGGGGGAGAGAGAAATGATTTACTTCCCTACTAAAGGAAAGGCAAACGGATGTCCATGGGTATGTTTTAGTGGCTGAGAGTTGCCATGAGGTTAAAAAAAAGGATTTCTCCTTTCTCTGGAGAATTCGGGGGTATCTGAAGGAAAAATTTTCACAGCGGTGCAGAGGGGAAATGGATACACAAAAATTCAAAAGCAATGTTGGAAAGGACCAAACCCACCCTCAGTTTGTGCTTCTTTATGTCCATTCAGCCCTTGGGCTTCTTGAGTGAAAGCAGCGACTGGAGGTGCCATGTAGCACCTGAAGTGAGGGATGGGTTTGTGCAATGAACAACCCTCCTCCAGAAACCTGGCAGAGCCCCAGCTCCCCACACAGGCGCTGTGCCCAGATCTGATCTGGTGCTTGGCCCCACCCATAAAACGGGACAATATCTGAGGGCTGACGGGGAGAGCAGGGCAGAGCAGGAGCGGTGCGAAAAGGCTGCAACAGCATCGCAAATAACAGCTTTGGAAATGGAGAGAAGGATGAGAGGGTTTCAAACGCTGAGGGATTAACAGGAGATGCAGCAGTGGGGCCCAAATGGCCGGCGTGACAGTGGGAGAGGCTCAGGATTGAAAGGCAGATGCCTCAGATGTGGGGATGATGATGGACAAGACCAACACAGCCACACCAAATCAAAGCAAGCGGCATGCTCTGGCTCCAAGGACCTTCCTCCCCTCAACCCCTATCCCTGCAACCTCAGTGGCCCCCTATGCTCCTTCAGTTGCATTCAGCCTTCCAAACATGGAGGTTTAGGGCTATTTTATACTCTGTACATAACCAAGTCATCCTCAAGGGACCGGCAGGTACGACACAGGAACCATGAGTAACCTCCACCCATCAGAACGGCAGTTGGTGGCACCTCAGGGCACCTCCAATAGCAAAAGACACCTACGTTCAGGGAACTGAATCCCACCCGGTGTGTCACAGGCTGGTTTAGTGGCATTATAGAAAGTCACTATAGGTCTGATGGTATCAGCGCAGGTTGGGACCCTGCAGCAGCATGAGTTCATGGACCTGCTCTGGGCTGATAGGTGAGCGAGAGGCTTGTGAGCGGATTTCTGCTTTCCTGCCTAGAGATCTCAGGTGCTAGAACCTCACGGGTTAGTGCTGCAAACCCTGGACTGTGTCCCAGCCTTTCACAACCCAATATATTTGGAAACTACTGTGAGACTTTCTTTTTAATTGGAAGAGCTAAAAACTTGATTCTCCAGACAACTTTGGATCTGGCCATGAAGTGCTGCCAGTACCCCAAAGAAGCAAACACTTACAGACCGAGATTTAAATGAGCTAGCTTAGATACCTGTAGAAACACAGATCTCCTTACTGGGCTATGTGCCAAACTACTCCTGGCTGAGTTTTGGGTCTGCATACAGCTCTTATCGCTCTGCTCTCAGTCCCAAGCCAGGCAGCACTAACTAGCTCCAGTATTCCTCCATGGGTTGCTGTCATGTCTGTGAGATATCAACAAACATGCACCCTGATGGCCTGTCCCCAAAGGGTTAGAAAACATCAAGGAAATACTCAAGGACTTTCAAAGTATTCAAAAAATGTCTGAAGAAACTTTCACCCACATCAAAAATTCTTTCAATACCAAAGACTGTCATAGGACCCTTTTGGAAACCTGCAGTGGGCAGATTTGTGAGCGAGTCCACCTCTCTCGAACAGCTGGGGGCTGAGCTGACATGTGAGCTGGATGCTCCACCATCGGCATTAGGACTTTGACCACGGTGGGTGAAGGCTTGTCCTTCTCTTTGCTATTTTCCAGCTAACTCTATCCACATCCCTAAATCGTAGCAGGAGCAATTAGATGGACACTTCTGTAGTACTCTGAGGCATTGCTGTCCTTTGCTGTCCATCTCATACCTTATAACTGGAGCTGAGATTGGTCAAAACAACATAGAAAAGCAGCGTTTGCCATAGCTTGTGACTGCTATTTATCAATGCATTTCCGAGAACAAAGCAGCCCAGGTACCTTACTGAGCAAGTGGTGAAAAACAGCAGAGAGCGAGCTGGAAAAATTTCAAAGTCCTTCTAAAAATTAAAATCTGAAAGCCAGCCAAGTCCCAGCAGCCGAGTGGAGGTGCGAGGCATTTAGTCTCTGGGGTGGGCAAAAGCAGCCGACTGCCGTATGCAGTGTGCATCAACACCTCTTGACACTTATGAATATGGGGCTGGTGCTGATGCCCACTTGGATGAAAGAACAGAGTGAGATTGCCAGCGTTGAAGTGGGTGGAAGGGAGGGATGATCTGTAGCAAGATGTTGGGTTTTCTTTAACTCTCTCTCACACAAAGAGCAGCCCATGCACCCGTTCGTCTGGGGTTGAGACGTGGAGATTTTAAAGACTGCAAATGTTTGAGTGTAGTTTAACTGAAGGATGGAGCCCATGGGAGGAGATCTGTACGGTTGTGTGTGCGACCGAACCACATGTGGACACTGGTACTCAGTGCTGGGGGAAAAAAGGTCTGATGGATTTCTTACAGCACTGACTTGATTTGTGGAAATGCTTGAGTTTGCTGGGAGCTGTGGTTGTTGAGCAACTCTGGAAACTCAGGCCCTTTGCATCTCCCGCAGTACTTTGCACACAAGTCAGCAGCAACCCCCAACTCCTGAAAAGCAGGGAATCATGCTGCCATTAAGCTTCCAAGCCTTGATGAGTTCTTTCTGCAAGCCCAGAGAAGATACTGTGATCACCTAAAATAGCTCTTTTCAATAAAAGATCATTGTAGGAACAAGAAGGTTTCAGGGAAAGCTGCTGATAAATGAAGCTCAGCTTGGACTATGTTTTAAATCCCTACACCATAAATACAAATTCATGCAGGTGGGGGCAGCTGGGGTGAGGGCTTGTGTCGTGGCAGCCTCATCAATGGACAAAGAATCTCTTTAGTTTGAAGTGCCAGCCTCCTTCACTTCCAGACTTCTCAGTTGTGGTTTCTGGCTTTTGCCAAATCCTAAACAAAACAACAAAGTAATCCCAACCTGCTCTGCTCTCCTTCCTGCCCCTCCTTCTTCTACCCTTGCAAGAGGCTTCCCCAGCAGAGCCCCAGGGGGCTGGAGCTGCAGCATCCCACTATAAAGCTTTTCCCACTCCCTCGGAGTCTACCGGGGAGCTCACCCAGGAATACTTCTCTCGTTACCACATTTGCATGACAGACGGCTCCGTTGCATTATCCACCTCTTCCCACAGAAGCCCCATCCATCCCTCGGGCATCCCGTGGGGATATCTGCTGTTGCAGGCTGCTTTCCACCCTCTCTCTGCCCACCCTTGCCCTCACTCCTACGTGCTTCCAGCAAAGCATCGCTTTGATACGTTGGGCCCGCGTTAACTTCTACTCATGCTAGCTCCTTCCACAATTTGTTTGAAATTTCAGGCCTCTGAGATGCAAAGAGTGAGACAGTCCTTTGACACCTGCGATGACCACCCTGTGCGGACACGCTCCAGCTTGGCTCCAAGCCCCCAGGCCCACCCCGGCAAGGGGCTTTGGTGGACAGGAGGAAGAAAGGAGCATCTCTCCGGGAGGGAGGCAGTCCTTACCCCAGCTGCAACATGCACCGTGCCTGATATGTTGTAATGACATGAAAATGAATAGAATAAACTGACTGAGTGGCATTGTTATTAACCTTTGTTACCTCAATAAATCACACCAAAGAGCAGCAATTACTCCCTTTTCTGACAAATACTGGTTACGCCGCGGATTGCCCCCTTGCTCATGGTCCCGTGCCCTCTCCCTCACTCTCTTTCACAACTGGAACCAGAAAGGTGTAGTACATATCACAGAATTGAAAGGAATAGGAATAATTTAATACCAGCTCATAAAGGCACATAACAGATAGCATGGGGCTTCCATGGCATCCATCTACTTCACTCTTAAACAACGTAGCAGGCTTTCCAGGGGCTCTGCACCCCTGGATGGATCCTGGTCCTGGCCCCTAAACCCAAATGCACAGCAGCAGTCATTAATCCATGCGTGCGCAGATATGATTATGTGCATTTCTTTTGCATCAAGCTTCGGATCTCAGGAATTACTGAATGAAAAGGCTGGAAAGTAAAATTTACCCTCCTCCAAACTCTGGTCCAAGGTAAGATTCAAGCTTTTGGCCCCAAATCAGGACCAGCAATCGGGCTGTGTAGCACTAACTTGGCTTGAGTTTTTGTCATGCACTCGTGTCAACACCGATACGAGTTTAGGAGTTTGATGTTGCTCCCATGCCAGCTAATTTCTGAGGTCAGTGCCATGCTTTCAGATCGATAAGTTCAGAATTTAGTCAGCACAAACAGCCTCGCAGCAGAGTGCTATCCTTGCATATTTAAAGCTATCTGGGAAGAGGACCTTTCAACAAAGGTATTCAAAGAGACTTAAAAATCAATCCTCGTTTGAAGAAACTGGCAAAGTATTGTAGCAACCATTGTTAAAATGCCTGGATTAATAATAAATCAGACTGGACAAATACTTTTTGCATTTTGTACTTTGTGGATTTGTTTTCACAGAGGACCTGGTTGTGGACATGAGAGTTGAAGACACGTTTCTTTGAAGAAAGACTCAGAATCACAATTCAATAAACTTAGAAGGACTTTTTGTAAACCTGGCAGAACCCATGTATTCTATTTGTTTGTACTGTTTTTTCTTCAGAAGTCCACAGAAGTCATTTTGGAGATTTTAAAAATTCCCTGGGAATTTCCAAAGTCACATATGCAGTGAAAACAGAGGGAGTATAATATTCAAATATCATGTCCAGTCTTGAAATAGTTTGAAACGAGAACTGAACAAAAGCTCTGTGGCCAGAAATAGCTGAAGTTCGGGTTCCTCCTGCAGAGGTAAATTTGCTCGTGCAGCATGTAGCATTCATCACTCCTGCCTTCCTTGTTACAGCTGCCTGCGTGAGTGCACCGTCTGCACTAACACCCCGCTCCACCGACCAGAAAATACAGAAGCAGTGCTGGGCTGGTTACTGTGCCAGGTGAAACCTTCCTTTTGAGATCGCTTTGGTAGGCTGTATTTGCTTTCTCATGCTCAGATTTTCATTAATCCAGCATGAAACACCAGTGTCTGATATCAGCACCCTCCGGTACAGGACCAGCGTCCCATGGGTATAGGTGCTAGACAAACACAGAAGACATAAGAGTGGCCCAAAAGCATGGGTGACCCTTACCTCTCTGTCTGGAAGACACTGAGAGGACAATAGATATGAGCGTGTGAATACCCTGAATAAATTCCATGGCAATGGCTTATTTCCTCCGATATCATTTCAGCAGTGTAACGGTATGTGGTTTTCACGCAGGGAACTACAACTGGTAGGACCAACGGGAAATATTCAGCTCTTTCTGAAGCGACTGCTTGTCTTGGTAGCTTTGCTATTGCTAGATCTGCAATGAGACCCAACCTTTGTTTTAGGTCAGCTCCAATCTAATTTAGGGAGGAATCTTTGTTGTATGGATGTCTGCGTGACTTATGTGCTCAGAGTTGATTTTACTCCCCCAATCTTATTAAGGACTTATTATAGAGTGAAGACTGCTGCAGAGTCCATGAGGGTATGGGAGAGGTGCCCTTTATTGCTAGCGAGGGGTACGTGTGCGAGATAGGAAGAGTGAAAGGGAAGTAAACCGGACATAAATCATCCAGAATGCCAGCCAGCAGAGCCTAAAACCCACGGAAAAGCAAGATTATTTTCTTTCTCTTTTCCAAAGAGCAGAGGATCTGACCCAAACTCTGACAGCGAGTAGCGACTTTAGCAAGCATCAGGCGCGCAAGAAACGGTACAGGACCTCTTCCCGACCAACCTCGGCAACCTAGTTTCTGCACTTTCATTATCCTAAAATAATCCTTCCTCTCCTGCCTCCCCCACTGCTTCTGAAGAAAGGAGGTGGGATTTTGTCATTTCCATCAGCATGAGAGGAGCGGGGCTCATTTGGGGACGAGGTGGCTGGAGCCCACATTTCCTTCCCTTTCTTTTCCGCTGGAGCATGCGACAGTTTGCGATGGGAGGACCGGGCGGCTGCAGGAGCAAAGTTGTAAAAAAAACCCCACCCAGTCCCACATCACAATGACTTTTCTCAGATGATAAACATAATAATAAAACTCCTCCTAGTAGCCAATATGATGCTAATGCTTCTTAGCTCTGTCAAAAGTGAAAACAGCTCCTTGCTGTCAATTACTGGAGGGACAGCTGGAGTCTCTCCTCTCACTGTCAGGATGCAGACATATTGCATGTCATCGAGAAGGTAACAAATTCACCAGGACAGCATCACCATCTGTCACCAACAGAGACACCGCCGAAACAAAGGGTCAGGCTTCGGCGCAGAGCTCGGGCCTGATCTTACCCCGTCGCTCGTCCTTCGCTGCGAAGCGGGCTGGCGCAGATGGAGGTGCCCCCCAAAGCCCCGCATCCGTCCCGGGGATACACGGGGGAGTTTCGGTTTATAAACCGAGGGGACAAGCTTTGAGTTTTGAAATGATCGTTTTCGCCAGCAAACCTCGTGCTGGAGCCTCCAGACCCTGCTGATGGGTATAAGCCACAGCGTGAAACACCGTCTGGTTTAACACTGTCCCTCACTCAGTTTCCATCTCCAAGCGCAACGTTTTCCAGTGTGACCTCCTTACGCGCGGGGCATCTTCCTACGCGCACGAGTAGATGCATTTGGGCTACTTGCAGGAGTAGAACAACACCCACGGAGGGCTGGGGGATCAGGCTGTAAGTCGATTTGTTTGGGGCCAGATGGTTGATTCCCCACATTATTGAAGTCTGACTGCCCTGGATCCGCTCTCGTGGGGAGATGCTCGCCCACCCCGGGGAGGCGCTTACAGTGGTCCAAACTCTACACATGATCTAAAACCCAGTAAAACGACAAATAATTCTGTGATATGTTTTGAGGTCATTTTCAGTATTTAACCAGCTCTCCAAAAACTTCAAAAAATACTCTTCAAAAAACCCCCTCAATTAAGAATGCCATTTTTTAAAAACATGTTTTTGAAGATGCTGTTCAGGAGAATAGTGTAAATAATGTAAGCAATTTTTTTCTCTAGCATATATTGTTGTGCTATTTAAAAATAACCCACATAACTCCATTCTTTCACTCAAGATGAGGCTTATTTCCAACTGATGATATGCTAATTATTTCGAGAGCAAAGTTTATTTTTCACAGAAAAATCATTGTACTTAAAAATCACGTAGAGTGTTGAGACTTCGGATGAGTCTGAAAGAAAGATGTTTCTGCAAAACTAGCCCAATGTGACAACGCAACATGTTCACGTAGCTCCTGTGCTCGTGTTACAGTATTAATTTGGGATACCCTGCGGCTGCTGGCAAATGCAGCACTGTGGGGTCCAGCTGACATCTGGGGATACCCTTTGGGTTTCCAGAGTCAGATGGCAGCTTTCCTGTTTGCTATCAGTTGCAAGATCCAGGACTTACAATTTATATTCTTAAATATCTCAGGTGTTATTTAGAAGTTAGCCCAGGAGTCAGTCTGGTGAAGGAAATGAAGTTACCTGGAATTAAATAACACAATTCATACTTCAGCAGTCATTTGGATGCTGCTTTGCTCTGGTCCTGCAGGACTTCCCTGGAAATCCTGCCTCCCCCCTGCTCTGTTGCACAGTAATAATCCAAAATAAGCACAACTGAAATCTGATCTTAATTCCAAAATGCAGCAAGAAACTGGACTCGCTGATGCTCTTTCCCGACTTGCACTACTTCTGCTGAGATTTACAACCAGCACACAGTCGTTCAGAGAAAAAAATGTTGCTGCAGACATAAGGATATGTTTCTAACAAGGAGAAATAGCCCATCCTCTAGTCACAGGCCTATATGCCAAAATTCATTTCATGCTTTAGCTACGATAAATGACAACCGATTACCCTGAATCATACAAAATAACTTTTAAAGAAGTTAGAACTGCTGTTTCCCCCCCTTCCCAGCACCATTTCATTTCTCAAACCCAGGACAAACATCTCCAACGCGTAGAGGCAGAGCACGGAGCTGCAAGGCTGTGTCCCCCATCCTCCCCTCCACCCCTTCTTTCTCCCCCGGTGTTTACGGGCTGCCTTGGGATTTCTCGCTTGACTCTCCTCCAAGGTTATGTCAAGATTGCCGTGATGTGGAAGTCACGGGATACTGCCAGCAAGAGGCTGGAAATGAGATTCGAATTGCTGCTGGCGGTCCTCCCTCCCTCCCTCCCGCCCCGCTGCGCCCTTGTCCTCTCCCACAGAAATCAGGAGATGCTTGGGGGAGCTGCAAAACTTCCACACCCGGTGCCGTATAAAGCCGCATGAGTGAAAGGAGGAGGTTTGTAAACTGGTTTGGGAGAACGGCTCGTATTCGAGAAAGGAAGGCAGTGGTTGTCATTCTCGTTAGAAAGGAGGGCACGAAACGGTCCCGTGTTCACCACCGTGACCCGGGGGCAGGTGGTTTGGGCTGCGATTGCTGCCTTCATCTAGACCCGTGCTAGTCTCTTCTCTCAGGGAGGACAGAGGCAACTCACTCGTTGCACAATTTCCACAAAACCCACTTCCCTGAACTCCCACCATTTTTGGAGGTGGTTCTTTGGCAGACTTTTAGATGGACTCTACTCTGCAGCTCTCACTATTTTCATTTTGCTGGGAAGAGCAGACAGACCAAAAATTCAGTTGTGACTCCTCTAACAAAGCCGTTCAGGGAGGTCTTTTCCAATACACCAAGGGAGAGCTGTGATCTGGATCTCCACGGTGGAGCTGAGGCCATTGGGGAGGCTGTGACAGAGCAGGGAGTTGAGTCCTGAGGTCTCTTGAGCTATTTCTCTGCCCCTCAGGACATCCTTCATCCTCACCCCTACGTGGGACAACGCCTTCCACTGAGCAAATCTCCCCACAGAGAACCAAACCCGGGCAGTTTGCTGAATCTCAGAATCTGACCTCTAAATTTGAACACGATCCTGCCTAAAACCAACCTCAAAAAATTCATTTAGGAAATCACATCAAAGAGGCGCTCCTTGCGGAGTGTCCTGCTCTGCTTTGAAGAAGTCATCTCTGCACAGAAACCGCCTCATTTAAGCTGCAAGCTGCAGGTTTAACGGCATTGAACAGATGAAGCCTGGGCCACACACTTGGGATGCGGACAAGGTTTTAATTCTCTTGTTTGCAAAGGTTTCTGCAAACCAAAGCAAATCCTGCCCTGGCTGCCTGGCTTAGTTTGCCCTGTGATAGGCTTAGAGCGGTATGAGGGTATTTTATCTTTATGGCTACATAAGAAAAAGGCCAAATGATCAAATGCTCCACGTACCCCTCTCTAACTCGGTCCATGCTGGGCGGCTGACTTCACAGCCGGAGCTTGCCGACTTTCACAAAGCCCCGTGTAGCTATTTTGGAACTAGAGCTGATCTTTATGCATTAACGTGGACCCAGATTTTAGAAGAAAACTCACATCTCTTTTGAGCTGCTGCTCAGAACATTTTGCTTTCTCGATCGCTCTGCCTGCAGAGCCCTGTAGCCACCACCAGCAAAAGAGAAATGAGAAACCCGATGCTGCTCCTTTATTAAACAGAGTGGAAAACTTCAAGAGAGAAAAACTTACCCTGAAAGCAATATCTGCACTTAGATGTTGTTCGGCAAGTTACTGCAATATAGAGGCTTGTCGAAATACAGCTTGTGCTGCTGTCCTGAGCTTGCATTTAGGTGGTGCCCCAACATCACATGCTATAGCAAGGCTCTGTAAGTGGCACTGTATATAAAAATTGCTTCTCCCTCCAGTGAAATGCAGCTGTCTCTGGGGTGGAGAGAGCAGCTGATAAAAATGCAGTTGTTTCATTAGTTTGGACAGGGAATGGAAAAAAATTGGAGCGCTACAGGGGAAGTCAGGTGGGAAGAACCCGATCTGAGGAGCTGCCCAGAATGGTTCTAGGGAAAGATTTTTTGTTTGAACACAAATGGCTTTTCAGCATGGAATTTTGGCATTGGCCACATTTTTCTTGCCGAAACAATTGTGACATTTCCATTAAAACTTTTCATTTCAACTCATGATTTGATTCAGTCCATAAAAAATCAGCAAACGTTCCGATATATCTCATAAAAGTCATGCACATCTTTGAAGAAATACATGAAAAAATATCTAAATCCGGTAAGTATTTTGGAAATTCTGGGCTTTCCCAGTAACTTGACCAGCTATAGTGAGCAATAAGCAAATGGGACGTTACAGTTGTGTCTCTGAGGACCCACAAACAGGGAAGATGTTAGCTGAGAGGGGTTATGAAGGACTGCACGCTGCAGCACAGCTGAGCCAAGGCACGTGGGCTTGTCCAGTACTGGTTCAGAAGCCTGTTATAAACCGGTAAACTTTTTCACCACAGTTTCTATAAAATGGAGCAACAACAATTGTGCCAAAAATATGTATTGGTGTAAGTGGTGTTAGAAAACAGGGTTACCTAGTGTACAACAAATCTGTCTCCTCTGGTCTCGAGTTATCAAAGATATCTCATGACTAAATACAGAAGAAGCATATACTTTGTGTAGGTGATAAGTTTTGGGACTCTGGGGCATGGCCCACACTTAATCAGTGTTCCCTGTATCCATTTTGTCAGCGGTTACTGATAAAAACATATTTTCTAGGAATGCAATTGTTCAGTCCTCCTATGTGACCACAATGTATGAGGTGAGCAGGCCAGGGCAATGGTCCCAGAAGTATTTTTCTATGCCTTGAATATCCATGATGATAAACAGTGATGGACACAATTTAGTGCACTTGCTAGCAATTAACTTTTTTTTTTCCAGTCAATCAACAAATTAGTTTTCTAACGCATTGGACGTACTAGAGATGTGTATTTCTAGGATTTTTGTTTTGTTTTGTTTTGTTCCAAACCATTTCCCACGTCAAGTCCAAGGGACTTTGCTCTACTGACACCCAGAAGACAGAGATTCATGCTCAAGACTTGGGGCAAGATTTATCAAAGGCAAAATGAGTAGATTTTTTTGACATTTCTCCTTGGTGCACTGTATGACCACTTTCACCTCTTAATGAGCAATACTGACGGTCACTGCAAAGCGACTGCACTAGGACTGAAGAACACCCTCCCCTTCTGCTCCATTTGAGACGGTTCAAAATGAGACGGAGGGAAGAAGCAGCACACATTTCCTCACATATACTATGTAAAAGACCAAGTACACAGCTAATGATTTTTTGTTTTAAGATAGTATCTTTCCATAAAGGTAGATCCATAGCTGAAATTTGTTGTTGTAGTTTGGTATTTCTGTTTTAATGAAACTCAGTTTCACAGGCAACTTTGCACGCGAAATGCAAGTGTGTCTTATCACACAGTCTGTGTTCATGAAACCGCCAGGACCGGGAGCCGTCAGGGGATGCACAACCACGCTGTCTGATCTGTGCTTTTTTTTGTTCTCGTGGGCAAAATTCTGCCAGTTGCAAACTTTCCATTTCAGTTATTTACATGCAGAAGCTAGTATGTGATTTTGCAGAAGAAAAAATAGCTGTTTTTTCTTGTCCCCTAGTACTGAGATTTTTTCTTTTTTAAGTCTCACAGATCTAGATGCAGTTTACACTAAAAACCAAAGAGAATTAAATACCTGATGTACTCAGGCAAGTTCAAGAAATCATTATTACAATTTTAAAAGTTTTACTTGCAGCTAAACTCCTTTCCTCTCCAACAGACAGGGACTAACCACATCTACAGACTCAGAGGTGAATTTTTACTGCGATTTTTAAAATATCTGGGCACCTGAAGGTGCATATGGGCACACTGTGATTTTTGAAAGCTCTTGAATGTCGTCTTTAACAGCAGATAAACGCCACAAGTTTTGAACGTTGCACTAGACATCTATATGAATTTTCAGGCAGAGAAGAGTCTTTACAAATATGGGCTAATATTTGTAGGGATTAATATAGAAGAATATAGACAAATACTCTTCTGAAGATGGTCGCTTTTGAAAATATTATCTGGAATCCTCAATAGTTTTAACATTTAGTTCGCTTTGGTCGAGTGTAAAAGACAAAATGGGGGCCTGGACCTTACTCAGGCTTTCCTACCAAGTAGCTCCACCAAATTAGGAATTTAAACCCAGTCTGAAACAGCACTTTGTCTGCATTTACAGACGTATTGCCCCAGGATAAGAGATGTAATTCTCTGAAATGAAGAAAATTAAATCATTACCCTCTTCACCCAAGCCTTTTTGCTGTTGGAAAGTTAGTTTTGCATTTAATGAATATGGGCTCATGTCTTTCTAATGAGTATGAGATAGCTGATGTAATTGAAAACTTAAGCAGGAAAAAATCATTACAAGTTTTTTTTTTTTAATTAATATATTTTGTATATTTGTGTTATGAGTGATAGCTACCAGTAGCGTAACGGGGATGGAAAACCACAATCTACTCAGCAGGCAATTCAAAAACATGTGTTGGAATAGGAGATTCCCCAGATTTCACCTGCCTGAAGGAAAGCAGCTGGAGGAGAGTTTTCTGCTGTACTTCCCTATGTCTCTGGGAGATCCTAGGCATTTCCTTATTCCCGCCTTCCTCCTACTTCTTGCCACTATGAACTTGTTCTCACATTTTTTGCTCTCCCTTTTTCCGACGGGAAACACCTCCTCTGTCCCTTGTTCTCCAGGACTGTCAACCGACCTGACATTTGGGAAAAGCATCTGCAAATGGAGGGATGGGCAGGGGAGAACAACTCCCGGGCTGGCATCCCTCCACAGTCACATAAATGCCTGCTCTCCCAGACTGGGCTGTATTTCAGGCTGGGTTTTTACCTTCCTTAGGGCCAGGAACTAAGCAAGTGCCCAAGAAAATCCAGGGGAGAGCTGCTGCTCAAGGACCATGTTTCTAAGATTGCAGTGATGGCTGTAATCTGGACAAAGAAAAGACTCTGGCATGCTCTGCTCATTGTTCAAACCTTCAGCCGATGTCTTTGGAGCTCCAAAGACTAATGGGACTGATTGTCACTGTGTTCCCATGTATGAAATTGAGGATGGAAACATGCATTTTTAATAATGAAGGGACATCGAGAGGAAGGGCAAAGGAGGTGCTGGGGAGAGAGAAAGGTGGTTCATAAGGTCAATGTGATTCATAACAGATCCATAAATCTCTACCATTAGCTGGCAATGCTTTTCTCCATCTTTTTTGATATCTTTCCCCAGGTTTTGATAATTCCCATCAGCCCCCTGCACATTTACCGCTGGATGCCAGCCTTCATCCACAGACCCATATATCATTTCCAGACAAAGATTTTCCTCTCTTAGCTCTTTGTTTTCCTTTGATCTTTCACTAATAGTTAGATATTTTGTGTGTCCTTGCTCTCCCATGAATAGCTTTTCTTGGCTGCCACCATCCACAGCAAAATACCTGTCATTAACCCCACTTTAAACCCCGGTATCATTCTCCTGATAGTTCCTTCCATACTCCCCGTGCAAAAAAATTCCTCCTCATTCTCATTTCAGAGACCGTCCTTGAGATATCCTCTCTAATTTCACGAACAAAATCAAAAGAGAGAGAAGGTAAAACGATTCTGAGAAGCGCTCACTGCGGGGAGTTTTCCTGGAAAGCCCCATTCACCTATTTACGGATGCTGGCTATCGCAAGGCTGTGTTTGTGCAGTTAGCATCGGGCTCCACGCACCACCTTGTCCTCATGGAAGAAGGTTTCCAAAGTAGCTGAGAGCGCAAGTTAAGAGCATAAAAAGATATTTCTTTGCAAACTGCAGAACTGATTGAAGATTTTACCAGCCTCCAGCTTTTCTTTCCTTCCTGCCAACAGCCGGGAGCGTGCGAGTGCTCCCTAATCAGTTCCACGTGGTCATCCATCTCCTACCTGCAGTCACTGGCAGTTTAAACTAACCTGGCTGATTTTGCCCGAAGTGGATTAGGGAGTGCACATACCAACACTCCTACCCGCAGGGCTGGTAATGGACAGCTGGGGAAAGTTAATGTCTTCAAGTAGCATCACTTGATCTGGGAGAGGATAAATGTCTGAAACAGTAGCCAAGGGTTATGTCCTGATCCCGGTGCATAATTTATCCACAAATTGGCTTTCTGGAAAGAGGCAGGAGTAGAAAAACACCACTGTTTCCAGGCAGATTGAGCTGAGATATAAGAAGGTTGCAACTCTACTCTGGAGCTAGATCTGGACAGCGATTTTTGTGCTCTTTGTTTCCATGAACGCCCAATTTAAAATCAAATGTCAGTCCCTACTAGCTGTTCGGATTAGAACAGACGCATCTGGAAACCACGTGTTGCCCTGAAAGCCACCCAAGCTGGCTCCGAAGTTGAAGACGAGGGTGGAATGTTCTTATCCCAGAGCCAAGGCTGTCGCTGCGTGAGCACAAAAGGCAGTTGGTAGGACATCAGCTTGTGGGAGTTTCCTTAGTTACCATAAGGAAAAGTTAAATGTCACAGTCTCCACTGGATCCAATCTACGAGAACAGAGATGATTTATTTGAGCTCAGATCTGGGGTTAGCCACTGATCTGAACGTGAGGCTGGAATATGGACCATGCAAGAACAGTGAGTTTGTTGTTTCTAAGGTAAAACTAGAGAAGACGAGGCAGCAAGTTTTAAATGAGGTTGGGAGATCATGGTCTCCCTGATCTATGATTTAATTTGTCTTCACCAATATTTTAACACGCGTAGCTTGCTCGTATTAGCTAAATTTAACTAAGAAATTGTATATCTGAGGAGAAAAGAGGTGCAAGATCTATGAAGCAGCGATTCTGGTCTTACCCTCGTTTCAACTTTCTGGTGCCATCAGCGTGATCTGGGTAATATCTGATGATTTGAGGTGACAGCCAGCACTCGGATGCACCGAGGTGGGATTTCCAGGCACACTGACCTGCGTCTCCCCACGCCTCCGCCACCCAGCAGGCAGCATCGCCTAAACCTTGCACCTCGCACTCATTTCTCTGCTGACCAGAAGCAAATCAAAAGAAGAGCCTGGTTGAAATGTTACTGGCAATTTAACAAGATGCTAATGCCACTGCCAGTGCCGAGACCTTCGACAATATTTTTTCTCAGCCTAAAACCCACCCTTTCAAAAGTCAGCACCATTTTAAAGAGGCAGAGGGAAGAAAACGGTACTCATTAATCATTCTGCCACGACAACACTACGGGGTGATTTCTGCTCTACACCTTTTCTCACAACAGTATGCAATTTAATTGCTTTTAAAAAAGCTTTAATGATACAGACCAAAAGCTGATCTTAGCAACATCTTTTCTACTTCAGTGGAATTAAGGACACAGTTGGTAGTTGACAGAAATGAGCGACTGAACCACTTCAGAAAAGGCAAATATCTCTCAAACCTCAGTCAGGCTAAATACGACATTTTCTGCAAAGGTCCAGTAAAACACCTTCTATCTCTTCTGAATCCAAAATGCCTTTTAACTTTCTGTCTGGCCAACGTATATCATTTCAGAGTGTTTTGACCCAGGACCTTCTTGTCCATTAGAAGCTCTCTCTGAGGGGCAGGTTTTAGAGATGAAAAGAGGATGGAGAAACAGATGCGTGGTTAGTAAACTGAAAAGACAAAACGAATGAGGACACTGATGGAGTGCCAGAGAGTCTTTATAAAAATTAAGAGTCATAGACCACCAGGTGTTCAAATAAATGTGGTGTGTATCAGCAGATCCAGCTTTTCAGCAGCACTCAGCAGGCGGGGTGCCAGTTACACAGTGGGCACTTCCCTAGGATTGCGATAGATGCCAGGAAGTCGTCCGGAAAAATCAGATTATTATAAATGCATCAGATCTGGAGCTGGACTTTTCTGCAGGTCTGACCTAGATCACAAGTGCTTGAAACTGCAATCCTGTATGGATATTGCAGAGAGTTAATAAGATGGGGCGGTGTATGCAGACAGGGTATGCAGACTCCTTTGATGAGAAAACATGTCCAAAAGTCAATGAGTGACTTGTGTATTTGTGCCACCAAGTATAAAGGACTTGTTTTAAGAGTGATTCAGGTCACTTCTGCTGTCACTACTTGCAATATGTGTGCACGCACGAAGTAATGAGTGGGCTTTACCTGCAAAAGGGACAAGCCTGTGACATGTGCGGTCCTGGAGATGTCTGATAAACACACCCCACACAGATTACTAAACGCATCCATGCTTTTATATCACTGGACTTTGTGACCAAATTCTCTGATCTCAGAATGTCTTTTTCTCCCTGTGTGGGATTTACCACCTATTTGACAACTTCTCAGCTTCTGAGATGGTAGAGCTGGACAGTCTAGTTTTAGCATGCCTTCTCAGGGAGGGCTTTACTGAAATGTCACGAGGATTTCTACCTTTTTTGGATTTGGAGGAACAGTGCCTTTCCCATGTCATTACCAGGAGAAGGAGAATTTCTGAGCACTGGGGTAGGAACAGGCTGAAGCAATGGCATCACAGGAGCGAGAAAGCTGACCAGCACTGCAAGTGGAAGCCAACCCCTTGAGAAAAGTGCTCAGAATTCAGGCTGGAGGTACGAAGAGGATGAAAAATGTCACTTGTTGGGAAGGAGGGGAGAGAGGGGAAGAATGCAATTTGTGAATAAAGAGAAAGGCCTTGTTCCATGCAGCTTTGCCTCTGGAAAAGCATCTGTGACCATCTTCTCCCAGCCAGAAATGTGCACCATGACTCTATCCAACCCACGCAACATGCTCTGAGTCGTAGGTTTGCATCTGTTCTTGTTCACAGTCTCAGCAGAGCTAAGGCCAATTTAGAAAAGATTACCTTTCTAAGATAAAAGACCTTGCTTTCTCTAAGAGCTTTGCAAGAAAACATTATTTGATACAGGAATGCAAACAACAAACTTACTGGAAAATATTTACCTCAATGGAAAATGTTACTCTGCTCATGTATCATAGTGCTACGTTACTTTAGATAGCACCTTAAAAATTCCTCTGGGATCACTTTTCTTAAAGGGATGAATTTCAGTGTTGATGGGGCTGCCTAGGATATTTTCAATACAATCTACAGACATGAGTGATTCATTAGATTTAAAAAAAAAAAATTATGCTTTGGGAGTTGCAGGTCATGGACAGGTTTCCCTTTTGAACCAGGATTGCCAGTGAGGGGGTTGACACCACTCTGTGCTGCTGTTTTCCAACCCTTGCAGTCTATGACCGAGAAGAACACAAGCACTGCCTAGTTTGTCCCATGTAAAAGCCCCAAGCTTGGCGAACCCAGGGAATTTCATTATTGCTCAGGGGTTTATATGGGAGTGGAGAGCTCTGAGGGCCAACGGCCCAGCCATGCTCCAAAAGAACAAGAAGCAAAAGCTGCTTTTTAGGTGAGCTGATATTTTTAGCTAGCGAGAGAAAACAAAGAAGCGAGGTAAGGTCATAGAGCAGGTCGATGGCAGGAACAGAAATAGAGAACAGATCTCTCTCCTTCCCAGCTGGTGCTCTATTCACAACAAGGTCTCTCCAGCTGGAGCAAAGCCTATCCTAGAAAATTTGGCCCCATACATGCTAACTTTCTTCCTATGGCTTTTATTTCATAAAGGGGATTCAAGGCTCACTCTTGTGTCACAGTATTAGTTTAATGTACATTTATTTTGTATACATTATCTTTCCTTTCAAGCACTGCAATATGTCTGAAAACCAGAGATGGAAAGAGATAACACATTAGACACAGTAATTCCCAAAGAGGCAGCTATGGTGTGAAGAACATTGAATTCCCATATGATATTATTATATTGCCTACTTTGCTGCACAGTGTTACAGTAAGTAAGGGGATTATCTGCTTGTCTCCCAATATATAGACGAGGAACAGAAAAAAATAAAAAAATAAAAAGAATCGCTTTTGTTTCAGTAGTTCCAGTCTATTTGCCCACAGGAAGACAAAATCCTGCCTATTCAAAATACTCTCCCCCTGCAGCATCACCTTCTTTTCACAAGAAAGCATCTCTGTCTAACCAAAGGGAGAAAGGAGAGGTAGAGCAAGCTTGGAGATGACCCAGACATTCATCATTATAACTTACACAAGCGTCTCCTTTGTAGGGTAATAAGCCTTTAGATGGACATTGCCCTTTGGAGCTGGTGCATCTTCCAGGGCTTGTTCCTACCCTGAGGGTTTGAGCCCTCCCTGATTGCTTCAAGGAAAGTCAAAGAGGAGAGCATCCCAGAAACTGGAGAGAAGGTTTAGGTCCTGTAGTAGGAATAAGGTTAGATTCAGATGAAGGTATGTGTCTGCGACCATGAGAAAGGTACAGGCAAAATATTTCCAAGTTTTTCAGATGTTCCTTTGGACACCGGCTATTGAGAGAAAAGCAAAGGGCAGGGCTGTGCCAGCTCTCTTGCTTCAGGAAAGGACCTGCAAAGCGACCAGAAGAGCCTCCACCTTTCTGAAAGCCCACTCATCCAGCTGCAAGGAAATGGAGCACAGCTGGAGAGGATGGGCCAGCACTGGAGCAGTTCAAGTGCTTCAGCATCTGGATAGCTGGGGCTGCATGAACTCTGTCTACAAAATGTCACCTTGTGCCGAAGGCAAACCATATGGGCTGGATGCTGCAAGGTAAGGAGCAGAGATCGTTTCCTCAAAGGTGCCCAGCTCCTTCCAGGATCGGGTCCTCTCACCTGACGTGCCATTCAGCCTCGTGTCTGACCTAGTAATTAAGATGTCCTTCCTTGTCTATTAAGTATGGAAACCCTCTCCCTCTTTACCCCAAACATTAATTTAGAAAGCAAAATGCCAGAGTGACTGCCTCCCTTGTGTAATTTTTTCCCCCTTCAGATTCCCTTGCTTCCTTTATTTAGTGCCATCAGAAAACAATATGGTTTCTTTCATTGTCTTCTATTAAGACTTCCAAGTGAGGGGGGAGATTATTACTGTTCCAGCGTGTGACGACATAATAGGCTCCTGTCCCAGAAAACAAAAGTCTTTGCAAGACGATAAAGAGACAAGTCCTACTTATGATGTCACTGAAAAGACAGTAGTAGAAATAAAGGAAGGAAGGGGGGGAAAAAGATAAGAATAAACATCTGTATATTGGGAATAACAATAACATTTGTTCTGCCTTTTATTTCTGAAAGCTGCCTTAAATTGTGCCTTGTACAGAACAGAAAAGACTTTTTGTGTGTGTGTGTGCGCACAGATGCATTTATAATAATAAAAAAATCCATTGAAATGCAAAGTTTAGGATTTCCCCCCTCCCCCTCAAAAATAAAAAGATCAAATAATTCTTGACAAAGAAAACCATTCCGGTTCTATTTTTTTCCTGATATTCTCAAGTTCTTCCCCTTTTTTAACCATGCAGAGCAAAATGTAGGATTCTTTTCAAAAGAGAAATGTGTATATTTCCGGAAATATGCTTTAGGTGGTATAATTAATAAAGCATGTGAACAGCAGGAATGAGAAATATAGGAACTGATTTGCCTTCAGTGCCGGTACAACTTGGATGATGGTGGAGTCACTCCTCACTCATGGGCTTTTTCCCAGAGGACAAGGCAGGGAGGATGCTGGGTTCGGAGCAAGTCACGGACACGGTGCAGGGATCCCTGTCCCAAGTGCCAAGTGGCTGCACCTGAACCGCACAGAGAAACGCTGTGCAGAATCGCGAGCCTGAGTCCCAGCAGCAGCACGGTTGTGTTCACAGTGCGAGGTGCTCGAGCTACGATGCTGCTTGGGCACGACGGCAGTGCTCCCAGGGGCGCCACAACCCAGCCACACCGGGGGCTCTGCACCATGCTGTGTTTTCTACTTGGTCATAGCAATGAATCGTGCTGCCAGTGGCCTCCACGGGGACATTCTGGCTTTATACCAGCATATCTGGGTTTATACCAGCAGTATTTGTCCCTCTGTTTAGAAAAGAAGGGGGAAAATATCTTTATAGTTTTAACGTTACTTTGAGTTATGTATCCCAGCCACACCGGGGGCTCTGCACCATGCTGTGTTTTCTACTTGGTCATAGCAATGAATCGTGCTGCCAGTGGCCTCCACGGGGACATTCTGGCTTTATACCAGCATATCTGGGTTTATACCAGCAGTATTTGTCCCTCTGTTTAGAAAAGAAGGGGGAAAATATCTTTATAGTTTTAACGTTACTTTGAGTTATGTATTAGTTCGCATACGGCTTGCTGGCCGCTGGTTGCAAGGTGAGATCATGAAGTACTCTGTTTTATAAAGAGGGAAAACAAGGCACTGCAAGTCTCTAGCAGTGCTGGCAGAGGTCGCTCACTGGGTCTGCGGAGATCCCGAAGCAGAAGGACAGATCAGAGCACGACAAATCACAATCCCGTGTAAGGAGCCACAACATCGTTTCCCACAACTGCTGTTGTGGGGACTGCTAATCGTTGTTTCTCACGGATTGCCGTAAACCCCAACGTAATCAGCCTCATTGCATCAACTGCTCTAATGACTATTTCTTGCTCTTGAAGGCGGCATTATAACAAAGGTGGGCATTATTTGATAAATAGAACCAAACTATGCATTTACATCTGATTTACCTTCTCAGAGCACGGTTATTCCTAAGACTTGCGCAGTGTTATTAGATCTATATGCAAGTGTATTAATAATAACAATTGTACTTGCAATTAATTTTAAAGCCCACCATCAATCTTCCTTAGAATTCAATCTGATGCACAGCCAGAGGGAAGGGACGTGTGCACTGAATTTCATTTTAACCCCTTCCTTTTTTGTTTGCCAACATTGGATTTACGGTGAATAATAAACCACCGCGGCTATTGCATTTCCAGGCCAGACATGAAGAGTTAAATTTGCCGTTGCAGGGAGATTGGACATCATCAAAACCTAAAATATCAATAAGTAAACAGAGGAGAACAATGCGTTCCTCTCTCACGTGACTGATGTTACTAGTGGAATTAGGAATTAACTACAAGATTAAAGCCACCATTTTAATTCATCAGACAAAGCTGGTTATCTGTACAGCCATCGTAAGCAGGTGGCCAGCTTGCTAGCTACCATGGACACAACGGCCAGTATAATGCAAAGTGGACCGGGAGGTAATAATTCAGCCGATAACCCCTGACACACTTATTCAGTTGCTAATTCGCTCTGCGTGCAGGAGCTGTAACCAGCATTTAAAGATGTGCTATGATATTTAAAGCCTAATTTATTCTCTTTATTAAAAATGATATCAAACAATATTTCACTCTCCCTTTTGGTGAAGATTAACTGTTTATGATCCTTGTGTATTACGTGGGGCCATAACCATTATTCATGTCAACTGTTTGGCTGGGGCATCTGAGGCCCTTTAGATTAGTCGTTTGGCGGTTATTTGTTAAAGCGGAGGAGGTATCATGGAAGGAAACAGCCTCAGTTCTGAATCAACTTTATGCCAAGTATTAAAAACATTTATTTGAATTTGATTATTTACAATGAACTTTATATTTTGATGCTTTTTACCACAGGTAGAGACATATTTTCAAATCTGAGTACAGAAGATTCGTTGTTAGATTCATTTAACACCCACTTTTCCATAACTGGATTCTTCCTAAAACCATATATTAGACCACTATCTAAGCAGCTACACTTCCCAGGTGTCCCAACATTCAGCAACTTGTAAGATGCATCATTGGTGCGAGCAGGTAGCAAATAACATGTTCAGACTGCACCATCTGAAACCCCCCACCAAGACCTGGATGAGCCGTTGGGCATCAGTGTTTCCAGTTTCCCTGGGGAACGGATTTACTTTTTCTCCTCTGGATTGTCTGGGACATTTCCTTGGGCATCTTTTTCCTTGCACAGAAAGCAAACCTCACTGCTCATGTATTTTAGCCTACAATGACCAGTGCTGATCCTCCAGGTACTCCACAGGTCCTCTGAACTAGCCCAGTTGAAAGGAATCATAAAAGTCATATAAACACGTGTGGAGTACCATTGTAATGGCTAGGGAATTTCTAGGGAAATAAGGCTATTTCTTTTAGTTGCTTTAGTTAATGAAACATCATTATTAAAGCAGGTGCCTCCTGTTAAGGAGGTGAAGTTTGAGATAACAAAACGTAATTAATGTAGAAATAGTAATTAACTGTCCTTCTAAAATGCAATGAAGAGTAGTGAATGGAAGTTATAAAGCAAGGTAGCACTACCTGCAAGGGTAAAACAGAACACAACCTCCCCCAAACTTTCTACGGAACGGGAATTGAGCATTAATGGAACAATACTGCAATGTAGAATTGTGAGTGGGAAGAGACATTCAGACTCTAATTTAGACACAATCACAGAAGCCGTAAGTGCCTGGGACTCTCTTTGGCTTGATGTTGGTCTACAGGATTTCAGAGATCGCTTCTAGCCGCATTTATGATTTGAGGGCACTACGATAGTTAAACTGCATTGCACATCCCATGCCTCCTTTTCATTCATTTGTATCTCCAGATTTTCTAAATTTTAACCCACAGAGAGTTCTTTGGTTTTTTTGTCTGCCATAAAAACCCACCGGCTCTGGAGGGATTCTGCTGGCTTGTCATAAAAGGCGCAGATGTTAAGAGCTTCCCGTGAGCGGCAGCGCCGGCTCTGCGGGAGCACGCAGCTCCATCCCGCGCCACTGCAAATCTGGAACAACTCCGCTAACTTCAGCATGCTGCACCGATGCTGCGGGGAGCAGAATTTGGGCCACTGACTGGAAACAGTAGGACAGTATGTGGTTTTTTGCTGTAAAGCTAAGCTGGAAGTGAACGGCTCTTACACCTCCGCACCTCCGCGGAGCTGCACGGATTTATAGCAGCTGAGTGGCTGTGGAGTAACTCTGGTTTCCCTTGGCCTAAAGGGGATCCTAATTCAGAGTTAGGGAAAGCAGGCAAGCAAACGAGCTAGCAAACAAGAGCCCTCTTCATCCTTTGTCACTCTCATCATGCCACAGAGCTTCATTTTCTTCTCAGTCAGAGCAATGCTAGTCAAAAATATTTCAATAAAGACCCTGTAGCTACATGATACAAAACCCGTGTTAGTGATGGTAAAGTTGGATATATAGTGTACCCTTTCAGTCCCATTATTTAGGCCCCCTTTCTCATTTTGTCATCCCAGTTGTATGCATGTAGCTACCTGGGCCCACAAACTCACTTGCACACCCATTTTAGGTGCACCTTTGCCCAGGCAAGTCACCCAGAAGAATAGCCCCCTTGCTCCTGGCGCTGCAGAAGTGACTACACAAAAGCGGTTGCTCATCTCATGCAAGTAGAGGTGTGATGCCAGCAACACCAGGAGATTCAGTCTGAGATCAGGAAAATGAAAAAGGTCCCTCTGCCCTGCACCGCTAAAGGAGGGAGGGATCGAGCTGGAGCTCCTGGGACAAAGGGGCTGTGGTCAAAGTGCTGGAGTTGGGGATTTGGTCCTAGCTCTTTCCTGGACTCTGTGCTTCCGCTCTGCATCTGTGAAATGGGGACAACTACATTTTCCTGAGAGTATGACAGCTTATCTTGGAAAGCGACTGAGATAAATAGATTAAAACTGTGCTGGTGAAGAGCCACAGAGAAGAAGGTCATGCGACAGCCTATTCAGACAGTTCCTATTATTAATATGTAAAGCTGTCATACTTCATAAGATCACATCCAATGTAATCAAGAGGATTTAGTTCACTAATATAGCAGCAGTCACACTAGATAAGATTGCTTATAGGGATAAGAGTGTACATTTGTCGCTCCATTTTAATTAAAAAAAAACCTTAATAAAAGGTTGTAATGATAAACTGATAAGCAATTGCGTTCTCCCCTTCTCCCAGTAGGTTACTACACAAAACTCATATTGCAATTAGAAACCTCCCATAAGACACCATAGGACATATATCAATGTTGGCTCAGCAGCAGAGAGTTACTGGTCACCCCACTTTGTATGTTCAATTGCTGCTAACTAGATTTCTTTCCCCCCACCTTGATTCACAATTTATTTTGCCACACAGGGAACAACCCAGAGTGAATTTATTTAACACATCTTGGTGTTATGACGAAGTGGGAAGAAAATCCTCTCTCCGAAGAAAACTAATTGAAAATGTAAGTAATTCCAGCAGGACAGCCCTGCTGCATGCTCTCCCTCGAAAAGTAGAGGCTCGCTCAGTGGTAGCATTGCTAAACATTCCCCCTTGTTAGCTGAGGTGTTAAAGTGTATCTCTTCCCCTTTTCGGGAGATGAATTATAAAATGGTGTGATCCAGAGCTCCAGCCTGGTTGGATGAGAGGTGCATGTCGATTTATACAACTGAGCATATACGTTTCTGTAGCAGCATGAAGAGGCATGCTGCTATTGAAATTTCAGATCATTTTGCAGCTGCAAACTGTAATAGCAGTAATAATAAACCAGAAGCTGTGCTATCCATTAAAAAGAACCCCAGACACTCTAGCATGTTTGTTTTGCCTCTGATTTTAAACATTCAGCACCAGCTGAACTTCTTGTTCACGACTCATTAAAAATGTCCTGCATCTTTTCATACGCACAGGCTACTGTGTGTACCCAGAGATGAGTGCACAAGATGGGAGGAGTGACTAAACCCGAGCTCTCCCCTCGGTTAGGCGACTGCCGTAGCGCGAGGTTCGGCGGGTCTCTCCACCTTG